>NC_089877.1:27168125-27517500 GCF_040182565.1 Anser cygnoides | reverse complement strand
ATCCATAAACGTAGATATTTTTGCTTATGTTTCTGTAATATCAAAGTTTGCTGAATTCTGAAGGCAGGTTCTCCCACCAGACAATTCAAAAGAACACAAGGGGAGACATCAAGCCACCTCACTTCTTCAGGTGTCTGTTGCCAAACATGTGCATGGCCAATTTTTCAGTACTAATTTTAACATCCTGGAGGCTGCTCTGATTTGTACCAGTTGACAAGTTTCCAAAGGAGCCGTCCTTGTGGCCACAGCTTAGAGGGGCTCAGGAAAGTATCAGTCATGACTCCATGCTGACACTGGCACCGAGACAGCATACAGCTTATTCTGGCTCTATGCTAGAAGGCATCCCACCCACAACTGTAGGAAAATGTCAGGTATCAGTGTAGTGCAAAGTATTCTTAATAGCAATATTTCTGGAATTTGTTTTTTGAACTTGTTTGTAAACCTATACAAATACAATCTATACATCTCGCACTTACTGCGCATTGCACAAGCAAGCAGATAGCTAAAATGAATATTGTCAGAAAGAAAAGGACTCAATCTTAAGACAGAAGACCTGTAGGGAGACAGAGTTTTAAAATATGTATTTTTTTGATTTTGCACTCAGGATGCTCAGTATTGAAATTTTTGCTTGCTATTTATTTTACATTATTTATAAATTTACATTATTTATTTCTCTTAATTTGTATTACGAAAGTATGCATTGTTAAATGCACCTTCTCACTTCTCTCTTATTTCTCTACATGTACATGCTAAATATAATGATAGGCCTTCTTGTGTTGAAAACATTCATATTTTACACCTTTTTTCCTCCTGTCCACAAGGTAGTGATTTTCTTTCTTAGCCACAGATTATTCTCTCCCAAATCCATCATTCCCAACCACTCATTTGGTGGAGCACAGCAAGCTTTTTCAATCACTCCATTTTGCTGATGATGCATATGAGGTTGCAGAACTTAGTCTTGTCCTCACAAGTGAATTGTTTTGGTACGATTTTGTTGTAAATCTGAAGTATTGCAGTTACAATCTTATACAAGGAGGTTCTGATTCCAATACCACAAAGCTTTTTTAAGTTTGTTTGCATCACATGGAAAGAGTTCTAAGCTAAAGTAAGCAAGCAGTTCTTCTCTAATAAAAGTGTTCCTGCAGGAGATTATACCCATGTAACAGTTCAAATGATTTGTACCCTTTTGAGACGAAGTCCTAGACAATGACATGCTCCATGCAGACATAGAAGATGCATCCAGATGGTAGCTCTCTATGTTGTCTTAATTGGTTCAGATAGCATGGTTTTCTTTCATAATAGCATGTCTCAATTTTTGGTCAATTTTTAGAAGGAAAACTGTCCTTAGAGCTGAAATTTTACCATGGCTATAAGTCATTAAGTTGCTAAGAACCTTTCAGAAGCTTGCTATAAATGCCAGCTTATAAAAAGCACTAAACTCTATTAAAAAAAAATGTAGTAGTAAATCATTTCTCATATTATATTTTCCATAAGCATGACACTTTCTCTGTATTTTCAGACATCTAAAGAACAATAATGCTACATGTTATGGTAGTCAGATGGGTCAACAGTCTAAAGAGCCAGTCCTGCTCAGACTGCATGAATATGTACTTTAAACAGACTTACATGGTAGAAAATTAAATAAAAGAATCCTAGGAGAAATTTCAGTTTAGAAAAACATCACCCCACAGGGAAAAGAACCCACTTGTCAGAAAAGGCTGAAAATTAATTTTACCATCTGAAAGACTGAGTTTTCCTAGTAATTCAGTGACTGATTCTCCTAATGGATTCCCTATGGGTAGATTATTTTCATGTACATTGAACCAGTTTTGATAAGAACATCTTAAATTAACAGCTTAGATCTGCAAACATTTGCACGATTTTTGTCTGGTTCTACTATTCCTTGTGCTTTGAAGACTCTAATCTCTGCTACTGCAACCTCTGAAACATGAGGGTGAGATGTCTGATTTCAGAAATGCTCATGTTGTCTTTTCTGTGAAGTAACTACTAGTAACTACTAGAAATGGAATTTTAAGTCCAGGAAAAGGTGGGTAGCTGTGATGACATGAACACTGAGTAAGAAAGTATTCATCATTTTAGAGGGTTTAGGTGAGAGTACAGACAAACGCATTTAGGTAACATTTAAAAAATAAATAAAAATTAAATTTTAAAAATTGGTCAATTCATAATCTTTTGCTCATCAGGCAAACACAAAGGCCTCTCCTTAAAGCTCTCTTTGCTCTCTACTTGACCATTCCATGCATCACAAATCAAGACAGTAACTGAGGTGTCAAAATGCCTGTAGAAGATCTTGTGAAACCCCTACTGTTTTTAAATCATACTACTTCATACACCTGAAAATGTATTAAATTAAAATTACTTTTAACCTTGTACTAGTCATGCTTTTGTTCTTGATCTATGCAGAACTCAGATCCTTCAGTTTCTACTTCATGCCTGTTATATAATTCTTCTTTGAATGGGATTTAAGTATACATTTCACTTTCTATGGTCATTTTTTCTACATAGAAACATGATGCACATCTATCAATTTATAGATGTCTATAAAAATAAGGGAGAGAGAGACATTTAAAAATGGGTAGAGGTTAGGAAATAATTTACCTGGCAATCAGAGACCAGCACTTTATCTACTGCCAGTGAGGGTAAACACTTAGAAAGTTAATCTCGTATTCAGCAGTACCAAGTTTATCTCCTGACAGAAGATTGCTAGATGAATTCCAGGACCAGAGTGGTTTTTGTTTGTTTGTTTGTTTTTGTTCTGGGACTAGTATATAAGGAATTATTCAACTGCCATCTTACTTAAAAGACTGTCTCTTTTATATCTATGTTTATCATTCAGTTGACTCCAGTGTAGCTGATTTACAGATTCAGATTTCACAATTTTGCCTTCCAGCCAAGTTGTCTATGCAGTTTTACACTGATTTTTTATTTCATTTTTTTCCAGTTTTGATATCCAGAAGACTAAAAGGTAGTTAAGCAACTACTACCCTGGTTTACCTAATAACAAGTTCTCATCCATGATTAAGAGACATTTTAGGGCAATGAAAATCTTCTCATATTCAGTTAAATAGATCATTTTAAAACTAATTGTAATCTGATCAAATATATTTGATTTGCATTAGCATAATTCTAACACCTCATGGAGATTCCTTGAAAATCAAGACTTTCAGTGCTGCTTCACATTTTGGAGCATTAGGAGTATAGAAAATACAAGAAATAAAATTTCAATAAAAACAAACTACTAATTAGTGACATGCTGGTTACTATGAAACAGGACGGAGCCAACATAAATTGTGTATAACTGTAATTCTAAACATATCTCCTATCACTTAGTAGAGAGGACAGTCTTGAGGTTCAAATCCCTTCATTCCACTTAGACAATGCATTGCATCATATGATTCCAATTTATTTCCATTTATTACAGACTACTTCTGTAACACTTTTCATTAAAGGAAAGAAGGAAAAAAAAAAAAGCAAAAAACAGCAGATGGAAACAACACTCGAGTGCATTGCTCTGACACCAAAATCATTAAATGCTTAAAGCCTTATTTAAAAATAAGTTTACAAACTCCATTTTTAATTAAGACGAGGGGAGAATAACAATACAAAATTCAGAAAACTGCACTGTAAGAGACGTTCAAAAATTTGCTAGATTTTGGTCCATGGAAATTGCAGGAAGGCAAAGGGCTTTTTTATACTAACTCTCCAAGTGCAGGAATAAGAAGAATCACTGTCCACAGGCTCAGCTATATCTGTGTTCACAATCTTATATGCATCTCCACTTTATCCACATATATTAATCATATACTTTGGATGGAGCTGCCTCTAGACAAGTGTGTTGAAGATAGCATCTATTAAACACTAAAAGCTTATTCCCTGACATCAGGCTTCATTCTGAAAGCTCCTTTGATAAATGTCTTATTTAGTTTCTGGACAAGTCCAGAGCACAAAGAACATCTTTTATTTCTGAGAAAGGACAGATATTTGGTGAGCTTACATTGTATTTCGAAGGATTCTAAGCTATTCCTACCTGGAGGGGGAAAATGGCTCACCAAAACATACAAAGAGTCCTCTAGCAGATGGGACTTCACACACACACAACTTCTGCTACTGGAATTGTTTTAATGTTGGCAGCTACACAGAGCAAGATGGATTTCATGTCTACCATAGAGAAAGCTGCCTTTGTCCTGTCTTTATTCAAGTTGAGTCTGTCCTGACTATAATACACTGTGAGTAGAATAGTCTTTCTATAAACTGCCATGACTGCTGAGCTTCCACTGCCACCTGGAATTTCATTCATGTTTAGGGTAAATATCACATGTTTTTAATAGCATTAGTAAATTGATACCTTGCTCCATAACTAATGTGACCAGCATTTCTAGCTAAAAAACATTGTATTTCTCCTTTTCCCCAAAGAAGGAAAAAGTGTGAACTCCTGAAAATGTTTTTCAACATTGCACCTTTTACTTCTCAAAACAATAAAGAAAGAGCCAGTCTCCTCTGTTCACATAAGCAGAATATTTCTGTTAGCAGCTGCTCTTTCTTTGCATAGGGTGCCTTTAAGCAAAAAAAAAAAAAAGATCACTGAATAAATAAACTGGACCTCTTTCCCTTCATCTGCCTCTTGCTCCTAAAACGTCTCATTTTTTACATAATTGATCAGCGTTATTTGGATGAACGTGTTTGCACAGCTTTGGCAAGCAACTGCGTATTTTTTCCTTCTCATGCTGGAAGGAACATTTTATTTCAAAGAGTTAAACAGCCACAGAGACCCTTGAGATGCTCTACATCCTCTAGCTGTGGTATGCACTCTGCTAAGCTTTGAACGATACACTATGCAGCAGCCCCTTTGAGGATACAGCTATGTAAACCATCTTACAGACTCTTTTCCTACCTATACTAAAGGTCTAGTGTCTCCAGGCAAAAAAAAATAAAAAACCAAAAATATAAAAAAAAAAACTAATGATTCCTCTAATTGGAAAAAATTACTGCTAGAAAGAATCAACAGGAAAGGACTGAAATGAATAGGTAATCCAAACACGTGCCTGAAATTCCACCATTAATAATATAATTGGTGCAAATGTTCCCAACAATGCTTCACTGTTAGTCACACATACCACTGTTTACATTGTTATGATGGTTAGGTTACCACAGATATAACCGTACCTTAAGTCTGGGAAGGTTGTGGCACGATATAAGTCAACCTCCTGTCACACTTCCGTTTATTTTGCCACCAAAGAGGGAGTTAGCAGCAGAGATGCAGATCCCATATGTGCTGAAGTCCCAGAGCCACATGGATTTCTTTTGGAAACTGGGATCATTAAGTGAAAAAAACTATGAAATAAGCCCTTTAAACACAATAGCCAAATTCTTTTCTCAGTCAGTAAGTGTAACTCAGGAATTCTGATTCTCTTTTTTCAGCTGCCAGATGAAGCCACAGTAGGAGTACATGGTTGGTCTTATGAAAAAACAAACACATCTACCAGTGCAAGACTTAAAGTCACTGCACAAAACACATTTTTAAAAATTTATTTATTCAGTGGAATCATTCCTTTCTGTCAGAGAATAAAAATTGGTAATATCCCCTGTGTCACCATGTGTGATGGCTCTCCGCAACTTACTCTTGCGATCTCTCCCATTCAGCATACATATGCAGCCACTCGGAATTTAGCCAAGTGGGAGTGACAAAGATCTAGTTTGGACAAGATATCTCAAACCCTCTATTTATATAATTAATTTATATAACATTTCACCACTGAATATGATGAGTTGTCAGGCCAGTCACTGTCTGCTTCTTCATCTAAAGACAGACCACATTTCATGACCACACTTCACCTTTTGCAGCATGGCAGGAACATTTTACCTTACTTCTGAAAGGCTCCATGGCATATTTTCAACTTTGTCTTGACGGACACAGCTCTGAAGTTATTTTTAAATCTGCCAGTCTAGTCTTCTTTCATAATAGCCATTAGGTTCATTGTTATTCTGAATTTTGACACTGCTTTTTGTTGCTTACATGCAGGTTATGTCTCAGTAATAGAGTTGGGGGGGCAGAGAGGGGCACAGACGAAGGGGGGTCAGAGAAGGAAAACCAAGAGAGGATGAAGGTAAAAGACATGTGACATAAGATCCCTAACAGTTTTTTTTCTTTGACAGATGAGAGAAGCATAGATTGTATGAAGTATTTTGGGGCTCAAGGCATTGAGGGATCTATCTCCATCAACTGAAGAAATGATTTCTGGATATAAGACATTTGCTATTATTGGAAGACGAACAGAGGGACAGAATACAGAACCTCTGTAGAATGAAAAAGCCCAAAGGAGACTGAAACACAGCATTCCAAATAATTTAGGAAAAACAACACTGAGGGCAAACATTTCCTTTATATAACTTGGCAGACCAGTGCTAAAAAATGAAATGTGGATCTCTAGCACTTGGCAACAGCAAACGGCCAAAAAAGGTCCTGTGTGAATAATATGCAGAGCAACTGTGAGTTTTAATTCAATTCATCACAAAAATTAGGAAAAGATTTTCTACCTTGCCAAATTCTGAACTACTTTTCTGATCTGTTTCTTTTTTTTTTCTTTTTTTTTTTTTAAATCAAGCCCTAACAATTATTTTTCTATTACAAAACATACTAGCAACATAGAATTATTGATAGTACAATGCTGGGAATGTTATTGACTTTTTAAAAAAAAAAAAAAAAGACATCTTAAAAGGCCAAATCTAAATGTCTCATTAATTTTGTTAGAAGGTAACTTATCTGCAGTGGGTCAGCCCTGGAATGGCAAGGCTTGGGGGAAGTAATTTATCTATTGCTATCAAAAGATCTCTTGTAACACAAAGTTCAGCCAAATTTATCTGTCCATTCAGGTTATCATGTCCTGTTTTCTTAACCTAGAAATTTGCTCAGAGAGCATTAGCTCACCACTAGCTCCATAGCCCTTCTCCCATAGAAGAAAAACTGTATTTGTAGCATTTTTTTTTTTGTGTGAATTAAAGCTGTGAAGCAATATTGGCCTTTTGAGGCCAAAATACTAAAGATTCTGAGCTTGTGTTCCCATATCTGGCACCAAAATATGTACCCGTATTTTTTGCTCTAAGTCAAAACATCTGTTGAAAACTGATAGGTATCAGTAGATGAGAAGTGGTCATTCTTAATGCCATTGATAATAAGAGGATAATAGACAATAAAAACTGTCAGTGAAGTTACAAGTAATGAAAGCACTGAATCAGATAAATAGGAACTGGCCAAACTCACTTACTAAACCAAACCATGCCTGGAAATCTTGGGGGAGAATTCTAGGTGGAGCAGATCAAATCCTTGACACAGATCCTGTTAGTGGTTTGCCAGTACTGCCTATCCTGAGCCAAGGACCAAGCACAGGCTTTGGCAATGCTTAGCTTCCTAGCATAGTTAAGCTTCATGTGAGGTGCCAGCAACGACCCAGATACAGTCACCTTCAAACAACTTCCTAGTTTATTTATTCTGAGTGATCACAATACTTTACAAATTGCTTGCAACAACAAAGAAAAATGTCTTGTTGAATCAAGTTGTCTGAAGAGAAGATGTTGTAGGTTCGCCCTGCTGCATGGAGAACAGCCAGGCCTTAGCAGAGAGTTTGAAGAACTGCTGACAGTGGACCTGTAGCAGCAGAACACTAGGTTTTGGGGAGTGTGAGTTGCCTTTACCTTGAAACAAAAATGGCTTCTTATATTTTCAGGGATTTTCCATTACTTTAGGTTTTAGAATCTAATTTTCATTTTAATATATTTTAGCTCTTCTTATAAATTCAATTCCAAAGGCAGTGTAAATCAAAGCATTTTCTGTATGAGTTGTGGGAAGAGCCTAGGGTTTCTGATTTTCTATAATGAGCAAAAGAGAAATGGGTCGAAGACATCTTTGCCTGTGTTCTGAACAATCTTTTATTGTTAAAAACCTTATTTTCAACTGAAAAAAAAATTCAAAAATCCCACTGATTTCAGGAGACCAAGAAACTGACTGAGACTCTAAAATGTGGAACATGAAAATTTCTGAAGAAGCATCAGGTTTCATCGTAAGATCTAGAAATCTGTCAAGTCCTACTAGGCATCATTTCTTACACCACTGAGTGAAAAATCACTTTTTTTTTCTTTGTCTTCTCTTTACAGTTTCATAGGCCCAGAAGCTCATAGGATTTATCAGCAGAAGATAGCAAATCCTGACAAAAGTTAGTGCTACAGAAAATCCAATAGGAAATAACATGCTTCCGCAGCTATAAAAACAACAAAACCAAAACCAAACCAAACCAAAACTCAAAAAAAAAACACAAAACCAAACAACAAAACACAAACAGAAGAGAGCTTCTGGCAGTGTGGGAAGTGGCCTAAATAAGGCCATTTTTAGGAACTACTGATACGATACATCAGGAAATTATACTTATTTCTGCAGTTTTGCATTGATTCTGGGGAAAGTCTTGGAAATGGCTGTAAAACACCAAATGCAAGAATGGTCAGTAAACCACATCTTGAAGCAAGGACAGCCAGCATGGTCTCAGTAAGGGAAGGGCATGCCTCGCTTGCTTGCTGGAATTGCTTAAGCCTGTGCCTGCCAACACAAACAGGGGGAATGCTGTGGACACTGCATACTTGGATTTTCAGAAAGCACTTGCCAGAATTCCTAACTGAGATTACTGTCTAATGTGCAAAGCCATAGCCTAATTCGGAACGGGCAAAGGGGGCCCCACAGAAGTGAAAGGTGGCCCATTGGGCAGGGAACAAGGCAAACCCCCTGAAGGCATGGGGAGGTTTCTGCTTCTAAGAGCTGGCCTTACTAATAAGCTTCAAAATGCCTGGCAAGTTGGACTTGGTTTGGATGTGTACATAGAGAAAAGGAGTTGCAATACATCCGGAGGCACAAAGAGATCATTTTATTATTAAACATGAAAGATAATTAATAGCCAAATTGTAATTTTGCTAATTTTGTAAATTTCAAGATTAAAGAAACTCAAAGCAAAGGGCAGAGCTGTACTCACCAAATCTCTACACAGCCTATTAGAAAAATAGCTTGAGACACACCAACAGTTTTTAGCCAGAGCTACCGAGAAAAAAATGAAGGCTAGAGTAACTGTGAGGTTGTAAATAACTGAAATGTCAAGTTAGCTGTGGAACTGAACAAAAAATAAAAACTTGGTTTGATCTCAAAAGAAAGTTGAAAAAGTTTATTTAAGGTGAAAAAAAATATTGGGGACCAGGACGAGCAATCTGATTCAATGTTTCTAAAATGTATTTCCAAATACTAATAAAAAAAAAAAAGCCAGGTATAAAATAAGAAATAGGCAAAAATTCTTTTTTAACTACTGTGCAATTGAGGCACTCACTCAGAATCTAGGAAACATATATCCTTTTCTATCTTCCCACTCATGCTGACTTTAACAAGTCCAGTATAATGTATTATAACATTGGATGTATTTCCTCTTCTGTTGAAGCTGTTCTTTCTGCCAAAAGTATTTATATATTCATTTACTTGGAGGCAGAAAAGAACAGTACTCACTACCTGTAGGGAAACAGACTAACCCCTGATTCAATTACTATTTTACATGAGGTAAATTCAGTGAATTCAATATTGACACCTCCAGATTGGACTAGATGACTTCCTTCCAGCCAGAAAAATGAGATGAATCTATGAAAATCTCCTCAACAGAGAGAATATTGTGTGGTCTGGTAAGCACCAACCTTGGAAGCCCCCAGCATTTCGAGTGGGTATCATAACCGCTCCTGGATTAAGACAGCTGTCCACTTCATTACCATGCAAACCTGGTGAATCACTTCACAGTGAATCACCTCACAAATTTCATCTGTCTGGTTGTCATAAAAATCTACTCTCATTCTCCCAGAGCAGAGAACATGAAACACAATGTGTAAAATACTAACATTTTTACAAAGATGGGTCTAAAGGTATGCATCGTAAAGGTGAATTATAGAAGCCAGAGCTTGTATTTAATGTCTGCAAAATCACCTAAAGCTTTCTCTTTAATCTACCCATATAATGAACAGATGACTAGTCATAGCAATTGCCAGGGACACTTATAAATGAAATAACTTTCATTCTTCAATATGTTTGAAGATCATTACTTGGACTGTCTTGCACATTGTCGTAGTTTTGTAGGTTTAAACATGTCTGTGGTACACCTAACAAAACTTAACATTTTTGCTTAATTTCAGTGTTTTAAAAACAAACAAACAAACAAACAAAAAAACACACCATCCTGTACTAATAAGTTAAGGTAACACAGAGGAAGATATGGCCCCCACTGGATTAGGCCACTGTGCAGTGTGACTTCTTCACAAAGTGGGAAGACCTTCACTCTAGCTGTCATTGCTAATAAGAGAAGGGAAAGTACCCCACAAATCTGCAACCTGATCACAAAAAAGACTGTGAAATATCAGATGCAGGAAGGAGCTCTGTGGCAGCCAATTCAGTGTTTAGAGAGTGCCATTCAGTAGCAGCTCAGTTCTTCCTATTTACACAACTGGACTAAAATAAACAGGAGTTTATATCAGGGAACCATTGCACTTGAAGACTTCCTTGAAACCTTCATCTCCTTCTGTTTCCCAACCCTTCTATTTCAATGACCCTTTAAAGAAATAAGCCTGTTGCCATAAAGCTTTGTGTCTTACTTCTCAGTGCATTTTGCACAAATTGAGTAACACCTTTATCACACCCACAACACAGACCCAGAATTGTGGTAAATCAGCAGCAGGTCATTAGGAACCAAAAGCAAACATCAAGTGTTGCACTTTTATACTACTACTTTTTACACAGGCAGTCAACTACGTGAGGATGAAACCTCATGTTAAAATAACTTTTTGCAACACCACTGCTGTTGTTAGATTGGGACTTGTACCTCTGATTTATAGTGAAGGTATTAAATTAATGAATGACAAGTTGGTTTGCTGTACACTACAGAAAATACCAGTAACAATTGAACTGTATTTTGCAGAAGAACAGAAAAATGCAGTTACGCATACATCATAAAGTCATACAGTGTTTACTATTTGTTCAGTGCAAATTTGTCATAAATCATGGATGGATGCAACTGCAGCGCTATAACTACAGTACTGTACTTTAGGAGGGCAAAGTACTGTGATAACTTAGGGATTACTTAAGTACTTAAGTACTAAAAACCATGGCAAGCTATATAATTCTGGAGCATCAGGTCAGCAAACACAAAAAATGGCAAAAGATGATTTTAAGAAATATTATTAAAAAACCTCAATGGGAGAGCTGTGAATCCAGATTCTATTTAACACAAACCACTAAAGCCTGGGGAGAGAAGGAGTTCCTCAGGACAGCCCTGGGTTTGGCATGCTGTTTGCCATTTGAATAAGACACACTGACTGGGTATTTTCCTGTAACAAAAACTAAGTCTGCAAATATTTTTCCAAAAACAAAACAGAAAAAAATACCACTTTCATGGCCTATACTTGAATGACTGGGATAATGGCATTGGGTAAGTGGTCATTGTCTGAACAAATTTTTATAGCAAATAGCGAGACACAAGCAAATGGCAAATTACAGGCAAATCACCAGGCCATTCCTCCTCTCAAGAGAATTAAGCTTAGTGAAGCAAGTTGTATGGTCCTTCTTGTAGCCATACAGACATACACAGATACCCTAGCATATGTTCTGTCATATATACACTATAGACATGGGAATTATAATTTGAAGCACAATGCTGTAATTTCATGAAATACTCTGGGAAAATGCTACACTACCTCATATAAAATATAAGCCAGTGTTCAAAATTAGCAAGCACTACAGATCTGTTCATGTCCTACATTGTTTTACTGTTAAACTGTCACACAGAACGATAGCAAGTATCCTGTAAGGTCGAAGACGAGGGCTATTGTTTAATTGTTAGCAATGAACTGAGCACAAATAACAACCTAACTAGTACTAACAATTCAGCACTTCTTCCTGAAGTTGTAGCCAGTTTCTCACTACTACTTCAAAACAGTGTATGGTGCACTACTTTCAGCTGTTAGTCTGCATTTCTTGTCACCCACATGATCTCAGAATAAGGCTGTCATGGCTCCTACCTGTGCCCCTTGCCCCAGGAGGGGCCTGGCAGAAGGCAGCCATCAGCTTTCCCCATGCACTCCCTGCACATTCGTTCCCCACGGGTCGGCATTGGGGCCCATCCTCTTTAATATCTTTATTGATGATTTGGATGAGGTTATTGAGTGCACCCTCAGTAAGTTTGCACATGATACCAACTTGGGGGAAGTGTTGATCTACCGGAGGGTAGGAAGGCCCTGCAGAGGGACCTGGACAGGATGGGTCAATGGGCAGAGGGCAACAGGACGAGGTTCAACATGGCTTAGTGCCGGGTCCTGCGCTTTGGTCACAACAACCCTATGTAGCGCTACAGGCCTTGGGGAGAGTGCCTCGAAGGCTGTGCAGAGGAAAAGGATCTGAGGGTGTTGGTCAAAGCTCGCCTGAACATGAGCCAGCAGTGTGCCCACGTGGCCAAGAAAGCCAACGGCATCCTGGCCTGTATCAGGAATAGTGTAGCCAGCAGGACCAGGGAGGTGATCGTCCCCTTGTACTCTGCCCTGCTGAGGCCGCACCTCGAGTACTGTGTTCAGTTTTGGGCCCCTCACTACAAGAAGGACATGAAGGCCCTGGAGCATGTCCAGAGAAGGGCTACGAAGCTGGTGAAGGGCCTGGGACACAAGTCCTGTGAGGAGCAGCTGAGGGACCTGCGGTTGTTTAGTCTGGAGAAGAGGAAGCTCAGGGGAGACCGTACTGCTCTCTAAAACTACCTGAAAACTTCTTTACTGTGAGGGTGACAGCACTGGAACAGGTTGCCCATAGAGGTTGTGGAGTCTTCTTCTCTGGAAATATTCAGAACCTGCCTGGATGCCATCCTGCACAATGTGCTCTAGGTGATCCTGCTCGGCAGGGCGTTTGGACTAGATGATCTTCAGAGGTCCCTTCCAACCTCGGCAATCCTGTGATTCTGTGTAAGGAAGTTGTGAAGAGCTGGGTGTTGGCCTCTTCTCGCAGATAACCAGCGATAGGACTAGAGGGAATGGCCTCAAGTTGCACCAGGGGAGGTTCAGGTTGGAAATTAGGAGACATTTCTTCTCAGAGAGAGTAGTCAGACATTGGAATGGGTTGCCCAGGGAGGTGGTGGAGTCACCATTCCTGGAAGTGTTTAAGGAAAGGTTGGACATGGTGCTTAGGGATATGGTCTAGTGGGTGATATTGGTGGCAGAGGGATGGTTGGACCAGATGATCTTGAAGGTCTTTTCCAACCTTAATGATTCTGTGATTCATCCCACCAGAGTCACCCGGTTTCCACCAATATTACAGTCATTCCATCTTCAGAGGGATGAGCAGGATCTGTCCATAAAAGGTGATTTGGTCTGGGCCAGTTTGTTTGATGTCTCATCAGTCATTTTGGCTTCTCTTATTGCAGCATTAGGATTCCTCTCTCTACCTGTTGGTATAAACTCTCTTTGAAGGCAATCTTTTTTTTCTGTTTTTCTTTTTGTGAAAAAGTGACAAGGACTGGAAGGGTGGGTTTAAATGTTAATAGAAAAAAGAAGAAACTTTGAAACCCTGTAAAATGTTGTTTCTGCCACACTCTGCATTTCCTGGGTGCCTGCTGCAATGATGACTGGGTTGCTCTGCTTCTCTGGTCCTAGGTGCTCAGAACAGAGGCCAGCTAAGGCCATACCTCCCAATCCACCTCGCAGGGCTCCAGGGACTGCCTGAATTTCATGAAAGCAACAGCAAAGCAGTTCCTTGGCAGACAAGGTGCAAGTGCTCCCACCTCCCACTTCACACTGGGAACCCTTTACCTGTTTTGACAGTGCCCCTTGCAGCTTTGTTGTACAGGATGGGTTTCTTTCCAGTCTCCTTTTCACATGAATCATAATACAGACGACAAAGGACATACACTGAATTATAGTCAGATTGTCAGGTAGTTTTGTGTTCTTACATGTGAGGGAATACAGCAGAGGTGATCAAAAGAATTGCTTGCTACAATATTGGGATTATGTCCTATTTCAAAGATGCATTCATCATTAAAAAGGTTCTTTTGTGCCAGCTAAACTGGATGCAAGTGAAGGAGGGAAACAAACATTCTTAAATTTACTGGGGTAAAACAATGCTAAGAGTGGGACTGCTTAAAAAGCTAATGTTACTACTAGTAATACCATTAATTACCGCAAAATGCCTTGGACTTAAATGAGGAACACAGCAATGGAATCACTTATATCTCCCAAAGTGCATTCTTATTTTCAGCTATGTTCCACACAACTCCAGTTCAAGAACCACTGGATTACAAGACCTAGCTCTTCACTATTCTTCTTTGACGTTTTAAGGTACTAAGCGCAAGTATCCTGAGAAGATGGGGTGCGCCACTTGCTCACAGATTCTTTTACTGAAAATTTTGAAAATAATATTGAAATATTCAAATAGTATTTGAATATACATTCAAATCATTTGAAAATAATGATTAATTAATAATATCACCACATGGCATTTGATATGTATCTTGCAGTTTGAAAAAACAGGAAAAGGACAAAAAAAAAAAAAACCACTTAAATTTTCCATGAAGTTCTCTCTAAAATGAGTAACTCCGGTTGGAAGCACAGATCAAAGGACTAATTTATAACAAGACACTGGACAGCTAGAAGTCATCACAGTTGTTTATACAGGTTACTTACAGGCCAAATACAGAGAGCCAGCATCCAGCCACAGAACTGCTCCGAAAGCCTTTCTAGTCCCCAGATGAGTCTCTCCCTGCAGCACTGCCACCCGCCTGGCTATGCCCCATCCCATTTTTTCATTTTATGAAGCGAAATACACCCAAGTATTACAGTGCACAAGGCAGGGAGCAAGCTACATCCTGAAATACCTTCCAAGTAAAACCATTGTCTCTTTGCAAAGAGAATCAATCCACCCTTGAGATGACTAAAAACCCCCAAATTACCTTCTTTACCCACCCGACTTCTGTGTGAAAAGGAGTAGTAGGTTTGATGAAAACAACAACAACAACAAAAAAAAAAACGAGCATTGATTCCCTATCGTACTCTGTCACGTACATTTGGCTCTGATAACAAAGTTCTGTAAAATACAAATGCTGATAGTTACAATTTTAAGCTGTCCAATTATACTGCTCAACTATAAACCTGTTTTCTAGTAAAAATGTGAACTGTTTCTCTGAATTATAAAGGGAAAAAAGTGAAACAGGAAGATATCATGGACAAAGCTGTAATTACTGAAGGTTTCGGTGACAACAGCAAGCTCGGGAACCTTGCTCTTCTGGTTAATTACGATGTCATTAGATGCCCTCAATGTACCATGTGCACAGGCCTTTACTTCAGGGCCTATCATTTATTCTATATATTAACATGCAGAACTATAACCTTGATATAACCTAGTCATTGGGAATGGCCACAAACCCTGCCACAGCATGTCTGGATGCCAATGCTGCTGCTTTATTGCATCTGAGACAGAACCACAGAAAACACATTGCTTTTAAAATGGATCGTAAGGTAAGAAAAGCATTGCTAACTGGAGGTGCATTGAATTGACCAGTAGCTCTGTACTTCTAGCACCATGCACTTGAAAAAGTGCCTGTAAAGGACATTAATTAGCTAACCTCTATCACCTCCAGCGTAGGCAACTAAGTCCTACTGGAGAAACATGCCTGTTAAAATACGAAAATATATGGACTGCTGTTCAGATGTTAGATTTCAGTTCCAAGCTAGACCCAGTATTCATTTTTCTCATGTGGAGAAATAGAAACAGATGTGGAGTATCTGGTTCTGATTTCCACTGCCGTGTGGCGATCAGGAGGAGTTCCACTGAGTAAAGCCAGATCAGGTCGAAACAAGCTGCCTTGTAAATACTACTGAGGATCTAGAATCAGAGCCCTGAAACTTGCTTCAGACCACAGGGTCTGCCTCTGTCTCTAAAGGCTCAGTAACAATCCCCTCAGATCTCCATTTCCAAAATGGAAGCTGGTATTCCCAAGCAGAACCTTGCCCAGAACCAAACATTTTTCAATAAGCAAGTTTCTTTACTCTGAAGCATCCCGTGACTGTGTATTAATTATCTGGTATGTTGCTAACGAAAATGGCATTTAAACAGATAAAATGACTTGACCGAAATAGGTCGCGTGGTTTTTAGGGGCGAATACAAAGTTCAAGGAAGGCGAACACAAAGTTCAAGGAAGGCCAACTTGGCTTTCCTTGGAAGGTCAAGTTCTTGTGCTTGTCAGAGCACTTGCTATTGCCCATGGGGTTCTTTCACTTGCTGACCCAAGTCTTCCCAGAATATTTCTGATCCAATACATTGGGAGTGCTGTATAACGGCTTGCTCTAAAAACTAGCAGCACTTCTATGTAAAACACTATTTAAAACCCTGCAGCATTAGAAGAGATGTAGAAACACCCTCCCCACCAACAGAAACGTCGGCCACGTCTCGGTGCAAGCCGACACCGTTTCTAACGGCCGGGACACACGCCTAAAACAGAACGCAGGCGTCGGAGCCGGACCGCTGCCGAGCTCCTACTGCCCCGGTAGGGCCGGACCGCTCTCGCCGCCCGCCCGCCCGACATCTTGCGCGCAGCGCCGCGGGAGGCCGGGCCGGGCCGGGCCGGGCCGGGCCGGGCAGGCGCCGCCGGCCGAGCCACCCGAGGCGGAGCGGCGCCAGCATTTCGGCGGCCCGCACCGGCGGCGGCGGAGCGCGGGCGGCCCCTGCTGTTGCGCGGCGGCAGCGCGGGCGAAGGCCCCGATAAGCCCCCGGTGCCCGAGCCCCGGGCTGCGCCCGAGCCGCCGGCAGCCCGCAGCCGCTGCCCGGCGGGCCCTCGGCCCTCCCGTGAGGTGCTTGTGGCGGGAGGGCTGCACCCCGTGAGGCCCCGTCTGAGGAACACGTCCGAAAGCAACTTTTTAAAGGATTTATGACCCTAACCAGAAGAAACTAACGGGTCGCTTCAGGAGGGCCGTGTCTGCCCTGCGAAAAGACTGGAACCTTTGAAAAAAGATACCCAAATTCTTTCATTCGCCTCAATTGTCTTAAGTAAACAGTGTGCTGAGATGAGGATTAATATTAAATATCGTAATTCTAACGGCTTTCAACAGGAGGAAATGGAAAACGTTAGTGAAATTAACCTGACAGATGAGGTACCAGAGCTGCAATTTTAAAAGTAATATCCTTCCACAAGATCCAAGAAAAACTAAATAGCCTTGTGTTTTTCTGTAGGCTCCTTATTTTATTTTCTGCTGCTTTGACTGGCAAGCCCAAATATTTTAGCATGAAAGTTATTACTGAGGAAAAAAACATGATTATTTCATGAAGATTACGTTGGAGGTGCATCTCATACCTCTAATAGCATATTATTAGCTTTAGAAAAAATGTTTATCCAGCTGTTCTTGTCACTAAAAACTCAGTGGATTCAACAGATCAACAAGACAATTATAGCTGTGCTTTTTTTTCCAGTGTTTTTGGAAATTAACATTCACTGAAATTAGCGTCTCTTCAAAATATTTTGCATTTGCTAAATCTACATTTTCTGATGGAGAAACATTCCAGTGAAAAATCTGTGACCAACTATAGGGTGGACATCAGTCAGCTCATTTTGAGGAAAGATATGTGGCTTCTCCTACGTGTGACTGTTTTATCATTTTTCACCACCAGTGGTTACTGTGATTCGAAACCTCAGGACCCTGGAGGGAGGAGAAAGAGTCTGGGAAATGGAGAGCTCCACTCTCATTGAGGAGGGAGTGGTTCGGGAGCATCTGAGTGGGATCATCGCACACAAATCCATGGGCCCTGATGGGATGCATCCACGTGTGCTGAGGAAGCTGGCAGAGATGATCGCAGAACCGCTCTCTATCATTTTTGAAAGGTCTTGGAGAACAGGAGAGGTGCCTGAAGACTGGAGGATAGCCAATGTCACTCGGGTCTTCAAGAAGGGCAAGAAGGAGGATCCGGGAAACTACAGGCCAGTCGGTCTCACCTCTGTCCCTGGAAAGGTGTTGGAACAGCTTGTTCTGGATGCAATCTCCAAGCAATCGGAAGAGAAGAAGGTTATGAAGAGTAGTCAGCATGGATTCACCAAGGGGAAATCGTGCTTGACCAACCTCATTGCCTTCTATGATGGCATCACTATCTGGGTAGATGGGCGAGAGCAGTGGATGTCATCTACCTTGACTTTAGCAAGGCTTTCGATACTGTCTCCCATGACATCCTGCTAGCAAAGCTGAGAAAGTGTGGGATAGAGGAGTGGACAGTAAGGTGGGTTGAGAACTGGCTGACTGGCCGAGCTCAGAGGGTGGTGATCGGTGGCACGGAGTCTGGCTGGAGACCCGTGACTAGCAGTGTTCCCCAGGGGTCGGTGCCGGGTCCGGTCTTGTTCAACATCTTCATCGACAATCTCGACGAGGGAATAGTGTCTGCCCTCAGCACGTATGCCAATGATACAAAGCTGGGAGGAGTGGCTGACACGCCAGAAGGCTGTGCTGCCATTCAGCGAGACCTGGACAGGCTGGAGAGCTGGGCAGGAAGAAAACAAATGAAGTTTAACAAGAGCAAGTGTAGAGTCCTGCACCTGGGAAGGAACAACCTCATGTATCAGTACAGGCTGGGGGATAACTTGCTGGAGAGGAGCTCTGCGGAGAAGGACCTGAGGGTCCTGGTGGACGACAGGTTGACCATGAGCCAGCCGTGTGCCCTTGTGGCCAAGAAGGCCAATGGGATCCTGGCGTGCATTAAAGGAGCGTGGCCAGCAGGTCAAGGGAGGTGATCCTCCCCCTCTACTCTGCCCTGGTCACTGGGCACCTGGAGTACTGTGCCCAGTTCTGGGTTCCCCTGTACAAAAAAGACAGGGATCTCCTGGAAGGAGTCCAGTGGAGGGCCACAAAGCTGATACAGGGCCTGGAGCATCTTCCGTATGAGGAAAGGCTGAGAGACGTGGGTCTGTTCAGCCTTGAGAAAAGAAGACTGAGATGAGATCTTATTAATGTTTAGAAATACCTTAAGTGTGGGAGACAGAGGGATTTGGCCAACCTCTTTTCAGTGGTTTGTGTGGACAGGACAAGGGGCAATGGCCACAAAATGGATCACAGGAAGTTCTGCACCAATATGCGAAAGAACTTCTTCACAGTAAGGGTGACAGGGCACTGGAACAGGCTGCCCAGGGAGGTTGTGGAGCCTCCTTCTCTGGAGATATTCAAGACCCATCTGGACGCCTACATGGGCAACCTGCTCTAAGGAACCTGCTTTGGCAGGGGGGGTTGGACCCGATGATCTCTTGAGGTCCCTTCCAACCCCTACAATTCTGTGATTCTGTGAAATGTGGTTGGACACCATGAACTAAACACCAAGGAGAAGCAGTGCAGAAATGTGAATTTCTGGTTTACATGGATTTTTGAAAATATCCTCTTCATGGAATTACTGTGTGAATTCACACGGCTGTTACTTACACGTCAAGACTTTCATTTCAGTCTACCAGAAGGACAAAACTACAAATTCAATCAGATCCTCTCAGTGACCCATAGATATGAATAAGACCAGAGCTGGTGAACAGTGGCGCACACTTACTTGCCTGAAGGTTGCCATCAAAGTTAGCAAGTCTCCTGACAAGCCTAAAACACAGGACACTTGCCAAAGCACACATTATTTAAGATCCTTCTAATCTGTGTAAATGTAATCATCATTATTTGAACAATTTTGGAGGAAAGGATGAACATAAAAGAGGATCCTGCTCACCTCCTGATAGCTTTACCTAGAGTGGTGCATACGGCCCCAAGTTACCTAAACACTAAAGTATGATTTCATCAATGACTTGATTGTAATGGCTGGAGAAAAAAAAAAAGGAAAACAAGAAAAAAAAAAACAGTTGTTTTTCTTTCTTCTACAGTTGTAGCATAGAAAGGAACTTACTTATTTCTGCATAACTGATTCAGTCCTTCACCTAAAACTAGCTAAAACTAGCATTACAGCAGTTCACTATGATAGGAAACATGTTGTGGGATTTTATCCTGGAAAATCCACTATCCACTACTAAATGGATTGAAATCTGCTTATTATAATAAATGCAAACAGCTTTCCAGTGCTGTTTTCTAGTTACAGCTGACCAGAGCAGAAATTGGTCTGTTAACTACAACAGTTAAATGTATTTTAACTAGTAGAATTGTCCAGAGAATAAAGGATAAGGATTTATACTGAAAAAATAAAAGGTGTAGATGTTGTCTTTCTGGGAAATACAAGGGAGAGGAACATGGAATACCTGAACTACAGTCTCATGTGACAAAATACCAAAATTACAGAATGTTTTTCCTGGCTTTCACTAGACAAATGCTTTTTCCAAAAAGGTGTTGCTTAATTAAAAGTGAAATAAAATACCCATTTACCCTGGGGGGGAGGGGGGGTGTCAAACCAATTTGCATAACCAATACACTGCAGGTTATTTAGTTTCAGGTCTGAATTATCTGTTCCATGTGTGTCAACAATAGTATCTTCTTGATATTGGAAAGCTCCTTAACACAGGAGGCTATAGCATCCAGTAGCAAGTTAAGTAACCTTAAAGGTTTATTGGTCCAAGATTCTGATGGAGACAGAAGCTGTTTAATGATGTTTGAAATTTTGTAGACAAAGAGAACATACCTTTTGCATCCCGTACCCAGGGATTAATACAAAAAATATATATGATTATTTCAGACTGTAATGGTACAAATGTTTCAAGTCTGAGCCTTAGAGAGCAGAATGAAGTACTTGTGCTCACACTGAGTTTATCCTTTTTCCTAACAGGAAAAGAAGAAATAATCACAGTTTACAGGAGGGTCTCTGCACTGCACCTGCAGATCTGTTGCTGCAGTCCATCATCTCTGTTACATTTGGAAGTGGTGTATTTAAAATATGTTGAGCCACACTTAGGAATAACTCTGAATGCTTCCTGTACTGTCTCCTTGCTTCAGTCTCAACCAAGGCTGGAATCTAATAACTCGGAACTAGTGATTTCCTGGCAGAATATTATATTTCAGCTTGCAATCATTCTTTCTGGGAATTGAGGTAGTGCAGTGGAGAGTGCTGAATCCCTAACTGTGCAGGCTGGATTAGATTTACTCTAATCCAATGTTTAAAAACAATATTTACCTGGCTTTAGTGGAATTTTAGCCATTTCCTTTATTACTTTGATGATACTTCAGAGATAGTTCTAAACCTGGACAGGAAGAAGAAGAAAAAAAAAAGTATTCCTGGGAAAATTACAGCAGTCAGTGTAAACATGCCTTTTTCAAGCATTCTAATATAATATATAGTATGTTACACATTATATACAAATCTATTAAGAAGAAATAATTTGCTGCAAAAAATTAAGTAAAACATCTTTCTGCCACAGAGGGTGTGCTGTTTGGCATATTCTGTTTTCGTTGTCAAACAAATCTTGGCACTTTTCTAATGTACAGGTGATATGAAGGCAACCATAGGGTTAATCTTCCAGGTTTATAACAGTCCATCTATCCTTAGCAAGAGACAACATGAAGTGCAATCAAATTGTGACTTTCTTCTAATAGATCTATGTAGATCTAGCCAGCAACAATTTATTATTATTATTATTATTATTATTTATTATTATTATTATTTGCCACTCCTGAAATTATTTGACTGGTATCAACCTGGATGCAACTTGGAAATCTATAAGTATTGCTGTAAGATCAAAGTTCATTGCCACCATGTCTGGCTAACACAGGCAAATGTTAACATGAAGGAGAAAATGGCTTGTACCAGAGCTTGGACCCCTTACTAATTTAGAGTTCTTTATTTAGAACAGAACAAGAAGTTACAACACACAATATTTTGAGGCTTTATTTCCACTCAGTTTATTCCATTCAGGATTTCAAATACAAATCCTAAGCTGTCACAGGTTTTGTTTTTGTGTGCACAGTTCTTCCACAAACAGGGCAGAAATTACTTTCAGACAGGAGTCATTATTTAAATAACACATGATTCCAACCAGTTACAAATGCACTGGCTGAGCAAGAAAATTAAATTAAGGGGGAAAAGACCTGGCAAATTTCATCAGTTTAAAGGATTATGAAACGTAGAAAAAGTTCTAGAGGATCTGCAAACTGAAAACACCACAAAGGTCTCTTATCCATGGCTATTTACAGGGCTATGTTTAATGACAAGTTTTGCAAGCAAACCATTTGGCAAAAGATTCATCATGAAGAAATGAAAATAACAACAGTAAAATGTAGTAGTTACATATATATTCAAAAAGACATGCAAAAATGAAGTAATTTTTTTTCTCAAAAAAAAAAAATCCTTCTTATTGATACCAAGTGGAATGAGAGGCCTCTCAAAGGACTCAGGGTGATTCAAGTTCCCACTTTTCTCAGGGGTAACAAAGAGTTCACAGTCATTCCTTGAAATCCAGAGGATCAGAGAATCAGTCTTAGATCTCTGCCCAACCTGGGATTCATTTGTCCTTGGCTCCTTGTCTTCAGGATGATCACTTTTCTTCCACAGAAACAAGGGAAATTAGATCCACCTTCATCCCTGTGAGGCTTGCTGGCCTGAATTCCCACCTCATCCCTTTGATCTCCCATTGAGATCCTCTTTGGGGTGGTTTTCAGCCCATCCAAGCAGTTCTGTGGGCAGCACATAGCACCTGCTATTAGCAATCTCCTTGAGTACAGCTGGGAACATAATTTGGTCCTCCATGCTGCTGCATACCACCTTATCAGAGCTGAAGAGTAACCCTGAAATTAAAATATTTCATATGCTCTGGGATTTTATAAAATGTGAACCTTCCCTAATTATTTCCAGTTGGCCACAATCTTAACTAGAGATTAAATAGCAATGGGTTCATTAAAAGCGTGTTTATATGTTCTAGAAAATTGTGTTACTCTATTTATGTGTATTCAGTTGTTACAAGAAGAAACTGAGGTCACACTTTCCACCAAAGGGAAATTCAGCTTCCAGAACCAGAAATCCTTTGGTTCCTGTTCCCAAAAATAGCCTGCACCTTCACTGCCCAGCAGGCCAGCCACCACCCATGGGGGCTTATTGGAACCAGCCCAGCAAGTCTGGGTTGCTTTCCTTGAAATAGTTTTGCCTAGAGAATCCCTATCAAATCTGAGCCTTTAAATATCTCTGAGGAAAAAAAATACAGTATACAGCAATTGTGCCAGGTCTAGCCACACCGTCTAATTGTTCTCTACAGGGCTAGCAAGGTCCCACAGGAGGTGGTGAATAGTGCAGTTATGGGGGGAAACCACTGCTGAACTGTGACTGGGGTAAGAGCTATGTATGCGAAAGCAACATCCTTATGGTCCATGAAATGACGTGAATGTTACCGGTGAATTACAACGGCATTGTAACAGAACAAAACAAAAATATCAAGAATTTTCACAGACTTCGTTTAGCAACTACAAGTACCAATGTAATTGATAAATCATAGTCAAGGATAGCTCAGAAGAGGTTTTGACTCTCAAAAAATGTGGCACAGAATTTCAGATGAAAAGCTGAAAAAACACAATTACCTAACTCCCAAGGTGCTCCAGCTTGTCACCAGAGTATCGTTTCAAGAGCCAGTAGCAGTGAGGAGTTTCTGCAGCCTGTTGCTGCCAGACGGGAAAGCAAATCAACAAAATAGCTTACTACCTTTAACACATTTAGAAGCAGCGCATTAAATAGGGGTAAGATTAAAGTTAAAATTCCATTACACAGTTTGCCCTTCTCATGCATACAATTTAATTAAGGGTTCTCACTCACACTGAAATATGCTACTGATTTTAACACAGTTATTTTGAACACATTGTGATACAAGCAAAGAATTAGACTCTTTGTGCTCCTAGGAGCTTTCTTCGATGAAGCAATCCAGTGCAAAATCCAGTGATACCGACATGTTATTACATGCAGCAATTTACAGTACTCTGTCTCTGAAGGTTGCAGTGTTTTGATCATTCCTGACATTAAGAACCCTCTAAGACTGCTAGGCCTTGCCAATTTGAGGTGTTTTTGCAATGACTGGTGGAAGGACAAAATGAGAGAAGAATTAGGAATCCATCCAGAGCCAGACTGTACTAACAGACCCAGAAGGAGTCAGGGTGGGTAAGTCTTGTTTGGTGGGCTTTATTTGGAAAAGGAGCTGTGAAGGGAAAGTAGAAAGACTTAGCTCATCAAAATTCTTTCCAGTTAGTTAGGAAGTTTATTTCTTAAACAGAGTATAAGTATTTCAATACTAGAGAGCTCCAGAAGATACATGAATTAAGGAATCAAGGAAATAAAGCCATATTTCTCAGCTTTTGCTGGTTTGTAATAAATCTTAACAGTATTAAAGCTCAGGGGAAATTATATTTAATTTCCTTTTGATCACTATCTTTTTTTAAAGATTTCGTGGAAAGTTATGAGAAACTCATCCTGTCTTTTGGAGACCAAGTCTGTCATAAATCCTTAAACAGACACATTGGTTTATTTAACAGACTCTGCTTATTTCATTTTCTTATGCCTCTGCATTTCCTGATACCATCTGGGACCACAGGTGGAGTGTTGAAATAAAGGAAGGAAGAGTTTTCTAATGATGAGATGGCCAGACAGATACGGATAAAGAGATGTGCCAGCTGCCCATTTCCTACCTCTGAGGTTCCATTGTTATATTACCCAGTACTGGGGGTTCTGTTCAGTTTGTTTAACTCATTTTTATATTTATATTTCATGCTGATATTTTCCCCTATATCAAGATCTTAAGAGTTAGTATCTTTTTTAAGATTAAAAAATAAATAAATAAAAAATAAAATAAAAAAAGAGAAACGAGTTCTGAATTGTTTCACAATACCTCACTAACATTCCTTCTTCTTTAACTCTTCTGACATTAAGCGCTGCCTTTATTTTAAAATAATTCAAATTTACAAAGCAGCTAACAGAAACTGTAGCCACACTGTGATCTTCTGTGGCAGTTACACATAAGCGGGCTGAACCATAGAGTACGGAACAGGTGAACTAACCTTCTTTGACCAAAAGATTTATCCAAATATTAAAACTAGCCCCAATCCCGAGTCATTACCTGAAAGGCAAAAGAACTTATCACACTTATGGCTCTTGCTAAGATATTCTTAAGGAGATTTGAAGCATTTCTTTCATTCTTCACACTTGCAATTCGTGCACACAACAGTGGATGAGTAGGAGTATCTGTATACACTATGTACACACATTTTATTTTATTTCACCTTATCTCAGAAAAACCTGCCCAATTTTACCAGTCCATAGATGAAGTATCTGTTCCTTGACATTACTCTCCTTTCCATCAGTTTCTATTGCTTCTACCTTCTCCTAATTCTTAACAGAAATTATTTCTCTGTGAGAATGCAAAGACATAATGTCATTAATCACTGGAAACACTTCTCTCAAGGTGGAGAATTTATCCCAGGAAAGACTTTTAACATCTGATAACTTCTTTTGACTAAACTGAATCAGCAAAGCAACAAAAGTCCAACTTTACAATTCATAATTATTAAGAATCTCACTCATAATTTTAGCAGAAAAAAATATTACAGCTTCAAGGTCAACAAAACATAATCTCAATGGAAAAGTTGACTTCATCAAGGCCACAGTGAGGCCTGTTCATGAGGTGGGGAGGAGGGAAGGCCCTACTGTGCAGTCTTGCAGCTGTAGGTACCATTCCATGTTTTGGCAGTTTTGGTCAATTCCAAAAAAGCTTCTTCTGCCACACCCCATCTCATTTTTGCCAGGTTATATATTTGGAACAATTCATGGACTGACCCAGGAGGTCACTGGCCCACTTCAGAGTGAGTCTCATCTGTGAAGCCCAGAAATATAGAAGTGAACTCAGCAAAGCTATCATGAAGTCCAACCTATGAATAGATTACTTGGTCATCTGTGTTGTTATGATGATGGACATAAAAAGCTTCTGATATTTTAAATAATTTATTCAACTGTCAAAAAAAAAAAATTTCTAATCATAACAATATTGCCAGCTACAGAAAATCTTACTGTATTCTTTTTTTTTGTCAAAGGCATCTTGCTCCACAAGTGAATACATATTTTGAAAATGAACAGGGCAAATAAAAGCAGGGCCTAAACTTTAGTCTTTCATGGTAATTTCAAGCAGGACTAAATGAGAATAATATTCATGCATCCTCAGAATATAGCCTTCAAGACCTGCATGAGGAGACCAAAGGGTCCTCTCATTAGCTAAAATGTCACTTATGACAGGCAAGACACAGGAGCATTCCAGAATAAAATTTCCATATGAATATGTGCCAGGATGTATACTATGAAAGTTCAAGAGAAGACTAATTGACAGGTTAGGAGAGACTTCAATCTTAATTGTCATAAAGCCAATTTTTAATATCAAAAATAGAAGTGTATATTTTTTTGCCTCACATTTTTTTCTCTTACTTTGAACATAAGTAGGTCTTCCAAATTATCTGGAAGTCTGAGGAACAGCTGATGAAGTGATTTTTTTTCTAAGCATGTATAAATATTTATGAAAAATTGGTCTACCCTCCATTTTCTTTCTTCACACAAAGCAGAGAGAGATAACCAGCCTTCATATAATTAGTATCACAGAAAAACTCCAGTTGTGTTGGCCTGAAGGTCATCCTTTGAAAACTAAGTGTAGTATTTGTTTTGTATGCTTCTATACATGATTATTACTTTCCTTGGATTTGTTAGCATGTCCTAAGTATCAACCACAACTCCTGTTTTGCTTGGCAAGCCTCCCAACAGTCAACAGATGTTCTTTCCCTCCTATCTCTTCAGCAGGCAAATGACTACCAAATGATATCCATCTCTCTGTGATCATAGGGCTACTCCTTTTGCCCTGGAGTTCTCTTCTGAGCCCTACTTTTTAGGTACTTGGTAAAGTAAAAGGACCCCTTTTCAGAGTCTGGGCACACTCTAATTTTGTCTTTACAGAATTATGCTATAGACCACTAAGGCTGGTAGCCAGTATAGCCAACCAGGCTTACCTCTAAAAGAATTTGAAGACAAGTGTCTTAGGTATGAAAATCTGTAGTTCAAAATGGATTTGCATGGTATGCTTTGTATCAAGCTGCTTCTCTCCCCAATAAAGTGCATTCAATTTACCTGCTTGAAAGCTTTGCATTTGATAAGTGATTTGGTGCTTCCCACATACTCTCTGGTGACTGCCAGCATGAACTACTAGGATTCAAGAGCACACATAGATCATCTGATGCTCCTGTCTCTGTACTTTCATAACTGGAGGTGACATATGAGATGCAAGGAAAATCAAGAATTGTCAGGTTTGTGCTGAGTTGAAACACTGAAGTTAAATTAAGTCATCTAGTTTTCTCATGCTAAAGGTCTAAAAATAAAACAGCCATTTTTCAGGGTTAACAGTCTAGACCAGACAGAAAAAATCCCCACAAGTATATTCAAGAGAATATTTTTCAGTTAGCACTTATTACAGTTAAGGATCCTATATGTCTTTTAAGACTCAGCTGAGTTCTCTTTATTCACCAGGAAATCTCAATTAGATGACAATGTAATTTTGGAATCTCTTTGAATTTTTGGAATTTGTGTTAGATAAATTATGGTAGGAATGCTTTCAGAAAAAATCTGTTAGCACTTAAAAAGCACATATTTCAACATATATTTGAAAGATAAGCTTCTACCTATTACTTTGAGCCTCTTCAAGCAATATGAAATTCTGAAAACATGGTCTAAAAACAAGCACTCAACATGAGGAAAGAACCTGTGAAGAAAGGATTCTGTGAAGTGAAGTTTCAGTGAATTAAATATTATCAGGCACAGACGCACAGTACAAAATGCAGTGCAGGAAGAGCACAGACAGGTCGCTGGACCCAACTGCATATTGAGCATTTTTCGTAGAGATCCCTCTGTGTGAACTCAGTGGCTGTCCATGGCCTCTCCCAGTACAACATGCATCTTCTGGCCCTGAGTTCCCACACAAAGCCTTGTAGAATTTACACCTTGGTGAAAAATCCTCCTTTAAGGATTTTCCATTGCCTGACATTCTCCACAATAGTTCCAATACCACCATTTCAGCTGAAGTGATGGGCTCTTATTATCTTGTCAGAGTTGCTGTTCAGTGAGAAATCTGGCAAAACTGATATTATGAGAGAAGAAATAATCACTGCTGAACAAGAAAAACTGCCATCCAGGACAAAACACAAAACCAATCTCTAACTGGTACACTTTGTAAAAGAGCCCTCTGTGACACTAAAATTTAGCAACTGTATCAGGCTTTATTTTTAAAACCCTTTACTGACATTGGCAAATCCTACCCACAATCTTGTGAGTGATTGACATGTTGTGAAACTAGAAAAAGGAGCAGAAAAATTAAAAAATTACTTATCCAGACCACAGAGACAGACAGTGTTTCAAGCTTAAAATAAGAAAAAGCAAAAATTCATGGATCTCAATTGCATAATATACCACAGATTCTTTTTTGCACGCATACATCCAGAATACACAGACAAAAGAAAATCTTATAAAATGTGTGTCATTATTAATATATCCAGTGCATTGGGCATCCATCTGCTTGATTTTTTCACAGGGTAATTTTTGGTGTTGGTAAAAATTCAGACCACTGTCTATGCAGATTAAGTCCTGTATCTGCAAGAGCAAGTATAAGGATGTATGTCACCTGTCAGAGAATCATCTGCTGTTCGATCATTTTTGGCCTGCAGGAACATAGCCATTTCTGAAAACAAGTAAAATTCTGACACACGGGTGTGTTCAAGGAGACCCTGGTGTGAAAGTAAGCTTGTTACAGGAATTGCTGTGTAATCAGCAAGTGGAGAGCTGAGAAGCTATTAAAGAAATTATATGGATTTCATCCACTAGATAACTGACTATCAGGTCATTACGGACTTGCTGTAGGCTCAAGCACTGTAGAAATTTTTCTAGGGCAGCAAACTCTGGGATGTTAGCAATTACCTTGGCCTGGCTGCCTACTTTACCCATACCTGAGGTCTAGAAAAACAGGTTGGCTGCTTCTGAACCACTGTGGGTTTGGCCATTCTGTGGTGTGGAGAGGTCCCTGCAAACAGGAGCTCTCAGACCATCCTTCCAGTGGTGGAAAGAGCAGCAACCCTGACTCTCCAAGGTCCTTTCTTACCCCAGCTTTTGTTTGTCTGTCCTCACATTTCCCTGTGTTAGGACCTTCCCCTGAGACAGCAAAATTCATATTTGTCTACATTGCTGAGGAATGTTGGGCCAGCTCTGGTTCAGTAACATGTTTGTTAATGGCCATTAAGTGGTTAGTTAAAAAATCATTACTGTCACAAAAGGCCTGATTTTTATCCTAAAGATGGACTTGCATCAACACAAGGAAAATCTTTTGACAGGCTAAGAGGATCTGCTTCACTGCGTGCCTCCACCTTTCACTAAGTTGGCTGTAGTCACAGACTCTGGCTTTACTGCGGTTGAGGGATCTGTGACACATCTTTAAGACCTATGTCAAAATTAAAACAGACAATATATGAGCATGGACCACCTACACAGAGTTAAATCATTTGAAATTCTGTACTTCTCCTATAATGCAGTGTTAAAATCCTTACTGTTTATACAGTTAAGTTCTGCCAGATTACAAGTTTTCCATTTTGTTTTGCATGTAAAGCCTGGAATAAGGGAAGTAATTTTTCACTCTAAGGAACATTTCCTCCATTAGATATACACTAGGAATCATCAATTCAATAAAATGAAATGACTGTCCATCAAAGTACATATTATACATTCTACATTATACATTCTACTGAAATTGAGCCAGAAAAAATAAATAAATAAAAAAAACTCCCCTGCAGAGTAATTTTTAGATGTGAGTTCAGAACCAATGTGGTGCTTCCTCAACTGTTTGCTTTGGACATAACGTGCAACATTTTTCCCAGTCATGAAGTCACATTGAAATTACCCTTGTGCTTGATTATTTATTGGCATATGTTTCGTTATACTATACTTTAAATGAAAACGCATTTCTGAAAAAGACAACATCTTCTACACATGTACATTTGTTGAATGTATTTTGGGAAATCAAAAGCAAATCCCAGAAGCTCTGATAGCTCTTTTTCATTCCATGACATTTGAATATTTTTTTCTATTATTATGGCACGTTTCAAAAAAAGGACACAAATCTGTAATCTGATTCACTGACTTCAGCATAGCTATACAAAAATAAAAAATTGGCCTATTTTTGCTAATAAAAAGCTATCAGAGAAAAAGCAGAGTCATATGAAGTAAAAGAATCACTGATTCAAACTGTACCCCACAGTCTGAGTTTGTCTTCTATATTTGTGGTATTTCCTGGACTATTGGGCCAACAAGTACGAAATAAAGAAAGACCTGTGGGACAATCATGACTACATCTCAACATTTCCACTTAGAAAATACATCTTAGTCTTACAGGAGATCCTTGAAGATATCTAGTCTTACAGTGAAGATATCAGAAATTTCATATGTATAGCAATTGCAAATGGTCCTGACAGAAAGTATTGATAATTGTGACTAAAAAAAAAAAAAAATATCATTATTACTTTGCCAATAGATGTCCCATTTAGTTGTTTCTTAAACAGAGGTTTTCTCAATTGCAAGATTTCATTGCCCAGATAACTGTATTATTTCTTTCAATTTCTGCCTCTCATAGGCAGAAATTAGATCTCTCATAGATTCTATGCTGGAGACCATTTGTCATGTCCATCTAAAATCTCATCAGCAATACTAATTCAAGTACTACTCATGATGCCATTCACAGCTCTGTTTCTTATCAAAACCAAACATTCAGCTGTCTCTAACAGGTAGTCTCATCCAGTGAATCAAGTTCACCACGAGTAAATCAGTTTTGAATCTCCTTTCACAATGTCCTCCCTGCAGGCAAATGTTATTCCATGTCTGATCCCTAAACTGTACTTCATCTTTGCTGACCTGACTAGAATGTTTGCAGTGTTTAATATCTACTATCTCATTAATATCTGCTATTAATATCATTAATATCTACTATCAAATGAATTCGTCTATCCTTTTTCTGGATCTAGACTAGTTCTGCCTCTAACATACAAGTTCCATGATTTAATTATGCATTCTCTGAAAAAATATTTTTGCTTGTTCACAAATGTACTGACTGACAATCTCATTGTGTGCCCCATAGTTTTTAAACTGTGAGATAGTAAATCATAATTCTGCAGTTAAGGATATAGTACAACCCAACAGCAGAACTCATGAACTGTCCTAGCTTTTTTATCAGAAATTTATTATGTTTCTGTCAATGACATTTGGAACCCACCTTCAGTCTGTTCTTGGATCTTGTATTGTTCACATATACTCTGAGATCTCACAGAAAGCATCAGCTTCTGTGTTTGTTTCTGAAATGATGTCTGAGTTTGCTGATAATCTACTCACTTTACATTTCTACATTTTACAGCTCTAGAACATATTTGAATTTTTGACAAGCATCTCACTGAATCTGCACATCTCAAATAAACTTGAGAAAAATGCAAGGCTTAATTTTATTATTAGGGCTAGCAAATAGAAAACATCCAAATATCCCATCATCAATATCTAAATTGATTTATTTTATTCTAATATCCATTAAATAAAAAGTATAAGAAACTTTCCAGATGGACACCTCACCACTCGCTTAGAGTCTCACCACACAAACAGGTTGAATGGCTGCCAGGCTATGTGTGTGTCTGTGTGTGGTGCACACGTGTTTGTGTGTGTGTGCATCTCTTGCTCGTGCTCTCTCTTTTCCTATTTTCATAGAGTCTGCTCCCTGGCTTTGCTTTTTTTCAGCAGCTTTTGCCAATCCAAAATATGTAGACACTAAGTTAAATCACTCATTTTGTTTATGTGGCAACAAGTTCAGACTTCTTGCCGAAAAAATGTTCTTGGCTTTGGACAAAGCAGGCTTTGAGATGCTTCCATCTGTTTTAAATACGCCACAAATCATAGTATGGAAACCATTGCCCTCAACTGGTAGCCAATTTGCTGAATAAACCTATATTAAAAAAATAAGAATGATTCAACTGCAGACTGTTTTCATATTTTTATATCATTTAATTTCAAAGGAATTCTGTCCTTGTATGGAAGAACTTTAAATACTTGTGAATTTGTCTGACTGGTCATACAGGGTCAAGGAAGTAAATAAATGAGAAATGGTTCTTTCGTGTTCATGAATTGCTATTATCAAATAAGAGGAAAAAGGAGTAGACCCTTTATCTTCTTATTTAGTGCCTTTCGTAATGGGACCTGAGCATTGTTGTGAAGGTCTTTCAATTTGATTGTATTTCAATCTATCAGTGGTTTTCCTTCTTTTAGGTTCCACTGCTCCTTGAAGGCAGGCTATGTATTGTGTGTTTGAGAGACTTTGTGAGTCACCAGTACACAGAGCCTCAGGAAGAGAGACACATTCTCAGCTCTGTCTTTGGTCTGTTGTGGGAATCTGGACACATCTTTTTACTCTTCTCTCAATTCCTTTTTAACTTCTACTGCTAGTTTTGGAAAGGGGGAAGGGTTTGTTTAACTATGTATATGGACTTCACCATCCATAAGGACTCCCAAAGAGTGAGATTTGTCTCTTGATGGAGGGAGAGATCCTCAGGATGCATAGAAGGGATAAGATTACCCATTTTCTTTCCATTCCTCCTGATTCAATCTTTGTCTTTGTGACCTGCAGTAGCAGAAACAGAATTGCCATACTGCCTGCCAGGTCCACCCAATCAAACACAGCTGCAATGAAGATTTCTTGAGGAAGCAAGGAGAAAAGCAAAAGAAACAACAGTCCTGATGGACTTTTCTCCTCATGTAGACCTCCTGTGGTGCTCAGCTGAGTCTGAATCTGCTCAGGTCTTATATCACCTCTCTGCTTTTTTCATCTCCTCTTTACAACAGCATGACTTGTGGCAGTCCTCGGTCTCCCCACAAATTCACTCCTCCGAACCTGAATATGATTTGGCCACTTTCATTTACCACTTACACTCCCCAAGCCCACTCCTCACTCCTCCTACCTGTACAGACTCTTCCATGGTGTATCACCATGCTGGAAAATTGACTGTAGCTATTGGGGAACCTAGCAAGTTATATTAGACTATGCCAAAGATCAGAGCACCTTCAACTCACAAAGATTTTTCTGCCCAGAGTGTGAATATGATGTTTCTCCATTTTGTTTGACCTAAAAAAAAGCAAAGAAGTGTTCTTCACAGTCTGGACCTGAGTTGTTTTCAAATACAGATCCTTCAGACTCCATAAAATTAAGCTAAATCTTTGAAGACAGTGGGTAAAATGTTTTAGAAGGAATAATTATGTATATACTTGTGTTTGATTTTGTGTTTGATATAGGACTTACTCAAAAGAGCACGGCAGACACTGAAGTAGAACCTTGAGCAACCTATTCAAATGTGTTTTGTAGGCCACAGTATTTGTCCACATTATGCTTTTAAAATCAAGCTTAGCATGGGAATGTATTCTAGTTCAACTTGCATTGTCCAAAACCGAGTCTTTGTGATATAAGTTTCTGTCTTATCTTTCCTTCCAGGCATAATCTATTTTCAGATGTAGAGCAAACAGAGCATATATAAAGTCCCGAAGCCAAGAGCTTCAGGAGCAAGGGACTATGTGTCTGCTGTGGTAAATTGCCTGTGATCAAATCTTGTGTCTCATGGCTGAATTCCAAAATTTTTGCTGAAGAGCTTGGCTTCACAGAGCCAATGATCACAGGAGGCACCTTATACAGCAGCATTCAATAGTGTTTCCCAGTTCTCCATGACTAAACCAACAAGGGTGTAATACAAATACTTGATTTAGCTGAGCTTGAGAATGACCTGAAGTTTGACCCTATCACCAGGGACACAATCCCACTGCATTGTTGAAAACAATTAAGCTGCAAGCAAAGGCTAATGTGTAACAAAAACTGCTAATAAATATAAAACATTGGTTTCTTTCTGCAGTATTTCAAAATGTACCAAGACAAGCTCACTGGAACAAGGTCCTTCACTGTAGTATGACAGAATCTCAGCTCTAATAGATTTTATGCCATACTACATCCTGTTACATGTGGTCAAAATAAAGAATAATAGCATGGCTGCATGACTTCGGTAAAGAGAAAAAAAAAATCCTGTTCCTTCATTTGAAAATAGTTCATATGTGCTTTATCTAACTGTTGTGGTTTAACCCAGCCAGCAGCTAAACACCACACAGCCATTCACTCACCCTCCCCCCTCACCCTCTGGGATGGGGGAGAGAATCAGAAAAAAATGAAAGTATGTGGGATGAGGTAAAGACAGTTTATTAGGACAGAAAAGAAAATAATAGTAATAATGATAATAGTACCACTACTAATAATGTGTACAAACAGGTGATGCACAATGCAATTGCTCACCACCCGCTGACCGATGCCCAGCCTGTCCCCGAGCAGCCCGGTCCCCCCACCCCGGCCAGCCACCCCTATATATTGTTTAGCATGACGCCAGATGGTATGGAATACCGCTTTGGCCAGTTTGGGTCAGCTGTCCTGGGTCTGTCCCCTCCCAGCTCCTGCTGCACCCCCAGCCTGCTCGCTGGCAGGACAGAGCGAGAAGCCGAAAAGTCCTTGGCCTGGTGTAAACACTGCTCTGCAACAATTAAAACATCAGCATGTTATCAGCACTCTTCTCAACCTAAATCCCAAACATAGCACCCTACCAGCTACTAGGAGGAAAATTAATTCTATCCTAGCTGAAACCAGGCCACTAACATAAAGATACCCTCTTACTCTATCGACATGCTTTTTGTGGTTGCAGATGTTGTGGAGTATAGCCTACAGATAATGCAGAAGTAGCATTTGTACATACGCAAAATTGAACTAAATCTACAAGGCGCTAATGTTCACTGGAAAGTACCCCCATAAAACAATGAAATAATTAATTTACTTACCTATTCTGGACCCTGAACAACACATATGTAAACTTTACACAGTTGTAAGGATAGCTTAAACCCTTTCGCTTCTATTAGGAATGATATAAAATGACCTTACATCAGTAAATCATCAGCAAATCATCAGCATAGTAGAATCTCTCCTTTCACAAAGGAGACCTTCAAATGACTTTTAACTAAGTTGCAATTTTCACTTCATCACCTCTAACTACTCCTCAGCAGATATCACTGCTTACATCTCCAATTATATATATCAAGGAAGGCATCTTTCTGCTATATTCCTAACTTTTTAATAGCTTGATGAAATTCTTGGAATCTGTAGCCTTTCTGAGTCATTGCTCCAGCCTGGCATAGTCAGATGGATCTAGGCCTCGGCTCTGGGAGCAGGCTGAGGTGGCTGTGCTTACAATTGTGTCCTTATAAGGCATTCTGGCTGACTTCAAATCATTGCTTTTTCTATAAAGCTTTCATATTGAAGTGAATTATTTATGCTCAGCAAACTGGGAGCTCTCATTCCTGAGAGTTTTACAGAGTTATTAGATAAGAAATAACAGCTTAGCTCCTGACTTCTGCGTACCTCCACAGACAGAGTAAGAAATGAAGGAGCTCTGTCCTTCCCTGCTAGCAGACAGCTGGGATACCAATGACTCTACAAACTGAGCACCGTGTAGAGGGAACCCTAACCTCTGGGCTGTCAGCAGATTGTCAGCTTGTGCTCACTCACACAGTGCTCCCCCACCGACCCATTTAACACCACATATGCCTCACCCAAACCTGCCAAACATCAGCAGGCCACAGTTTCTCTCCTCTGAAGCTCTGAACTATAATTTTAGTGAGAGAAAAAGACTCCAGATTAAAAGAGAGGCTGTCCTTCCTCCGTTAGCGCTGGCTGGAGCGGAGCCTGCTCTCAATGCCAAGTGACACTTGGCACTGGCATGGCTCTGCCTTCTCCTCCTTCCTTGTTAAACCAAAGCTGCCTCCATCACAGCCTCCTAGCAATCCCTCTGCTCTTAGATCCCAAAATTAATGTGTGTTTATTTTTCTCCCATGATGTGCTACTCCTCAGATGCTGCAGAGCTTAATCTCAGTACCAAGGGCAATCATCAATATCAAGGGCAACAATAATCGTAAATACCAAGGTACCAAGGGCAGAGACTTACGGGACAGAAATCTATTTTTTGTTTGTTTGTTTGCTTGTTTGTTTGTTTGAGTTTTCCAAGCAGCATCGGATATCTAGACACAAGGGAGAGTTGCACCCCATAAATATTTAATATAAATCCCATCCTTTGATGTGACCTGCTCATATCATCAGGTTGAAATACCAGGCAATTCAGACAGAGAGGTGCATGTAAGTCTGTAATTTAGTTTTCATGCAGAGTATCAATGTAAATGGTAGTGAGAAGTAGAGGATTTCACTCTTTCTGGTGATTTTATAATCAGAAAACAAATCAGAATGCAAAATTTTCTGATAATTCTTAATAAGCAGTTAATCAGTACTAAATGGGAAAAGGTCATACTCTCAGATTTTAAATCACTAAAAGTACAATCAGTCCTTTTTAAAGTATTTCTGAGTAAAACATTCTGGCTGCACTGTTACTTCATTAATGTGCTATTCCTGTGAACTCAGAGATTCCTTTGTGTGCTTTGCTATCAATACTTTATTGTTCTCTTTTCCTACAGCAACCCCTACTGTTAAAAATAAAACTTGAATTTTCAATTACAAGTCCACAAGATTATTTTTAAGTAACCATTAACAAACAGCTCAAACATTCAAAGTGATCCTAATCCTGTTATACAATGTGTTTTGTTTCCCCAATGACTTTTTTTGGGGGGGGAGCAATCTCCTATCTAAATTGGTCTCTGGATGCAAAAGGCATGAACTACAGTTTTATAAGACAACTTTCTGAACCTCACTAGGTGAACCTGACTGAAATATCTGAACTGAGACTCCACTCTGTGGACTAAGATTTTTTAAATCCAGCGTCCAACCTCTCCTCTGGCTTTAAATAAATAAATAAATAAATAAATAAAATGATATATATATATATATTATATATATATCAAAAGCAGATATTCAAAACAAGCCTAATTTTAGGAAAACCATCTTATGAAATTGGATCACGTTTTACTTTATGATTTTGTTTTCAGGGAATTATGATCCCAGGTTTTGGATGCAGATCTATCCTTAATTCTACCTAAACTGTGAGGTAGGAGCTAATGTTTTTATAATTTAGTGTTCACGCTCTGAAGAAAGTGACATGGCCCAGAAAATGAATGCCTACAGAAAGTCTAAGTCATGTTTGTGAGGATAAAAAGTAAAGTGAATATTTAAAATTGAATAACAGAAACACATGCACTTCATGGCTTATTAGGAGGTTTCTTTGCCAGAAGGCTGGTTCACAGCTTCTGTTTCCAGATTTATAGAAACTGACAGCAGAGCTACCACTACTCCTTGTTTTGAAAAAATGTATTCTATGTTTTTCTGTGACTAAGGTCACTGTGTGTCATCATGTTCCCTAGAGCATGCTGAGAGCAAAGTTCAGCCCCAAGCACCCCACTAGCACAGTGTTTTTCTGAAGTCATATTCTGTCAGTCCTTCATACCTACAAGGACTTTTATACCTACAAGGACCTAATTTCCTTGTTCAGATTACCATCCCACATAAACCCCTCCAAAAATACAGAAGAGACAGGAACTGAACTACAGGCCATAACCTAACTATTTACATCGCTTGCCCTTCTTTGGCAGAGTCCCAACAAATGCCTCTTTTTGAAAGAAACTGACATAGGCCTGGTTAGTAAGCCCTTCCTCTGAAGCCTAGCCAAACCATCCTGTCTAGGCAGGACAATCGGTGAATATTAAAAGGACCCCTTCATCTCTATGGAGTAGTTTAAATATGCATAGGCTTAATCTACAGCGCATGCAGTTTTAAGATTTTACCAACAGAAAATTCTCAATATTCACCATTGTTTTACTGCAACATGATAATATATAGTCTTGTCATGGTACAAGCCAAGTCTGGTACAGATAGCAATCTGCCGCTAGCTTACAGCTTAGAGAATTACTTTAGCTTCACTAGTTGAGGTCAAGGTGGTGCTAGGGTCCTGACTGAAAGACAGCCATGTGAAAAAGTCCACATGCAAATGACTGCGATGCACTTTGGTTCAAGCCTTTTCAGCTGAGAACCTCCAGTGGAGTTCCACTGATGAAAGCAGCAATTGTATGCGGATATGATTTGCTATGTAAACATACGATAACATATGCTTTCTATGGATTCTCTGGCTGGCAGCAAAGAATCCAGTAAACATTCTCCCCCTTCAGACAGCAACTGGGAGTTTTGTTTTTGTTTTGTTTTGTTTTGTTTTGTTTTCTGAGAACTGTGTGAACAGAAGCTGAATTTCACAATAGCTCTCTCAATTCTGCTGTCTGGTTTCTGTTAACATTTCTGTTGCCACTTCTTCTCAGATGGATTCATAACAATGCTGAATTCTCAAGGAGGGAGGAGGCAAAGCGAGTGTTTCCCAGGGCGTGTTTTTTATCTCACAGTTCCCGTGTCACAGTGGAGATTGCTTTTCATGAAGACACTCACCTAGGGAGAGCAGAATCACCTACAGATCCATAGCAGGGGGGCATTCCTAACAATAGGAATCCTGCCGATTTTGTGGATGGACTAGCTTCATACTAGTGAATTGACTTGGAGAAAAAGCACTCCATTCATAAATCAGGCTGCAATAAAAGGTCAAAGAATAACTCTTTAGTAAACACCTGGGTAAAGCAGACGAAACAGAGAAAACTGCCTTCAGGAAATGAGTCTGTCCCTGGTTGATGGATACAGACAAAAGCTTCTAAGAACTCTGACCATTGCTTTCAGTTTAAATTATGTTCTAAATATATAATAACAGCCATAGGTACAAGTTACATTTTCTCAGAATACCTGTTCTCCTTCACTGGTACTGACAAGTTCTTCAGTTCAGGCAAAATTCTCCTTTCAGGGACAAGAGCAGATTGCATTTCCAGTATTTTGACAAGCATTTCCCCAGAATGCACAGAATTGATCTCAACTTCCAACAGAAGAACTGAGAACTTCTAAATATCTCCAAAATAATTGAAAACTAGAATCTTGGAAGTAAGTGTACCTAAACCACAAATTGTAAAAAAATATTGTTCTAAAGAAAAGAAGAATCTCAGAGAACTTCCACAGACTTATTTATGAAAAGTATTGCCAAATGATTTGCACTGCAGTAAGATATGAAGCGCATGTGCATTCACGTGCTGTATCAAAAATATGTATTATGTGACAGTGTATATGTAATCTTGTGCTGCTCTCAAAACTGTTTGCCCTGCCTTACCTTGCTTCTCTAAACATTGTTAAACATTTTAGTGAAGCAGCAATTTCAGCAGAAAAGGAAAGGGTCTATAGTTTGCAATGCACTATGTGATTTAGCATAAGGTAAGGGAGAAAATATTTTGTATTACTTATTCAGATATGAACATCAAAACACATGCATATGCATGTGCGATAATACAATAAAAACACATATATATAAACCAAACATAAATGCAATGATAAATTATCTAATTATTTTTGAAATGTTTGAATAATTTGTATATGAGGCTAAGATACTATTTTAAAAATAAAGCAACAGTATAAATGCTATACAATGACAGATCATTTGTAACAACAGTGATAGGTGAGACTCCTTCCAAAAATTCACAAACGGCCAGTCCCTGTCCTTAGGTGACCACATGGCAAATTGACAAGCACACCAAGGTTAGGAAAAGAATATAAAGCATTTTTTCATATAGTAAATCAGAGAGAAATATTTTCACGTATTAGAAACATTTCCTGTATGGTTGAATATTTAATAACAGTCAAAAATTCAGAAATTAATGCTTATACTTTCACTGCTGAAGACACTTGAACAAAGCTTTGAGAGTAGTTTCAGACTAGGAAGTGAAAATTCTGCTGCCCAAAAGAGGCGTGAAGATGCCAGTTTCACAAAGTAAACTCTGCTAAAGTGATCAGACTGTAGACTGAAAAATCCAGCTCAGAAGTCAAAAATGTAATACCAAACCAGGGCAGTGCAGACTAGCTCTAACAACATTTTGAGCACCAGACAAAGAGGACAATTTGGCTCAGTGGCTGTCTTGAAGGAAATTCTTGACTGCTCTGTAGTATCTCTGAGCAAAAGGACAAATGCTGGAAAGTGGCAAGGGCTTCAGCTGCCTTCCAAAAGGTGTGCTCAGGAGGCTATAAGCCCCACAAAATCCGCAAGTGGAGTGCTGCCAGGCTATTCTTGATTTTGTCTTCCTTTGTGTCTTGCTAGTTTACTGTTTCAAATTTCTTTGCTTTATGTTTCTTCCAAACACATTGTTAAATTGTCTTCTAACCCAGAATATTCTTAAAGTCTGTTTGTGAAATACTACGCTTTTTTAATGTAATTATTTAAGAAATGTAATGAAGTTATAAATATCATGCTACTTCATATTCTAGAAGAATAAGCATAATTTCTCACATATTTCCTTTAAAAGATTCTCCACCAAAATAATGACACTTAAGGCATGCTGTAAGCTTCATCTATTCATGGAAATGTTCTCTTAAAAGAAAACAAAGGTTTGTAGTTTCATCCCATATTGCAACCCTCCAGCCTAAGACCTTCAAGGACAAACCAGAAGCACCAGGAAGCGTCGTTTCCCCCAGGCAGCAAGTGCTTGCAGCTGACAAATGAAGGTGACATCTCTACTCTATTACAGTGGCTTGTTGCAAATTTGACAAAGCAAAATATAAACAAATCAATGCACAATGACTTTTGTTTGTAAACTCAAGCCACAAATAACAAAAATGTAGTGTCCTCAGCTAGCATTGCTTCTAGACTGCTTAGCGGCCTCCTCAGAGAGAGCAAGGAATGCTATTTCCAGGTCACAGTCCTCATGTGCTCACCCAGCAATGTGGCAAATGGACCTTCCACTTCTCTGTGTCACCACTATAGGATTTAGAGGATTAAGTAAAAAGAGTAGAAAATATTCTTCAAAAGTGTTTATTCCTGTAGATTTGGCATAATTTATCAAAATGTGGGGGCTTGCTCCCAAAGCTTGAAATGAGGCCTTGCACCATTTAGGATTGCACTGCAGTGATGAGCTAGATGTTTCTGCTTTGTCAAGCAAAGGTTACAGGAGAAAATAAGCAGATACAATATTCTGCATGGGTTAGAGGAAAAGCTATACTGCTGTAAAACTCAGGCATACTACAGCACCTGATTCTGCACCACGTTGTCAGTCCCCTTTCTGCCATAGCCAGCCCCACCAGAGCTGCACTGCAGACGTCAAGGGCTATGAACTTTGTCAGCCTTAAGGACAGCGCAGAAGCTACAGTCTCGCAATTCATCTGTAATAGTTTGTTTACATGGAACTCAAACAGCCAGGGAATTTCTTGATAATAGCTGAGGACAGTTCCTTGCTCCTGTCCAGCACTCACTGTCTTAAAAACAACTTCTGTGGCCATACATCAGCTATCACTGAGCGTGATTCAGAGCCATAATAAAACTGTTTACAGCTTGACTCTGGACATGGCTTTCTGTTTCACGTACCCCAGCTTATAGCTACTGAAATATATCCTTATATCTCTTACTGCTGTGGCCTGAAATTTATTCACCGTATGCAACAGTAATTTATAAAGGACTCCTCTCATTTTAATTCCTCTCTCAGGAATAGTCAGGGAGCAGCTACACACAGCTGTCTGAACTTGAACCACTTTCAGATAAAAATATTATTTATGTTCCAAAGTGTTCTAGGATCCTCCTAGAGAGAGCTGTACACAGTTGGGATCAGCCCAGTTTCACATGTGGGGAAAACAGGCAAGATTCATAATGGAAAATTTCAGCCTAGATCTGCATCTATGTGGACCTGGACCATGCATTTGTACACACAAAGTTCCAGTAGCAGCTTGGAAGGTCATTGAACCTTCAGCCTGATCCCTTTAGGAAAATGATGAACTTCATTGATTCTGCTGGAGCCATTTATTCCTGTGTTCCAGTTTGTTCCTATTTCAGACACTACTTCTTATTCTGACAATGCCTTTTCCAAAACTGCACATTGTTGGTTTGTATTCTGGACATTAAGTAAGTTGAACATATCCGATAATAAGCAGACCTTAAACACATCAAGAGTTTTAACTCATTTAAGAGATGCATTTTTCCAAGTAAGCTTACTACTGGATAAAATCCAGGATAAAATATACAAAACCTGGGCAGTCCCATCAGAGGATACTCAGTAAATTCAGTTCTTCTGTAACTTTATGGCCTTCAGCATTTTTGTTATGCTTTATGTGCTTTAGGATCTCTGTGCATTTGGTCTTTAAAGGGATGCTGAATTTGGTGCAGGAGCTAATCCAAGTCTTTTAACAGAACTCACACTCTGCTATCAAAACTCTCAGTAGCAGATGCTAAATTCAAGAGCTCACTGTGTGTATCCATCCAGTTTTGTTAAGGTCTCTGGGTGAAAGGTATTGCAGAAATGCAGAACAATCTCACTGTTTATTTAATACCAAGCCAGAAAGGCTAACAGGACTTATAAAATGTTTAATTTTTACAATTATGCCATTTTGTCTTACTTTGTTTTGAACCAACACATGACTGCAGAACTTAAAAAATAGTGTTTAACTTGATAGTCTATGTGTAAAAAGAAATAAATAGGTTAAATAAAAAACTTTTTTTTTCTTTTTTTTTTTTCCAGACATGCAACTGGAACAAGATGTGACAGTATTAAATTAGTCATACTATATACTAATATAGTTTTAATGACCTAAATATGTCTGATCATTCAAAAACAGTTATTCAACAATTTAAACTGAACATTTATTTAGGATAACCTGGGGTCTTATAATCAAAGTGAAAAAAAATGAAGCCTCTATCATAGACAGCTTGGCACTGGTGCCAATGGGCATTTTACTTGCACTGAAATGCAAGGCAGTACAAGAGAGATAGTTTTAGACCACAGCTCATAAGCAGCTGGGTAACAGCAAGAGCCCCATATAGAAGACAGAATATTTGTAAGGGCAGAAAGATAACTCTGGAGGCTTAGCTGCAGGTACTTACAAGTATCTCTTTGTCTCATCTTCCAATTATGTTTTTAAAATGGCTCATTTTGAAAAATTCTAAAACTTGGGTGAGAGATACAATGTGATATTTAGTGATCACTCACCAGAAAAATACAACTGCTGTGAAGAAAACCAGCCACTCGGTGCCCCTGGTGATAGCTGACTTTAATGAAAATGAGTGGTCAGGGTAACACTTTTAGATATAGAGCTCCCAAACTAAAATTAAAGCTTTTTCTAGGATAAGAGACAGATGTATATGAAGTAGACACTGCACACTGGGAAATAATTGACCTAATACTTGCCAGGTGACCGGACACAATACTTAATTTGAAATGTCTTGTAGCTGAATGAAGTCATTTCACTCCGGCAGATAAACAATTCAGAGAATATAAAAGGCAGAGGCCAGACAGACCTTTCTGCTGGGAAAACTAACAGAAGATGACCAAGTTGTTATGAGTTACTCTGTTTGCTTTCAGTAGTAGAAACTGACAGGACTCACAGCTACAAAGGAAAAAAGGATGGATCTGCTTCATGAATTAGAAGGTTCCTTTGAAATACTTTCTATTTTTCTAAAGAAAAGGTTGTCAAAACATAATGTTTTTAATTACATTCAGAGATATTTTTTGTGTTCCCTTTAAGTGTCTGCAGCTGTCCCTTGCTCAATCATTTAAAAAAACAGATGAACCCTCCTAAAAAAAAACATTCTACTCAGAGGCAATTTTTATACATCACATATTCTCCATAATTTTATTCCTTGACAGTTTCAGCTCTTTGAACTTTGGAATGAAAATAGGACGATTGCTTCATGAGACAGGTTTTTGTTTCTGCCACTTATTTTCCCATTTACACAATAATTCTGTGGATTTATGAAAATGATTTAGCTTAAAATATCTCTGAAAAAAAATTAATAAAGCAATAACAAGATAAAATACATAATACCATCAACTGCAAGTGTTCCATTCCCCAAAACAGGTAGTATTGGTTAGACCAAAAGAGAAGAGCTCTGGTCTATTCCTTATACATGAAAATATTTTTACCAACATAACATGTAGACACAAAAAAGAGAGCTTTGGACCTTTTAAGAGCTTCCAACGGGAGCTTGAAGAATCAGTGTCAAAGAGAGGATTCAGGACAAAATTTTATTGCAGCATTTTGTATCTTGCACTCTTTAAGAAAACCTCTCTGTTTGCATACTTCAAGAATCATGCCAGAGACAATAAGGGCAATAACAGCAAAACACACTTGCAGACTAACAGGGTTAAGCCAGAAATTACATTCTATAAGAGATAGGGTCAGTACAGAAGGATGTCAAAAGAAAAGTCGTAGAATCATAGAATCACAGAATCATTAAGGTTGGAAAAGACCTTCAAGATCATCTGGTCCAACCATTCCCCTACCACCAATATCAGCCACTAAACCATGTCTCTAAGCACCAGGCCCAACCTTTCCTTAAACACTTCCAGGAATAACAATGCCACCACCTCCCTGGGCAACCCATTCCAATGTCTGACTACTCTCTCTGAGAAGAAACATCTCCTAATTTCCAACCTGAACCTTCCCTGGTGCAACTTGAGGCAATTCCCTCTAGTCCTATCGCTGGTTATCTGCGAGAAGAGGCCGACACCCAGCTCTCCACAACTTCTTTCAGGTAGCTGTAGAGAGCAATGAGGTCTTCCCTGAGCCTCCTCTTCTCCAGACTAAACGACACCAGTTCCCTCAGCCGCTCCTCACAGGACTTGTGTTCCAGGCCCTTCACCAGCTTCGTAGCCCTTCTCTGGACATGCTCCAGGGCCTCCATGTCCTTCTTGTAGTGAGGGGCCCAAAGCTGAACACAGTACTCGAGGTGCGGCCTCAGCAGGGCAGAGTACAGGGGGACGATCACCTCCCTGGTCCTGCTGGCTACACTATTCCTGACACAAGCCAGGATGCCGTTGGCCTTCTTGGCCACCTGGGCACACTGCTGGCTCATGTTCAGGCGAGCACCAATCAGCACCTCCAGATCCTTTTCCTCTGCACAACTTTCCAGTCACTCTGCCCCAAGCCTGTAGTGTTGCATGGGTTTTAATGCATAAGTCACAGTCTTGTTGGCTGCTCCTAGGGAAATGTGTTTGTGAAGCTGAAAATAATACAGTAACAGTTGACCAACTTTCTACCTTTCTATAGCAAAATAATAATATATTAGTCACTTTAACATTCATATTATTCAATAACATAGTGTTCCTAATTTCTGAAGTAGACATTCTAGAGGTACATTTGCAAATCAATTTGTGTAGTCTTATACACATCTTAGAAACTGTTTTGGAAAAGTACCACCAATTTGACAATTATTTTATCCAGAATTTTAATCAAGAAAAGATCAATTCGTCTAACTAACAAAAAGCTTGCTACCTGCGTAATAATTCCCAATAAGCCAGTTGCAGCTCTCTAGACTATGAGGCCTATTACTCTGTAGGATAGCATTAAAATGATTTTTAATCTATTGATCTTAATTGATAGAGACAATAACAGCATTTTAGAATACAGACAGTAATAGTTTCTGCCACACCCTCTTAATACAAATTGTGCCTCAAATTCAACTGTAGAACTTGGCCCATGTTCTACTGGAGTATTAATCATTCTCAGAGCATATTTAAAGTCTCAGAGGCAGATTACTGAGAAAAAAACAATATTTGCCACTGAAATGGGAGATCAGTAGCAGAAAAGAACCAGGATACTGCACATAAGTTTGTAATTAGGGGCCTCATTCTGGAATAGGCCAAGCATTTCCTGAATGGTTTGGTGCTGAGTACCTTTAACTCACCAAGTGATGTCACCGTTTCAGCTAATTCAACAACACATCGCTGTGGTGGGAGGAATGAACAGAAGGTTCTTTAATAGGAGATGTGTTTCGTTCACTATTCAAAGACAAAAAATCAAGTGTCAGGCAACTGGAATTCTTTGTTGCTTGCTAGAATTGCATGCATCCTGTGACAACCAAGGCATTAGAGCTACTCACCTGAAGCAGACAGAATGGTGCTTCAGGAATTAAATGGTTGGAGAGATGCCCAGCAGCTAAACATATAGAGCAAAAGCCATAAACTGGCTTTCACACTCAAAGCTCCCTAAAAGAATTAAAATATGTTGTTGTCCAAGCCATAGAGCCACTTTTCTTAATAGTGATTTTGAGGATAATGGGCAGTTATGTTGGTTGGGCTTGAAAACTGTCCAGATTGGCTCAGGATTTGTTTTGCTTCAGCTGTCTAACATGAAGAAAATTCTTCTCTCCTAAATCCATATCTTCATGCATGCTGCCTTATCAAGCATTATGTTTTACCCATGAGAATGAATAAGATCATGCTATGTCCTAGAAAGTCCAGATCAGCAAGATCTGGAACAAGCTAGTATGATCATCTAATTGTATATGCAGGAGGAAAATAACTAAGAAATTTTAGTTTATGATTTACATCTGGTGAGGGATAAGTTCAGCTTTCAGGAGTCAAACTTTCTTCGTCATTGATTCAGATAGAACTAGTAGGAAAAAATATAATTTATACTTTTAAAGTAACTGACTGTGAATTCAATTAAGGAATTTCCAAGCTTTCACACTATCTTCTTGTGTCAGGACAGGATTTTTGGACTCAGTGTATCTCTAAGTATTGAAAGTAGTGAAATGAAACTGCTGTTTGCTAGAACGCTTTTTAGTCTCACAACCATTATTGCCCAAAGCATAATTGCCAAAGCTTCCTTCACTGAAGTGGAATGACTAGTAAAAGCATACAGTTCACCAAATTGGGATCTTTTGAGTCCAAGTGAACCTCAAAAGTATACACAAGCTGTGAAATCTATAGGATTACTTAATAATTTCCATCTACAGAAGGTAATCTTGGGACATGCAAGTGAGCTCACATTCAAAAAACTGTGTCAAACATTCAAGAGGATCCAGAAATTTTGTAACTAGGCAGATTGAACAAATTTATCAATCTTTTTCTCAGAAATCTTTTCCTATTTCTTTCAGTCTCACATGAGTGAGGGTTATGAAAATCTACTACATATTCATACTTACATTATTACACTCATTTTTAACTTCAGTCCTGTTGATGGGTTCCTTTAATTTCAAGGTTTACTTCAAACTACAGTTCATATAGACACACTAAGCCTTATTATACACCGACAAGTAAAACTGGGACAAACTGGGCTCCAGAATCCATCAATGACAAACTCCTAATATGCTTTTCCTAATATGCTTGAAGTACATTGATTTCAAGCAACGGAAGCTGTAGGTTCAGTCTATCCTTTGTCTTTTTTGTATGTTTGAAATGTAAAGGAATGTTTCCTTAAAGGAACACTGAAGACCTTGGTTTCACTATGGTCAATTACATGGAAAAGCTATTTGCAAAAGTACTAAATTGCCTTCCTATGTTATGAATATCTATTTCAAACTGTGAAGCTGCCAAACTCTGAACACTTAGAACACTAACTGTAAATTATAGTCATGAGTATTGATTGGACTAATGTTAGAAGAAAGACACAGCAATTCACTGTTTTGGAGTTAAATCAAATAGTTTGATCAATAGTTCAAAGAGGAGCTAAATCTGATTGTTTGGATTCAACTCATATACTTGCAGCCATTATGAAATATACACTGTAAGCTACCAATTATCACAGGTTGGCTCTACCTTCAATACAGTACCACTGAAGAGTAATCAAAGCTTGCTGAAATAATTTCAATTCACAATAAACAGAACAGAAACATTGCTATCTCTTGCAAACCTTCTTTACACAGGGGTAACACCACCTTAACAAGCTTAAAAATTAAATTATAAATAAATCGTAAAGACAATTTTAAGCCATTTTGTAATTTCTACAATTCCGTATATATGCATCAGTATATGAACTGCCATAAGTTGTTAAACAAATAATATATGCACAGAATCACAGAATCACAGAATGTTAGGAATTGGAAGGGACCTTGAAAGATCATCTAGTCCAATCCCAGTATGCAGGGCAGTGTCTTCTCTCTAACAATAGCTAGGAAGGGAAAAAATCTACAATTCTTAGTAAAATTTGTTAAATATTATAATAAAATAAATAGAAAATATTTAGTATTGCCAAAAATGAACATCCTTTTAGACTGCAGGAATTAAATAGCTTTATTTATTCTGTAATTTTTTTTTTGTATTTTTCCTTATTTTCTCTTAAACTCTCTTTTGTAGCTATCCTATTTTTGTAGCTATCCTATTATTGGTGTTCATGATAAACTCCGGCAGTAAGTTTTAGACGCTAATTATGTATTTCGTTTTTCTTTTTTTTTTTCAGTTACGTTTTAGTTTAACTGAATATGTTTTTCTCCTTCTATTTAAAAATATAAATAGGCAAATTCAATGGATTTATTTTGTACTTCTCATTTCAATTTTTTACAACCCTCCTTATTTATCTATTTGTAAACGTTAATCTGTTAAGTTTCTCACTATGTAAAGTCTTTGCATGTCATCAGTTACTTCCTGCCTTATTGACTTTTCTTTTTCTGCAAAAGTAAAAATCTAAGTAAAAAGTAAAGTATTTTAAGTAAAACATTTTAAATAAGAATCTATGCTCTAGAAACATACAACCACTTTTCGTTACCTGCTTCTTAAGAGACCTCTCCTACCTAATGCTAGTGGAATTCCAGACACAACCAGTCAATAGAAGCAAGGAAACTCAGGTTCAGAAGAGGGCTTTTTTGTTTGTTTGTTTTGTTTTGTTTTTTTTTTTGTTTTATCTACTGGTGTGTAAAGCATATGACAGAACAGAGCAGGTGGAAATGAGGCTCAGATAGGCAACAAGATTAGTAACAAAGAACACAGTTATGGAAGAACATCATTTCTTGTATATGACCTTGCTTGTCAGGCTACCAATCTACAGCCTGACAGTGGGAATCAATGGGTAATAAGGATAATGGCTCTTTTTAGAGCCTGAGAATGTCAAATATAATGTTAAATTTCTAAATAACTCAAGCTGAGTTATATAGAACTCATATTCCTGTATGTCATCACTATCACTAAATGAGGTAGAGATAGCATGTTTATAGGATTGGCACTGTTTCTGGATATGAGAAGGCTTGATCTGACAGACTTCATTTCACTCTCGTGTGTTTCCTATTCAATATTTTACATTAGATTTGCTTGTACTCTATTCTCAATTTTTTACTAGATGACTCTTGAATGTATACCTTGTCACTGGAGGCTTGAAGGTTACCAAGGCTATAGCTGAGGAAAATCAGGTCACACTGGCTTAAATAAATAAAGCTAAAAACTAATGGAAATCAGAGATTACAATGATTCTCTCTTGTATTGTGTTGTGCTTTGGGTTTCCCAGTCTGTGATTTGAAACCTCAGGGTCTGAACAGAAATGACAGCAATATTGTCTTCACTCACCTTGAGTTGGACTTGTTTGTGGGATCAGAAATGTGAGAGCATGGTGGAGTGACAGCATGCTGCCCTCCAATAACAGAAACAGGAAAATAAAGACAGCCTTTTCCCAATGTTTGCTTTATCATCTGTAATTGGATTTGTAATTAAGATCTATGTGATTTATTCTTTGGCCCTTAAACAGAAATGCCACAATTTACCTCAGTCTTTGATTAATATATGAATAAAATTTGCAAATTTTATTTTATGTACATATATCATTGCCCTTTTCCATAGGAAGAACTACAGCAATTCCGTATTACTGCTGAGACCTGTGCATTTGCTGGAAGGAAAGACACTTGGGAAGTGTGTAGACCAAACTATAGTAAACTAAAGCAAACAGTATTTTCCTAATGCTAGAAATGGGAGTTATGCCTTGAGTGTATCCTTGAACTACACATTTTGATTTTTAACCCAGATCATTTTACTGCTACCTGTACCCTGTGAAAAGCTTACAGCACTTGTTAGCCACCCCAGACAAGGTATAAGTCTATTTGATTTGTTAGAAGTTCCAGGATACTTCACTAGGGCTAAGTTAAATTCTATTTGGTCTTAATCCATCACAGCTATGTTAATTGACGTGAACAGATCATTACTGCACTTTCAGGGAAACCAAATTACAAAGTCAACAATTAGAAGAAAAGAATGGCTTTAGGAAGCAATTAGGAGGAACAAAAACATACTGTGTTCAGTTCACATCTATGAGTAAAACTTGTTTATTCCTACATAGTTATTATTTGGGTACATTCAAAAGAATCTGTAGACAATACATAGGAAATTTTCAGTCTTTTTTGGTGGTTTTTTTTTTTTTTTCAGTCACAGATACCATATTTAAGAGAGAAAGAAAAAGTTGGTGAAAGTGCTCAGAAACAATATTTCAGAAAATTATTCCAGAAACTACTAACTAAACTGCTGCACTGAAAAAAGTGTATATTTCTGCAAATTGATTAAGTAATAGGGTTTTATAGAACTAACTATGTCATTCTTGGTGCATCCAGACTAATTCTTACTCAGATTTTCCTGATATTTTCCACTGTCTGAGATTTGTAAACAGAAAAGAGCAACAAGTTTAACAATCACCAGGAGGATCAGAATTTGGCAAGTATCGCAGCGGGAAGAAAACACAACAGTAAGACACCTCACATATCTTTCCTTTGAACCTGAGCCCTTTCCTGTGATAAATAACATTTCTTTAAGTAACCAGATGTCTGGAAACACTAGCCGTGATATTGGTCAGAATACCTCAGTGGAGGAAGAACATCTAATGAGAAAGAGACAGCTGACAAGAGAAAAGTCCGAGCTAGGAAACTCTTTGTTGGGCTATGATCTGCAAAGCAGTTATTACTGATGTGTGAAGAGGTAGGTTCCTTCAAAGAAATAGGCAAAAACTCAAGAAACTATCAGCAGAAAATATTTTTACAGGAGTTGGAGAGTTAGAAGTGAAAACTGTGTAAACAAGTGTCTGCAAAAATAAGCAGAATTTCAGAATTTAATTCACCATGATTTAATGTGAATAGTAAAAAATTGGGAAGAAGGTTTAATATAGTAAAAATTCATGAAGAAGGTATCTTTAAGGTATCTTTCAGCATTCAATGGCTGCTTCTTGAAAGGGACTTGCTTTTATGCAAGGGATAATGCATGCCCTAATAGTAAATATTTTGTGTATGGTTTTCAAAATCTTAGGGCAGGTGACAGCCAGCATCAGTTACTTTCTAGTTCTGCAAATCAGTTAAGTATATGTGATCTGTACTTGGCTTCAGACAGAAACAGGGAAGTTGTATAAGAAGGGATGCAATTCAAGTAATTTATCACATGTAAATTTAATTTGTCAAAAAGCGCCTGGTGTCTGATATTTAAAGGACAAAAATCACAAGCCTGAATTCCTGCATGAACTGCTTCCCCTCACCTTAATGGCAAAAAGTTAATTATCCGGACATGTATGGACTTAATTTCAGGAAAAGCTAACTTTTTTAAGTGAGTAGTTTAACACTACCACCCCCTTACTCCTCACACACAAATCTAAAGGTAAGCGGTCTATTCAGAGACTGAACTTTAGCTGACTCTTTTTTCCTTTTTTTTCTGTCATCATCCTCCAACTGCTTTGATGTTACTAGAGATTACATTGAAGTATGATTAGAAGGGATGCTGGAATTGTGCCCACTTCTCCTCCCAGGATTTTTAAGAGAGATGTGAGTAGAACTTTCAAACTTTGGCTAAAGATGAAAGGCTCTAGAAATATTGTGTGGAAATGTGAAAGGCTCACCACACTCTTTGTATCAGGTAGAACTCTCACAATTTTCTTCAGTGCAATACCTCACATGATCCAGTATCTCCCCAAACGAAACAGAATAGTTCAAAAATAAAAATTTAGTATCAGGTGTCTAGATCTATTTTTTAAGGAATCACGTGATAACAAATGTTTTGCCCACTTCCTCAACTGGGATAAAAAAAAAAAAAAAGAGAGAGAGAGAGAGAGAGAGAGAGCAAGAATGTGTTATTGTAAGGGGAAAATACCTTGAAAATGTATTTTAGGAAAACATTTTAGTAGAAAAACAGACCTTTCCTGGTAAATGCTAGTAGGATGCACATAAAGAAAAAGGACTACTTACATTCTTGCAGTTCACCTAGCAAAGACAGTATGTCTTCCTACAAACTCAGTATACATTTACCTATAGAAGCAGACTGACTTCTTGTCCTACTCCATCAAAGACTGCCTGGATCATCCCCATAACACAAACAAACAAAACTGAGTTCCACTCAGGTTTTAGAAGATATTCAAAACCTTTCACCAGTTCCTCTTTCATGCGACTGTGAACAGGGAAAGTTAACTGAAACTGGGAGTGGGATTATGTTCAGCACACATCCTTTGTAATAAGCACAGAGAAAGCAAAATCCCTTTTTGGAACCAGATAGCCAAAAGAAGCAAAGCCTTCAGTACAAACACAACTACATTTAAACAGATAAAGGCTTAATCATCTGGCAAAGCAGAATGCCTTGAGTAGAAACAGCCAGGTAGCCTCAGAACAAGCACCTTGAGAGGTGCCAGAAAAAAAGATGAGAAGAGTTTTTTGTGGCTCAGAATGATTGAAAAGTCTATGGAGTTTTGAGCAAATCATTATGTCTTCCTTTGATCTGTGGCTGTTTGTGAAGGAAACAAAAATCATTACTGTATTTCAACCTTATTTTAACAATATTGACTGCACCACTGGTTTCTCCTCCTAACTGGAATAGCATTATACCACTTTTGAGCTATTACTGGGATGCCATTCACATCAAAAAGAGGTAGCAATCAAAAGTTATGATGTCATCTTTGCAGGTAAATAAATTGAATGCTCTTTTTTTAATATCAATTCTGCTGCTGTGTGCCCGACAGTAAGGTGAGGAACACATTTAATCCAACTTTTGCTTGCATGGAGCTTGTACTATCCTCACCGTATAAATACTACGTACAACTTCATGCTATATAAAGGTTATATAAAAATAGTAATTTGTACATTAGAATCTTAGCTTTGCTTTTGCTACCAAATATCCTATCTCAAAGTAGTCAATAAAGACAGCACTTGAAATGCAGTACCCTACAGTGTGACAGTATGTATTATTCCTGAGGAGGAAACCCACATGGGATCCTAGGTCTTTCTGTACTGGGCAGAAGCTGGAACAGAACCCTGTGGGCTGCAGACTCCACAGCCCCATTAAAAGTCTTCGCAGGATGCTGCATTTCCCTTAATCCACGCTTACACTTGATTTCCTATGTTCTGTAAGTCAATAGTCAAACATCTGAAACTCCTTTCTTTAGGAGATACAGCAACCAGAAATAAAATTGCTGAACTAACCATTAGCTAACAAACTATTAAGTGCAGCTGTTAGGATTTATTTTTTTACATAATTAAAGTGCTAAAAGTTAACTTTCTTCAGTCTATCAAAGAAATATGCTTTATCCAATTACTACATGATAAAACTAATTCTAAGTAAGACCTGTTGAGCGAGCAGCGTTAATCCTCCATTTTGGCCATCCGCCAATGTAGAACTTTGCTCAGATTAACATTTATTAATACTGTGGGGACTGTGCTGGGAACAAAATCAAAAAAAAAGAGTATCTAAACATGCTAATCTATTTTTTCTTTGACTTCATTTTTTCCAGATCACCAGCAATGGTAGGACAGCAATAGAAAATATCTCTTCTTCATGGATTACAAATTCTGTAAGCACAGAGCTGAATGTGTTGACACATATAGTGCAGCACCATTATGCAGCAATTGTTTCCATGATACAAACAGTATTTACTGTTTGATGCCTTAGCATAAGTCTCAGACACAATTCCATAAGTGTCTTCTCAGATAAGAATTTCAAAGCTAATAAGAGAGAGTAGAGTTTGAGCAAAGGAGTTAGAGTCAGCCTTCTGAATTTTATACGCAGCTCTACTGGTTATTTTCTACATGACTTTGGTCAAGATCACAAGTATGCATCAGATTACTCATCAGAGCTTCAAAGGACCATGGAAACTAGAGAAACAAAGGCTAATTAAAGAACAAATCTGCTCTTATTAGCAAGCCAGTGGTTCACAAGTAACACTTTGCACACAGGAACGTCCATCTCTTTTCATGCCACAGGCAATAAGAGAGCCAACGCTAAGGTCCATGAAATGACTGATCGCTTATCTGGATTTCTGGATAGGCAGATGTTGGAATACGTTTGTGTATCTGGTGTTGACTAAATCAGCTATACCAAAAACTAGACTTATAGTAAAAAATGCTTGCATTATATTTCTTACCATTTTCCAGGCACTATCACGGTTCCGTATGTATTATGCTAGAATTCCGTGGGCCATGTGTTATTTCCCTGAGGCTGGTTTCTGCACATATGGAGGCAATGGGTACCTTGCTCTTGACTTCGAGTGGAGAATGACTAAGTTCTGAACTTTATTTACCTAAAGTCTGAAGACATCCTTGGGTCACATATGTAAGGCTTTGCTAACATTGTGTCATTATTCTCACTAACTCTTGACCCTACTCACAAGCAACTACAACCAATGAAAATCCAGCCTACCTCCAGGAGGCCCAGGAAAAGGAGTTGATCTGCACGTGCATCCTGTGTAAGTGGATGTAACACTGCAGACAGGAGGAAATAGCCTAAGGAATTGGATTTGTGATTGCCCCTCACCTCAAGTTTTCTATCAGCCTAGATGCCCTCTTAGCATGCTACCTCTACAAATACCTCACTTCAAACACCCTGTTGAGGGAGTGTAATAAAACATTTGTAAAGTCTAATCCATGGGTTAAAGTGCCTAAAAAACTAAATGTCATGATGCTAAACTTTACTGAATCTGGCCCTTATTATTATTTTTTTTGCCTGCTACCGAAAATAATAATAAAAAAAATCTAAGGCAAACTGCAGAAATATTGACAGCATGGAAATAAACCTGTATTAATTATTCCTTAAATCAACAAGTGCAGACTCAGATATACTTTCTTTCCTATGGTCAGTCTTGATTTCTTTAAACAAAAGAAGCATAAAAGATGAACAAAAGATTTTGGGGCGTAGGGATGGGAAGCTTTATGGAGAATATTTTTGTAAAACGTAGTTTATTTTACATGTGTAAGTTTTGGCTTAAAAATCATGTAAAATAAGATAGAATTCCAGTAATTGAAAAGACTTGACCATGAAAATTCTGTGGCTGCTCCACCCTGTCCTACATAAGTGTCAAAATGAACAGTAGCAGGAAGGCATGTGTGCTCTTAGAACAATTTCTTCTTGTTTACAATTGCAATAGCCTAAAATGACTCATTGCTCTGTACAAAATGAGAACTATGTGCTCACAAAAGATGTTTCAGTAGTATCTGAAAAGTTTTAGCAAATTAGAATGTCCAAGTGATATATGCAATTTCTTTGAATATAAATTTGAAAATTGCAGTCCCTACAAGAATGTGAAAAGATACGTAATTTCTTAGAATTCCCTGTTCCATGCTGATAAGCTAGGGGACATCTGTTTTACTTTAAAATTTTTCAAAGGGCAGGTGTTATAAAACTAAATTAAGAACACTGCAATACTTTTCTCTCAGGACTTTCTAAAATAGAACATTTTCCAGTGTCATAAAAATTCTATGCAGCATTTTGGAAAATGTTAAGAACTCTTTTCGTCATAAGTTCCTCCTTATACACATAATAAATATAAAGAGTTTTTATGAAAGGCTCCTGTATTAAAACTGTAAAGATGTAATTTTCAGAAGTTTCTTGTACTAACCTTGTGTGTGACACTTTTAGTGATAATTTCAAAGGCAGCAGAATGCGATAAATGCTTCATGCATGAAAATTACTCCAAAAATAAATTGTAAAGTGTAAGTCTGTACAAATTATGTTTTGGTGTTACTATGTCTACATAAAGAATACATATTTCCTTAATTTAATAGAAAAAAGTTTTTATTTTTCCTTCCCTTTAAAAACCACCACATATTTCAGTCAGTTATTAAGTCAGAGAATAATACATACAACACATAAACACAAATTCCAATATGTATTACAGAAGACATAAACACACCATGAAGGATTTAATCTATTCTACAGCCTTAACACCAATACATAAGCTGACTTCATTTGCAAAAACCTATGTAAAGGGGACTTAGGCAAAGAATGAACTTCTACTTGCCTGAAATTTTAGTAGATACAGAGGCTAAAATTTCTGCTTCATGAATGAAAATCAAATGAAGAGTTGCTCCTTCCTGAAAGTATTCTCCGTAAAACAAGCTATTAGAAAGGAAAGAAAAAGTCTGCTCCTCTCAGATACTTAGAAGTAAATATTCCAAGAAAGAATATTTGTGTTTGTGCTGGAGGGGAATACCAATAAAGAAGAAGGGTTTTGACTTTCTTTGAATGTCACAAAAGGGGGGAGAGCAACAAGGAATTTTGAACACTATCCTTTTACACAAGATCAAGTACAGAACAGACCGCCATATATGCAAACTGAAGTGTTCATAGCAACTTTACTGGTGTTTTCTGTATTGACCTAGTATTTCCACATAAATGAAGACCTAACTGAACTACCATATCAGGCCCATTATAAAAGCCACTCAGAGTGAATAAAAAATGTTATCTAGATCTGTGTGCAAGCCCTCTGATGATATTAAAGGTGCTCCTGTTTTGATGTGTTTCACACAACAGAAAGAAAACATTCAGTGAAGTAAAACAGTCCTTTTATAAAAATCAAAATTCAATGTTCCCAGGAGCTGTGAAACAATACCATTATTCCTCACCCCATACATGTCTACAAACAGGTACAAGTTAGGGAAATGAAAACTGTAGGGGAAAGACTGGACATACAGAAATCACAGCCTCCTATTTTCAGCAAGATTTATTAAATGAGTAGAAAGGCAAATATCCCCATAAAATTTGCGTGGAATATCAATTTTAAGAAATTGAATGGGGTCAGAAGTGTTGGCTCCTTCCCTGTTTGCTGTCTTTTCTCTATGGGTTTGGGAAGTTCATTAAGTTCATAACAGAAATTTTTGCTACTTCAAAACACACCTCATTATGAAAGGGATTTATAAAACCCATGCTGATTATAGCCATGGGGGCTTTTTTACAGAAAAAGCAGTAGCTGAACAGGTAAGATTCCTAGAATTTCAGGCAGAGTGTAAATGAGAGCAGAATGGGAAAAGACTTGTTAACTTCTCAGAAGTCCCCTTTTGTCACTTTGACCTGTCACTGCTTGAAAAATCACTTACATCAAAGAGTATTTCAGGCATTTTGCTACAATTTTAGCCTTAAAAGAGGTGCTCAAAATTTCTTGGGCAAGTCACTAGAGTTTATTTGAACCACAAAACATAATTTAGAATAGCCAGCTACTCAATAGACAAAACAAACCTATAACCAGCTTGCATTTTAATTAAAACAAAACTATTTTGACCACATGGTATCCAAATGAAATCCCAAGTGAATTAATGCGTTAAAACAGCCAAGTTATAAAATAGTGTTTATGACTTAATTTCCAAAGTAAATGCTATCAAAAAGGACTTTATCATTGCTTTGATTTCTGTTTTCCACAGAAAACTTTCTTAAGGATTTTACAGACATAAAAATGAGAAAAGTAATAGAATTTAAACAAATTTTACACTGTTGTGTGCACTGAATTATATCATAAATTTGCACTCTACTTTGTAGAAACAATGCATCAAGTTATAAGGGGAGGGATCAAAGTGCAATCTCTTCGCCAAATGTCCCAAGAACCCAGCTTGGAACAACTGTTAATTTAAAAGTCAAGTTAGAACAAAGTCAGCACACAAGAAACAAAAGAAAAGCAGGGCAGACAGGAGAGAGAAGAACTAGAAATTCTTAAAAGTCAGAGAAATGTAAATATATCTTTAGAAAAACCCTTCTGAAAATCCTCTGGAATCATTTAACATGCTTTTTATATATCATTTTTAGGATTTACTTATAGAGTTTATTTTGCTATGAAACTTTACTTTCACTAGGCTTCAGGAACAGCATTTGTCAGACTTTGTCTTATGCTGTCATGTCCAGACAGAAGCTTTGTTTTTGCTTGTATGCTGTAACAGCAGTTTTTCTAATGACCAGTAGCCTATGTCTGATTCATTTTATTTTTGCTGATCTCTGCATGGTATAACCACATATTATTATTTTATTTTTTTTTTGTAAACAGTATTTTTTTCTATATTTTATGTATTTTTATGTAAATAGATAGTAATAATAATTAACCTTCTGCGTTGAATGAAACGGGACAGGGCAGCCCTGGCTATACGTACAGGCTGGGCGACGAGACGCTGGAGAGCAGCCCCGCAGAGAGGGATCTGGGGGTTGTGGTTGACAGCAAGTTGAATATGAGCCAGCAGTGCGCCCTGGCAGCCAGGAGGGCCAACCGTATCCTGGGGTGCATCAAGGGAAGTGACTGTCCCGCTCTACTCTGTGCTGGTGCGGCCTCACCTCGAGTACTGTGTGCAGTTCTGGGCACCACAGTACAAAAAGGACATTAAGCTGTTGGAGAGTGTCCAGAGGAGGGCGACGAAGATGGTGAAGGGCCTAGAGGGGAAGACATATGAGGAGCGTCTGAGGTCACTGGGCCTGTTCAGCCTGGAGAAGAGGAGGCTGAGGGGGGACCTCATCGCAGTCTACAACTTCCTCGCGAGGGGGAGTGGAGAGGCAGGTGACCTAGTCTCCGTTATCACCAGTGACAGGACCCGTGGGAACGGTGTCAAGCTGAGGCAGGGGAAGTTTAGGCTGGACATCAGGAAAAGGTTCTTCACCGAGAGGGTGGTCGCACACTGGAACAGGCTCCCCAGTGAAGCAGTCACTGCACCAAGCCTGTCTGAATTTAAGAAGCGATCAGACTGTGCACTGAGTCACATGGTCTAAACTTTTGGGCAGACCTGTGCGGTGCCAGGAGTTGGACTTGATGATCCTTATGGGTCCCTTCCAACTCGGGATATTCTATAATTCTATGAAACTTTTATGACTCTAAAGTAATGATATATTGTAGAGGAATACAGGTGTGGTGTGATAGCAGACACCTCAGAAGCATTAACACAGATGCCATGTAAAAAAAGCTGCATGAGTTGATAAGGGGCCACAAGGCCAGACTGGAGGTCCCAGAGCTATAACCAACTCATCAGTGCTCCTGGATAAAAACAGTTTTAGCAGTAACAAAGAGAATAAAGAACAAGTACCAAATGTCCATAATACATTCTATATACAACAGATTTGCATGCAACATGGAGTTGTGGACCGGTAAAGAAAGAGCAAGGTATAAAGGTGTTTTAGTAAATGTATCAGAACCACCCCACATTGACTCTAGAGTAAGGAGGAATAAAAACCATCAACATAAACATAACGTTTTTCTTTTTTGGCAAACAACTTGGAAAAGTGATGACTTGCTGTAACCTGCCCCTCTGGACTGAAGCTGAAGACCTTAGGACTTGGATGAACCGTGCAACATCAAAGAAAAGGGATAGATGTTAAGCACTATGTGGATAATAATTTAACAGTGTAATTTTTGAGATTTTATCTGTAAAATCATGCCTAATTTTCTTTTTTCCCCTTCTGTAATACTTAATTCTGGGTTTATTAGCAACTTATGTGATTAGACTGTTAAGGTATCATTTAGACTATAATAAATGATTTAACATATAAGGTGTATTTTCTGTTGCTCATAACTAGACTTTGAGTGTAATGGATGACCATATTCTTTTTATTTTATTTTTTAACAGCAATCACAAAAGGAGATATATCTTCCAAAGGACGCAGGAGTTATGATGATGCTTATTTCTCATACAATAACCCATATTCAGTTTGTTTTATACACTGTCTGTTTAGCTTACAGCACATGAATAGTCCTTTATACAGTGACTTCAAAAATTCAATAGTTCCTCAACCCCTATGGTGCCTTCAGCATTCTCTGTTTGAACTTCATGATGACTCATACTGAGGAATTCTTGCATTACAAAATGTATATCAAGGGAGGAGCCCTTGAGATTTAAGGATTTCCAGCTAGAAAGCAACTAGCTGCATATTTATATATATATTTATTTATATATTATATTTATATATATATATATTTATTTACTTTAAAATCTATAATACTAATTAAAATGTAATACTAATAAAACACATTATTTTTGCCTTCTTAAAGAGCCAATATGACTATAAATAGAAAACTCCAGTGAGGAGTTGGACAACATCATTCCTTTTGAAAAAGTAAGTGTAATTTCTTCTTTAATAAAGTTGATTGGATGCACGTAACACATGAGATTCTCCTCAGAAGCTCTCATTCCTAACTAAGCTTTCAACTAAGTGGTACTTTAATCTGGAAGAAAAGGTATGGATTTAAGCAGACAGGAAGACTGAATGGATACTACTTCCCTCTGAAAAGCTTCATGCTGATTCTTAAATTTTTCCAATGCAATATACATTATATTTTCGTTAGCAGTTTGTGCTTTTAAATTCCTGTAATACCACATCACATAGATGTCTACTATAATTCGGAAAGATGCTTGTCTTTTTTATATTATACATTATACATATATTATATATTATACAGGCAATCTAAAATGCACCGATTATAAGGAAATGCCAAACTGACCACAAGCATTTCAGGAGTCTTGGGAATTTTCCAACTAACTAATCAAAAAGATAAGGAAAAAGCAGCAGACCAGAGAAATCATTGTCTTATGGTGTTTTAGGTTGTTTGAGCAATCTTTCAAATCTAATAATCGTTAGGGATGTTTATTAGGTCAGAAGAGAGATCTTCACCAGGATTTTTTGCTTTCATAACACTAGCAGAAAGGTGAATGAATGGAGGATGGAGGTAGTGTAGATGTAATGATCAGTCTCAAGTTTCTGTTACTATTGGACATGTCCCTTATTATAAGAAATTCTGTTTTCCTTTTTGTCATGGATTCATGACAGTGTTCTAAGAAAATGGCATTCAGACAACTGGATACATCACTACCAAGAAAAAATAAATAGCAATTCATAACTTTTGTAAAAGTCTCAAATGTAGCAGTCCTACTGTAATTAAAGGAACTGGATAAGATTATATTAGTAAAAATAAGGATGATATTAGTAAATATAAGTTTGAATCACTAAAGATAATTGTGTAAATAAATGCGATTGCATAAATAAAGGAATTGTTAAAATTGAGAGCTTTTTATTACCCACTGTTTGGATTTATTTTTATAATCTAGCAGATAAATTTATTTCTGGTGTGCATGTAGGACTCACAGCAAAACAAGAAGAATTTTTCCTCTATTATATCTCACTGTAGCAGCGCTGATTCCATGAAAAATATCTCATTTTGACTACCTCGACCTTACCATCTGACATTTTCATTTCATATCACTCAGGATTTTTATTATTATTAGAAATAATAAATAATTATTTATTTTCTCTGTGTGCCTTACAACCTTGTAGACCTCTACCACAAAGCTTTTTCTCTGTTCTGCAGCAAATTTTCACAATATTTGGAAAAAACTTGATATCCTGAAGACTTCTACACCTGTAGGAAACCTTAAAATTTACCAATGGGTTCAAAAGTTACTTAGAAAAATACAGGAAAAGGACAGATTGACAAAAAGGTACTTTTCTGGTGCTGCAAAATGAACATAGACTGCCAGTCAGGTTTCTGTGGAAAGCCAGTATTTTCTACAAAATAGATTGCAGTAATTCAGAAGAATTAGATGTATAGTACCTTAAGAAAACCCCTACATTTTTGCATTTTAATTAATGTAAGGCTGATTGTGCTATTGTTGAGATCAAATAACGTGATTTTTAGAGGCCTGTTTACTTAGTTTTGCCAAACTTTGGGCACTTAAGCTAAAATTTTCCATGTTGATTTTCCCTATACTTCAACTAGTGCATGTCATTAGTTCTCAGAAAAAGCTAAGAAGGAGTGCATGAGTTTGAATTTTAAATCTTGGTCACCTTTCTGCTCCCATGCTTTATAGACAGGAAAAAAACAAAGCACTGACCTTTCTGTCAGGGAGATAACTTCATTCTGAGAAAATTCACCTAAACTTTGCTACATTTTTAAGAACAAGCCAGTTTGAGAAAAAATAAATTGTCTGTGTCCACAAAAAGAATGCTTTCTTAAGACCTTGGAATTACTTAGAAGTGCCTAAATTTGTCTATGCATCTGCTATCAGGATCTATGAAACCCATTGGCTATGTATCTCATCCTTCTCGTTCACCACAGTTACCCCGCAGAGAAAACTTTCTAGTGCGATTGATCATTCCGTTAGCTCAAGACATTTGTGTAGAAACTTGCAGGGCTTCTGCTGTTTTAATCTGTGCTTCACGTTGATGCTTCACTCCTGGGGCCTTTGAGCTTTAGTTCTCAGCCCCTCAGCTAAGAAATTACCCACAGAAGGTTTTTTTTTTAGTTTAGTTTAGTATTGTTTTTGTTTGTTTGTTTTGAGTATAGAATCAATCACTTAAATGTTGGGAACTGCTTAGTCATTGTTTCTGACTGCACAATGATATAGTTTTTAATGTTATAGTCTTTTTGACACTGCTCCTCCTCCTCCAATCTCACATTTGTTAGGTATTCCTGTGCAGTGCTGATATGACATTTAAATTACACTCACAGACTGCCAGCTGAGCATGAAAAGCTTATTAACTTCAGTCTAATGTGCAAATATACTGAGCAAAAATACACTGGAATTCATGTCTAAACATATGAAATATTTAATGCTATGCTTATTGAAGAAATCACACCTAAATATCCAAAGCTAGATACTAAAGTCCTAGATTTTCATTTGACTTTGTTGAAGGGTATTCAAACTTCTGAACACATCATAAGTTCACAAGACTGCTGTGCAATTTATAACACCAAATAGATTGTCTTAGCTTTCCTTTGCTGGCAAAACTGGCAGATAGGGCCTGCCAGCCCTGAAAAGTGATGGGCTTAAATCACTACTTATTACCTTGAATTGAGATCACAGTAGACGGTATGAACACAGCCCTTTAAACTTCTGTTTCACCTCTGTTAAATGAGATTAATAAGATATCCTTCTTCTACAGAGTTGTGGTGAAAAGGAGCAATAAATATACACATCTAAGATATTACTGATGAATGCAATAGAAAGTTGGATGAGGGAATTAATCACTTTCTCAGATAAGCAGAATTTGAATGATGTGAAATGTGGTGCTTGACTGTTTTATTCTCACTGAATGAGAAATGTTGTTTTACTGAGGACTATAATGAAATGGGCACAATTTTACACCATGATTCACAAGAAATTGTCTTTTGTGAACATTCTCTTCAAAACTGACCACATTTGCAATTTACTAAAATGTAAATTGACAACTTTGGTAATCATCACTCTAGCTGGACAGAATTTGGGATTTAGCTTCACTTTCTTTCAGATATTGTTAATGTGGATCTTTATTCTACACAACAGGATTTAAGATGTTGATGGAAAAAATTTCTTTTTCATTTGCTGTGAGTTTATCCTGCAAGTACCTTGAGAAAAGAAAGCATGGAAAGAATCTTGCATGCCTGTAGGTGCTAGACTATCAATAGAAAATAGAAAACTCTATTTCTGATCTTCGCCTTCATTTCTTACTATAAAAAAAAAAAAGTTACAACCAAAAAACAAAGCATCTTCAACACACACACCCTGAAAATTTTACAAGACACTGGAAAAAGGAGAAAAATAGTATCCCTCGTGTCATGTTTACAGAATCACTTTAAAAGAATGTAACTGAAAGTTTAAAAATACATATGACACTTTGCAGTTCTCAAATTTAGTACTCAGTTTAAATATCTCGAATATCAACACTAATGACCTCTTTTGTTGTAACGTCCTCCATACTCTTGAAGAAAAAACATGCTAAATCATAGCTAGGTTCACTAAAGTATTCACTGGCCCATCCCAGGGAAGCATCTGATTTCAGTAGGTACTCACGTGCTTGATCTGAAAATTCCCTAGGTGCCTACAGATATGCTTCTCTCTATGTCCAGTACTCTGATCTGAGCAGTTAGGATCATCAACAAAGGCATCTTGAATCTAGCTGTGGTCCAGAAACTGGACAAAGATGCACCACTGCCTACATCTTTAGGATTTTTCATCAGAAAAAATCCTAAAGCAGAATCCAGAATTCAAGCTCAGGTGCAGTCCTAGACTCCAACCTAAACCTACTCTGGGTGAGACCCAAACGTCCTTCATCCTCCTTTGAGCCCTGGTTTCTGTGGGAAAGAAATGCAGAAGTGTAAGGTAAAATAGGGATCAAAACATACTATTGTCAGACCCCAACCCTGCACTACTAGGAGGTGAGGAGCATTTAGTGTCCTATGGTGTACATTTGTTCATAATCTAGATGTAGTCTAGAAGACACTGTCAGGTATTGTCGTAATCTCAACAATGACTAAAGACATTTCAGACTTCAGAAGGACCAAAATGAGTAATGAAGTTGCAAGCAGACCTAACACACAAAATGCAGCTGTAAGCATTCCTTTTTAATGTAGTTGGAGGAGGTGTCCATATTTTATATATGAGAGTTGATAGGTATCTTCACCCTGAAAATGAAAGAGACAGCATAATGCTCCCCTCTCCTGAAGGAGCTGAAGCATGCACCCATATTTCCAAAGGGGTAGGCTGGGCTGGAATATACTTCTCTGTAACTAATCCCTAAAGAAACCGGAACGTTTTCATTACAAGGAGAGAGCACTCTCACCCTCTTTAAAAGCTGCTGTCTCACGTGTAAGTTAATTTATGCTTTATTATAATAGGACTCATCTAATTTACAAGCTTTGACTCAGAGTTCTGCCTCCTCTGCGAAACACTACCGTGTCCTCCCTTCCTGTTGGAGCCGTGGCACAAATCCACACAGGAAGGAATACAAGATTCACAGGGCGAGAAAACTATCAGGAAAGTGGGAGTTCACTTGGGTGGGGGGAGATTTTATGCTTTGCTCCCAAATCCTTTTATATGGAAAGCAGAAACATTAATGTAAACAGGGACTGAAAACTTGTGAGTGCCAGGATACTCCCTAGATAATCATATTTCCTTCCAGGCTTTCTCATTCTATAATAGAGCCTGGAATATCTCTTTTTTCTTTAGAGAGGGCCAGGTTCAGAGGAGGAAGAGAGTGCCCTCCAACCACCCCGTAGCCAATAATTTGGTGACTAAGTAAAGTGGGTTTCAACTCCATCCAGTTAAGAAGTACACCAAATTTACACCTACCACTTTCTGGGTGAAAAAAAAAAAAAAGAAAAAAAGAAAAAACACCTCTGAACATTAATTCACCAGCTTTCTGAAAGTAATAGTTGTTTTCTCTCCTTAAAGACAGATTATTTCAGACCTTTGGGGAAAAAACTGATTTTATAAAACATTCCTCTGCCCACCTGTGCTATGTCCAATGTGATCCAAGCTAAATCCTTACGGCAATGCACCTAATAAACAGCCAGGTCCATAAATGTTTTTTTTTTTTTTATTTTTTTAAATTAATATTTTTCATCAGCTATTGTCACAAGAAAAAAAAAAAAAGCTGCATATAGCTGTTATTGCTCCTTCATGTCTACCTCGGGGTGCTGAGTAAGCCAAACAGTATGTTACTTTTCTAATAGACAGCTGTGATCTTCCATTGCATGAGACACTATCAACACTTCTATGATTCCTGATACGAAAACACAGGATGATTTGAGGAGCCTATGTGAATTTTAATGAATTAAGAAGGCTCAGGTCCTAAAGAATTTACCACCTAGGTAACAAGAAGAACCCTACAGTCATAGAAGAGTGCAGGTTGAAAGGTGGCTCTGGAAACCACTGGAATAATGTATTCTGGAAATTAGGTTACTCAGGGCTCTGCTAAGCCAAGTCTTGAATAATTCCAGTGAGGGAGACTGCACCACTTCTCTGAGCAACCTATTCCAGGGTTGAATGCTTCTCATGGTGAAGAAAGTCTTTCATATATCTGGGTGGAGTTTCCCCTGAAGCAGCTTGTGCCCCTTACTTCCTCTCCTGTCATTATGCACCCATGAGAGGAGAGTACCTCCATCTTCCCTTGAGCTACCCTTTCAGGTATTGGAAGACTGTGATTAGCTCCTACTCCTCTCCAGGCTGAACAAACTCCCTTCCTTTGACCTTTCTTCTAGGGGAACGCTTCACGTTCCCTCCCACTAACTTATTCAGGAAGCTTCCCTATAGTAGCATATTGAATAAAATTGTTTCTGAATGTACATACTTGGAAAGTCAAACAGAATCCCTTCAAAGCTTTCAAAAATAAAATCAGCTTCTTTTAACAGTCTTAATTCCCCAAAGCAATTTAATTTTTTTTTCTTTTACTAGGTAAACTTCATTCAGAAAAATAAAAATAATAAAAAATAACAAAATTTAAAAAATAAAAACAAAAATAAAAACCTAGGTTTCAAAGTAAACAGCTTTCAATCTTTTAAAGTGCACAGGTGGGCCAGACACGAGCTCTGTGTGAATAAATGTGTGCATGGGAGAGAAGGAAAGAAGGCAAGGCTGGATTCTCAGGGAACTGGCTGCTGAATTATATTTAATGATTTACAGTCCATGAAGACACCATGTGGAGTGATGCAGAATAGCAGGTTTGTAGGAGAAGTCAGAACAAAACTAGAATTATGACCAGATACTTTTTGTTAAGTCTGAGAGCATTTGAGCCCAGAAAATAACCTTCTGTACTTGGAAGGAAGGCAGAAACAAACAAGCAGTGCAGGCAGAGGAGAGCAGAGAGTCACAAGCTAACATTGTTGGGATATGACACTGCAGCATTGCAGTAAAAAAGAAATGTCCTTGCATTATTCTTTCTTTGCAGAGCTGAGTACACAGTAATAACCTAACAGCTGCACATTATTTTTGCTCGGTGTTGGATGGGAACTGTCCCAACAGCAGCAGTTTAGGTTGTATTTCAGACTTTAATTCCACTGGACCCTATAAAAAGCTCATTTAGTATATTTGAATTTGATTTTGATTTTTTTTTCTTAATTATGAAAAATCATCTCTTACAGAGATGATTTCCCTGAATTTTAAATAAACCCTATATCTTTAGGGGAAAAAAATGCAGAAACTATCTGTGGTGACTCTTTACTGTTTTTACATAAACCATCGAATAATATAAATAGTTCTCGAAGTCTTTACAAAGCTTCTCACTCAATAAAAGTGTATAGCATTTTTGTTTTAAAACTCTTTAAGAATGACAGCATTGTAAGATATAATTAAAAATAAAAATGGAGATGTTGTTTGAGATCCAGTAATTTGACAGTGTAAGAATGCCATTGCCATTAAATACACCACAAAACACACTATTTAAATGTGAATAAGGAGGCAACTCCTCATTAAGCGCAGAGAGGCGCAGTGAATTCCACTGCAGCAGACCAGAACAGATCAACTCTACAAGATGCAGATCAAGGCTGGGGACTCCCCCACAGCCCCTTTGCAGATCTCACTCCCCTTTTTGAGGGCACAATCTGGATAAAAGATACATATGTGCAGGTTCACAGCACAAAAAGATAATAAGAGACAGGAAGAATAATCATTTCATTTATGGATCTTCCAACTCTGTCTCTTGGAAGTGAACCATGGAAAGATCAGAAAATGCAGCCTACAACATGAAACTACTGAATCAAATTGCTTAAAGTTTATTTCTCTTAAAGCTCACCCTGAAAGTTACCTATACAATGTTTTTTAATCAAGATTAGAAAATCTGTAACCAAACAAGGAAATATTCCAGCACTAGCTGCAAGATATGTATGCAGAAGGGTAAGCAGCCACAGAAAAGATAAACCCTAAAAAAGATAAAACCTTACTATTTAGAAAACAGATAGGCCGAATGTTCATCACATAACCAGTGCTTGCAGAAATCAAGCAAAAGTTTAAAAACTAGTCCAATCCAAACTCCTGGAAGAATTACTTTTTTTTTTTTTTTTTCTTGATGGGCTTCAACATAGACAATAAGAAAATGGTAACTAAACCACAAGAAAGAAGTACGAAGCTAGTGTTAGGATCTGTTCAACATTAAGCCATGGAATAGTCACAGAGGATTTTGTATGTTAAGTTGCTGTGTCTAACATTTAGTGAAAAGAGGAAAATATCTGGTAATTTGTTGCTGACTTAGCAGTTCCTCCAATTAACAGCAAGCAGCAGGACTAAAATGAAGAAACCAAGGTGCTCCTTTGTTGTTATAAAGGTAGACTTCTGATGTTCACTGTGCATAACGCTTATTATAATTATTACTAAAAAGGCTGCAGGGATTCAATACTACTCATTGTGAACAAGTATGGCTGGTCCTTAAATTGATTTAATTCACTTATAGCTTCTATTCACAGCTGTAATAATTTCATGCAAGTAATAGCAGGTTCAAATATATTGCAGTCACTGTGAGTCCTCTTAAACAGCCAAGCAGTGTAGTAGTCTAGGATATTGTCAATAAATCCAGAGGATATGTACCAGAGTGATACAAATATTAAAGGAAAGAGGAAAATAATTGATCTGGCAGCAGTATTAAAATGGTGCCATTTTTTCATGTCCCTTCCCAATTACTAGCTTATCCCCTAAATTATCAGTATTTGTAATATTCTAACTTTAGTCTAACTGAAATCCTGTTCTCATTTATATGATATCCTATTATACTGTACTGTGTGTTTAAGTAGCATTCTGCAGAGCTGAATTTGACTGCTAGTTAATCTGTGCTGATGCAGAAGTTTATTTGCTTGGTACCCGTGCACAAAAGTTGTGTGTGCCCCAAAAGGTCTGCATTTATCCAACTGTATTAGCTTGGTCCAATAAATTGTATTATCTCTACCTACATATTTTGCCACAACATTTGTATTTCAATTCCTGCTTTATAGTTTCTTTAATCTTCTCATGTTTTAAGAATACCAAAAATGCATGTTGGGTAATATGTGTTTCTCAATGTTTGCCATTATTTAGTAAGTTTTTTCATGAGCCAGTTCTGCTCTCTTTGACTTCACTGGGAGGAAGCTCATACAACCTCCCCAGGCTCTATGTTGCAAGTCTTTTTAATGTTTCTACCCTGGAAATGCCTTTTCTCCCACATCCTCCCTCTTATCACATTTGTTCCCCTTTCTAGTACCTGTAATTACGTTCTTTTTGAGATGGGATGGCAAAGTGAATTTATGAGTCTGTTTGGTTATCCTAAATACACAAAAGGGAAAAAGAAAAAAGGAACAGATGGTTTACAAATCTTTCATTTTCATAAGCTTGGGCTCAGTTACCTAAGAACAGCAAAAGTACTCTCCCAAGAAATCTTATTGAGAAAATTGTTCCAGACGTTCTGTTGTTTCCAGCTCGGCTTAGCATGCCTGCCTTTTAAGGAGAACTCACATTTTCTTAGGAAAAAACTCCCTGCAACACATGTTGGAAAAGGTAAAGAGACATAAATCTGTGTCAGGTACAGATGTGGAAGACTCTGGTGCCTAAAAGTCATCCCAGCTTATTTTTCTAAATGCTTCCACGGTTCATTAAGGCAGTTTAAATTCATGCATGCACATTAGAGGAAAATTATTCACGTTTGGTAAATATGCAATGTATAAACTGTCCATAAAAGGCACAGCGTTGAGGAACATAAGCTGTGGTTAAAACATTTGTTAGAGAATTTTGCTCACAGGTCATAAACACAGTAAAAAGCACACTCTCCTTCTGTTTGAGTTTATAGGATTTGAGCTACCTATGTATGTCTCTGTATAACCGTGTGTATGTACCCTCCGTGGCAGCTTCTGAACAGCTGCACACAGAATACAGATGGAGATCTCACTACTTTTCTGTTTATCATTACTCCCAAAAGAAATATATCTTTCTTACTATGCAAGATAAGCAAAACAGTTTAGAGTGCTTCCTTAGCATAGATGCTTAATGTTGAACATCAGATTTTTTTTTTCCCAGTTAAAATCACCAGATTTAAAACAGTATTTTCAACTACATATAAAATATAGACACACATACACGCTTCCTCTGATCCTTCAGGCCAATATATTTCTCTTTCTCACATTGCAGGTATTTGTTTTCCTATACTTTCACATATTAAATTTGGTGTCCCTCTTCTTGATATCTCTATGATATCTTCCCAGATTTGTTCTCTCTCTGCTCCATATTCCTTTCCCCTTCGCATTTTTATACTTTATTATCAGTCCCTTAAATCATTAATATTTGCTTTCAACATTATCGACAACTAATTTTCTTTCAATACCATGTCATTAAAATTTGTAATCTTTTTGTAAAATTCCTGCCTTATCTATATTTCCTTTTTTGCCTTAATAGCCTTATATAATTCTTTTTCATCATTTTTAAAAATATCTCTCCTGTTAAAAAAAAAGACAAGATTTCAGTCAGTTTCTGGCCTCTTCATTACTCTCTTTCAAAAAAAAAATAAAGTAAAATAAAATAAAATAAAATAAAATAAAATAAAAATAAAATAAAAACTACTTCCTTACAAATACACTTTGTATGAAAAATAGCATGTACCATTAACCAGTGTCCCCACCCTACTATTCATAATTTCCTAAGGGAAATTAATACAATATGTTTATGAAGTGTTCAGAAAAATATTCAGGCAAACCAACATGGTGTCATAAAGTGCTGTCATTCTTAGATGTAAAAATTAAACTAGTTTTATGCCTTATACAGTATACAAAAAAAAAAATAATGTTGGAGGGACATAAAGAACTTGGGAATACTTATTTGAAATCAAAATCTAGGCTTTGGACTTCTATTATTTGGTATTACAACAAGGTCAACAGTAAGTTCTAACTAAAAGGAGGAATTGTTCTAATAGCAGAAAGCAGCCTCTACAATTTTTATAATGCTCCTAGTAAGACTGTGACACTGAGCTCTGCTATAGATGAGAAATACGTGGCATGAAATTTTCCATGAGTATCCTAGGAAAGAAAATGCAGCAGTAAACATCATTAGTCAAGCGAGACCTACACGTCATAAGCAATAGGCAAGAGTCCAGGAAGGCCACAAGGTTAAAATGCTTTGTTTGAGTAATTATAGGATTTGAAGGATTAGACTGAACTGAAAGATTTAAGGACATGGAAGGATTAAAGGGAGAAATAAATAAATTCAGTTGAAGAGAAGGAAGTTAGAAAATGCAGCACAAAAATTGCATTAAATTCAGTAAAGTTTTTGAAGCAACTGAAGAATTCTTAAATAAGATAGTTGTATTTAGAGGCAACACTTTCGCTGCGTTTGTTTACTATTCAGTAACTGAATCTACAGAGACAAAATATTAAAAATAATAATTATAATCAGTATGTTACACATTAAAGACCTAACAAAACAAGCACATATTTCAGGTGAAATGTCTTGGCCAACTTTTTTGTATCCCAGAATGGAAAGTCATTATATACTCTGTAGATACCATAAAAGTGAAATGCCAGGACAGAAAATGTAGGTGAAATCACACCCAGCATAGCCTGTTACTGAAATCTGAAGATGCTCACTGTGCACAAGGAAAATGAATTCCAGTCTCTACCTTATGAGTTACATAAGGTAACTTTTGACGAGTTACAACATTCTGTAAAGCTCATAAAGCTTGTTTCTTTTAAAAGACCGCTGCCCTTGTAAACTATTAATAGTAAGAATTAACTCCCAAATTTTTTTCAAAGAAAATCTTCAGGCTCTGCATCTAGAATATTGTGGATGGGAAAAAAATTCTGTGAGTATGATACTAGGTGATCCATATCTCATGAGGAAAGAAGTTACCAGAAGATAAAACCACAAGATAACCAGAGGTATGTAACACTAAAGTTTAATGAATAGAGTGTTGGGTTGGTTTTCGTTTGTTTGTTTCTGAAAGTCATTCACAGTTGCAAGAGAATATCAGCTTCAGCAAAGCAATGCAAAGAGTCTAAGGTTTGAAAAATAGATTCCAGCTTTTATTTAGAGTTACTTCAGTGTAACTTAATGAAACCTCTCTATTCTTCTCTGATAATCTTCAGAATCTGGACAGCATCTGGACATCTCAGCAAGGATGTCCGAGAGAAGTTCAAGAGAAGGGATGAAATGCTAAGGGGGAGGAGGCAGAAGAAAGAGAAGACTCTCTTTTCCCCGTATACTTTTTTAATACTTTTCCCCGAGGAAAGTATTGCTGTGTAGACACAAACGTACACACAAATAGGATTCAAAACACAACACTAAGACAAGAGAGAATAAGTGAACTAAATACTATTTTTCTAAATGCGTGTTTCTTGCTGCTCTATCTTTTCTGAAGACATGCGCTGGTATTTTTGTCAGTCTCAGCTAGAACAGCGTTACCCCACACGACTGAAATGTGCTTCTCAGCAGGCTGACAGGTCACTGAAGCTTATGTGGTGGTCAAGTTTCAGATGCGCCAATTCCCTTCTGTTTCAGCCCAGGCTGGGTGCCGGTGAGGCCACAGGGTGCTGGCGACCGGCTGGGAAGCAGGCAGGCACACAGCAGCATGCTGCAGAGGCGCATCTGCAGACTGAGTCTTCTGCTTCTTGGCTCTGCCAATACCTCACCTATGGAAGAAGGTGATGGCAAAATGGAGTTTGATTGGGCTGTCACTATCAGCACAGAATGTTTTTTGTTTTTTCAACAGCAAATTTTTGAAGGAGCTGGCAGAATTTATTTATTTTTAGTCATTTCTAGGAACAACTCCAATCTTCCTTAGAGTAAATTTAGCTCATAAATTGTAACTTCTTATTCCTGGGCAGCTGAGTGAAAAGTACAACACAAAAACAAAACAATATATTTTCAAACAATTCTAGTCACTCACACACAAGTAGGTTTATAATATTTTCAAGACGAAACCTATTTTTTCTTTCATTTTTACTGAACATAGTATAAAACAGCATAATTCTTGGGGGAAGATGAATGTACACTATATCATTATCTCATTGTATTATTAATTATGGGCCTGAAACTATGACAATTCAGAATCTGACTTCAAACAAAAACACAGTTAACAACCTGCAAAATCAGAACATTTATTCTTCACTTTCTTAAATCTCTTTATTAAGGCCTATCTGTTTCATTTCTCTCAAAATGATCACCTTGAAAACATATTTCTGCTTCAGGAAAACTAAATATGGACCTAAAGTAGTTACTACTGGTTTATGACTCCCACATTGAAATAAAAATTTATGCTTACATACAACAATTTTCAAGATAACCTTTTCTGAATATTGCAGTAGAGTTTTTTTCTTCCTTTTTAAAGTGGCTATTTATCTCAGGCATTTCATTCAGATAGCAAATTGCTTCAGAAAATAAAAGAAATTCAGACACTATCCCAAGTCATAGATTCTGTAGAATTTAGAATTTAGATTTCTAAAATAAGAAATAGATGCAGTATTCAGAAGTGCTACGTTACAAGGAATTCCAGCTTGGCAAAGTGATCTGTAATTTATTATTCATTAAGCCAGTCTGAGCTAACCTGTCTCGGATAGCATCAGGCAAAAACTTTGTACATTTGAACAGAACATCTCTTTTAGCTGAATTGTGTCCTGTTCAAGTATTGCCACCACATGCCTACCAGAAATATTATTGATGATGATTGCATTTTGAAGAATTGTAGGATTCTGGGAGATGTTGATATCCACTTTTCCACATCACAGAAAACTCGAGTAATTTTTCTCATAAGATACTGCGATTTTGAGCCATGAATTAGCAGCTGCTTGCTTCCAAAACAAACAAACAAACAAAATAGATTTCTGTCAACTGAATATTTCCAGTGAAAGAGCATCTCTTGACAGCCCACACGGACAAACTTTTCCGGTGTTCCCTTCAGTGTGCTGAGGCCTGACCATTAGGTTTCTACTGGAATTTTTAGCCCTCGTGCTCACTTGGTGCTATTTGCTGTGCAACCATTCACACAGTATGGAGGCTTTTTGTGTGATTTCTATTCACCAGTAGCAGGGATGACAACTGATTTCTCTCATATGGGTCACTGACCAGACACCAGATGGTGTTCCTTCTAATCTGGTCCAGAGCCGGCAATTCAGCGGTGAAAAGCTTTATCCCATTACCAATCACCTGAGCCATCCTGCCTCCAACCCAAAGACTACAGATGAAACAGTTAATTTTCTTGACATTACTACCACCCCCACAAATATCTACTACACATCACAGACAGAAAATCATATTACTGTTACAAAATTTGACCCCTCTGTGGACTTGCAGAACAGCTTCTTTTTCAGAAGAGGTGCTTAAAAACCAGGCTCAGTAACAAAAATATTATTCTGTTTGGCAACTTTGACTGAACAAACCAGTTGCTCTGCCCTTTAGAAGCTAAACATAAGCAGATCACATGACAATCCTCAGGATTTTGAATAAAACTAATGGTTGTTGCAAATCTCTGAATATGCCATATAGAAAATGCACGACTAAATTCTTGTCTTTTTTCATTTTTTTTTTAAATGAAATTCACATTCCCTATAATGACAATTTTCTTTTGGACATGTTATTTTGCATGATATCATTCTTCTAAATAAAATCAGACTTCATATTGTACATTTTTAACGTTTGGCATATCATTTTGTATACGTGTATGTTAATGAGTACATAACTGATTATATCCTTTTTTATTGAAATATAATGTGAACGAAAATGTAGAATCAAGTACCCAATGTCTTTGGTATTTCTCTACAATAGCAATTTTATTAATCTGAAGTTAGTGTACTGTTATTAAATTTCAGCAAAAATTCCATTACATTGCTTGTAGCACATAAGTACTGAAATAGTAAAGTAGTTCCTCAAGATTTAAAATGTCAAGCATAGTTATGTCCATAACTGTATAAAACTGTCAAAACATAGCTAACATAGTATTTTGACATCTGTTTTCTAAGAGTAGTGTTGTATTTATGAAGGAATTTTGTTATCCATGACAATACAGGTTTAGGACCTCTTGAGGTTTCCAACAGCACTGCTTTTAAATCGTTGATAAATGTGTAAAATTCAAAAAGAAATGAAAAGAAAAGAAACTAGATTCCCAAGTGTAGGTAAACATGAAAGTCTTGATCAGTTTTGTTTCCCTTCCTGTTCTCTGTATTCTCTCTCAGTGTTAAGATCTTATGACAGAGGCCTCCTCTATGAATTTCCATAGCATCAATTCTGTGGTGGTGTTAATTACATTTATGAAACTTCTAGACACACACAAGAGATACACAACTGAAAGAAACAAAAACACAAGACCACTATGTATCAAATACTATGGAACAACACAATGTTTCAGAAGTACCTCCAGGTTCTCCATGTGAAAATTACAATTTCATCTTTAGGTTTTCATTTATTAACCATTATCTTTGGATCCAACTGTTGTTCTACAAAAAAGGAAACGTTTAGGACATAACAGCACTTTTTTGTCTTCTCCCATTTCCTAAAATATAAAGGGAAATACTTATGCTATTTCTGCCACTGTCTAGCGTCAGCATCCAACTTAGTCCCTTTCAGCTGGTAATCTTTTAAAATCCACTTGGTATCTAGCTCCTGATAAACTCCAGAACAAAAGTCTGTTTTGCAAAGCCCAAGCATTTTTACACATGCATCGTCTGATAATTGTCACATTCTCTAAAACATCATATCATTTGTTTCCTTTGACGAAGTTTTTCATCAGTATGGTACCAAGTTTCTTTACACAGCATAGAGTAAATCTTAAAAAAAAAATAATAAACACTTACTGATAATATGTGCCTGGATATTCACAGCTGAAGTGCTCAGATGAATAAGAGCAGCATGTATATTTTAAACAGTATACATCAGGATAGTTTGAACTGAAAGTGTAACATCTGCAAAAATGAATATAAAGGTGACATTAGGATGATTTGGCAAATAGAAAGGCTATCCTGCAGTAGAAGACTAAGATAGTTCGGTTTCTTTAAGCTAATAACATGAAATTGCTAGGAAGTCAATTTGTTTCTCTTATGCAAATAGATATGATACGAAGTGAGAGTTCTTTACACTATAGAATAATATGGCACTAGAAGAATAAACAGGACATGAATACATATAGACTGAAAATTAGAATGGATTCCTAATCTCCAGGGCATTTGGGGTCAAAAGGAGAATATTGAATGTGCAAGAATCAAGAAGCTTTTAATATCAGTATGGTTGGGAAGTTTTCAAGAAAAAGCACTGCCTGAACTAAGGACTTGAATAAGGACTTGACTGAATAAGGACTTGATTATGCTTTTGCAACTCATTTTTAGTGTTATCAAATGCCGCCTTTAAATAGCAGTTTGTGTCATAAGCTGGTATCTTATGGATTGCTTTGTTTTAAAGCCTGCTGATATCATAAACTGAAAAGCATATCAGAAAAAAGAGGTAATGTAGATTAAGTCCAGATAGTGTTGGAGTTGTTCAGACACTGAAGAAACACTTCAATTACCAAGTTACAAATCAAATTGTCATGTCCAGTTAACTTAATGAAGAAAGGATGCAATTTGTCAAAGCCTGCCTTTTCCTCCCCCAAAACGGAGAGTAAGGTACACTAGGTACAAAAAATTCAGCTAATTCAGAATTTATGTGCCTATGTCAGGGTTGAATTCAGTAAAATCCCCAATTTTACAGGGATGTCGTGTGGTCAAGTGACAAAATACCACACTATGGGGCCAAACGTATGATGGAAAGGAATGAAGTGAGGGGAGATGTGGAACAAATCTCACCTTTCCCTGCATCTATCACTAACACCGTCCATCTTTCTCAACAGCTTTACTTCACAGGTAGGTCCTGAGATGTTCTACCAGATCAAAGAGAGGATTGTAATAACACTTAAGCCTCGGGAGCAATGAAGTTATTCATACTCAGCTATAATCTGCAGTCGGCGTGGATTTCTCTGCCAGCTGTAGCATCGCATGCCCGTAACCGCCCTGTGTCACTGGTAGCCTGCGGACACAGCAGGGAGAGAGCGCTGTGAGGTTCCTGATTCCGTATAAACACTCGAGGAACACTGCGCACCAAAAAGCTTTCTCTACACTGAGCAGCACCCGACAGCAGCACCAGGCGCAGACGACGACGCCGGCTGACCCAGCTGCCTTTCCCAGCGGACTTTCGCCTTCGGGGCTTTTCGGTAGGTGCCCGGGGCTGGGCATGAGGCCAGGCAACCGGGGGGGGCGCCAACCAGGAGGGGAAGAGGTTGGGGGCCATGATGGACCGCAGCGCCCCGTGCCCTGCGGCGGCGGCGCCCCCTGCCGGCGGGCGGTGCGGGTGCGGGTGCCGGAGCGGCCGGCAGAGGGCGCGGCGCGGCGCGGTGCGGCGCGGTGCGGGGCGGCGGGCGGGGCGCGGCCCAGCATGCAGCGCGGCGCCGTTTGAATGGCGCAGGCTCCGGGCGCTGCGCCCCGGCCCTAGGCTGCCGCGGCTCCTCCTCCGGCGCGGCGCGGCTCGGGCCGGTACCATGAGCGGAGGGTGAGTGCCGGGCGCCGCCCGGGGACGGGGCCGCGACGCGGAGGGGCTGGGGCCGGCTGCGGGCGGGCGGAGGTCCCTCGTGGCGGGGGCCCCTCCTCGGCCCGGAGTGGGATCGGGAACGGGGGCGGGGAGGGGCCGCGGCGAGGCCCTGCGGGGAGCGGGGCTGCCCCTGCTCGGCTCCGCCGCCGCGGGGTCCCCGGGGGCTGCGGGTGCGGGTCGGCTCCGCGCTGTGCGGGAGGCCGGAGCCAGCCCGCGGTGGGAAGGAGAGGCAGGGAGAGGCAGGCGGGAGCGGCCGGGGCGCCGCCGGGAGCGGGGCGAGCTGGGCGTGAGGCCTGCCGGGGGAGCCGCGCCGCCTGGGCGTGACCTGCCTCCTTCCCGTGGGGAGCGGGGAAGGGAGAAATCCTCGCCTGCCTCGAGGTCCTGTGGTAATTGCCCTGTTAAAAGGACTTGAGCTCCTTTACTGCTGTGCTGGGGTAGCTCGGCACGCTGCTGAGTACGGAGCTAACAAAGAAACGCTGGATAGTGAAACCTGCGAAGGAGACAGAGGCTGCGAAGTAGCTCCGTGATTTTGTGTGCTCGTTCTGGTAACACGCCGTGCTTGGCAGCGAGGCGAAGTCATTTCGCTTCAAAGCAGCTCTCTGCTCGGGATGGGAGTGCTGCCTTGCCCCCTCCCCTGCTTTTTTGCTCTTTCCGTTGTGTGGCTGCAGACAGGGAAGGACAGAAAGGTTGCTTAGCCTTGCTCCATGGAGTGAAAGCATAACAGATGGCAGGTTGGTGGCTTTCTGGCCTCGCTGGCTTGAAAGAACAAACTATTCTAGTCTAAAGCTGTCACTTTATTATCACTGAATCTAATTTTGACTCAAATGTCTGTAATATTATTTCATTGCATTCAAGCCACCATTGGTTTCAAATCCTGAACTTCATAACTGAGAATGTAATAATATTTTAAAGATACCTTAATGGCTTTATTTTTATAACAGTATATTTGCTTACGTTCCTGTATGTAGTATTACAGGGGCGTATGGATGCACTGTATCCATAAACTGTCACCAGTCACTGCTCACTAATAGCAGGATGTGTATTTCAGGGTAATGTGAAAAGTCATGCGCTCACCTGCTATGAAGTGCAGTCACAGGCCGCGAGGGGATGAGGGAGGTACCTGTGTCACCAGTAAGCTTGCAGGGGGAGGGCTTTTCCAATACATCTCTCTTTGAATTTGGAGTTCTTGTTACGGATTTTTGAAGCTCTGGGTTGAGCGGTGAGTAGGGGGAAAAAAATTGCAGTGTTTAAATTTTGAGTAGTTTCTTAAAGCTTATTCACAATATTAATGGGGGAGCTTCAATGTGATAGAACGTTATTTCCAATATAACAACTTTCAGATAGTGGTAGTGATAGAAATTTTCCAAGCTTCATTTCCTGGAGTGTTAATAAATGAAAATCAACAGGTAAAGAAAATCTCTTTGTTAGTGAAGGACTACTATTGAGCATTTTAGTACTTTTTAAAATCGTGTTACTTCATAGCAGTTTAACATGCTTGTAAATTTTACTTCCAGATGTAAACATTTTGTCCAAGAACTAAATAAGGTTCAGTTATCAGGCTGTGCAAGGAGCACTTAACCCACACCTGGATTCATCCTCTGTAAACTTGACTGAACTCTGATGTGTGGTCGCTTTCCAAGGTTCATTATGGCTGCTTGGGCCAGCAGGCCCCATACAAATTCGATGTGTAAGTAATTGGAAACTGAGCTCAAGCAGTTAACTTGCTACTTTTATAGTATTTGTCTTTACTGTAAATTTAATTCGTATTATTTTTGTCCAAATGAAACTGTAAACTTGAAAAAGGCCTAACAGGTATTGCTGGCTAAAATTTGTGTCCTGCTGGCTTATAAGGCGCTTCTTGTAGTGTTGCACAAAAACGTGGTGTTAGTGTATTCCATCAAACCTTGAAATCCACTTTTTTTAAGATAATTTAGTAAATAACACCTACTGAACTGCTAGGGCATAAATGTAAAAAAGAAAATTTAGAGAAAAAAAGCTATTCCATATTCAAAGGATGTGGAAACCATCTAAAATTGAAACAGATGGAGTATGTAATGTTTGTCAGTCAGACTTAAAGGAAATCATGCCAAGGTAACTGAGTCTCTTCTGCATCATAAGATTGTGCTAACTTATTTTTCTAGATGAATTACCCTTTTGGAAGTAAATCTGGAAAAACCATTCTTGGAGATTTCTCATAAGCTTTTTAAATCTGACAGTGATGAGTAAAATTAGTTGTCCTTTACTGGTTCCCTGATGTATGCCAGTTTCGAATGCCTTCAAAGCATGAAGTCCCCTCCTTGGGGAGTAACAATTAATTAACTTTTTCAGCTGCATTGAATAAAGATCAATGTTGTCATCCTTGAGAATGTGCACTTGGTATAATGTGGGGGTGGGGGAGAATCACAAGAACATCTGTGATGGCTTATATATATATGGAATGCTACAGGAAAAAGAAACAGGAATTTGGGCAAAGAGTAGAACAGAAGGAATGTTTCTTTTAAAGTGTATTGCAGATGACTTAAATATAACTATTTTACATTTACTTTGCTGTCATGCAAAGTACTTGAGTCTGTTCTGTAAGAAATTAATCTTATGTTAATACATATGGAGATTACATAACATGTGAAGAAAAGTTTGTCCCTTTCTGGGGGCCGTGCCCAAAACATAGGACGATGGGAGGGAGTGGCAGCATTTGTTAATACTTGCCTTTGACAGTTACGTGCATTAAAGCCATTTAGTGCTGTCTTTGAAAGCCATTCAGCGCTCTTTCTTTGCCCACCTTTGGTATAACTTTAAAGGTGTATTGCATCTGGGAGAGATCAGAGGTGGTTGGTTTTTTATAAAAAAAAAAAAAAAGATAATAGCATTAGAGTTATCAGGAAAACTTTGTCAAGGTAATATCTGTGACTGGGTATGAATAAGCTGATTTACCAGGATATATGGCTGCTGTTACTTCAGTCTTTCTGTTTCCTGAAAATTGAGGAGAGTGAAAGAGAGATAAGGAAGGGTGTCTTCTCTAAGCAGATGTCAACCTATGTAAGGGAGAGAATTGGAGTTTCTTAACTTGTTCATCTCTTATTCAGATTTGCAGTCTGTCACAATTTACGACAAGGTTTAAGATTGCCTGATAAAGGGCTAAGGCTGAGCTCAGAAGACTTTTGCTCTATCCTTAGTTTATTTTTAAAACTATATAAAGCAAAGGAGTCTCATTGGCTGTAATGAGATGATAAAGGACAGTTTGGAACAAATTCTGCTAGCTGTTTTCCTCATAAGGGAATCATCAAATTTGTGACATTAAGGTATGAGCTGTTTGATCCAGTATAAAATAATAGCTAGTGCCAGTTTAAAAACCCCCCACATATATCTCACAGCAGTGGGTGGTAGTGTCTAACTATTCCTAGAGAATCTGTTATCAGATAAGAAATTCAGGTTCTGCAGAGGCCTGTAAAGTACCTTTCATTCTCTAGCATATATGTTTTTAATTGCTGAACAATGAGCATTTTGTCGTGTGTTGCTAAACCTTTGGAAGCAGGCTTCTTGATGTGGACTAAGTTCATTATAGCAGTATTAGGTTTGGACATACCAGATTCTTCTATTTGTTTCCTGCTCTTGGCTACGTAGATTGTTTATGCATTTAATCATTTTCAGTGTATTTTTTTTGACTTTGCAGTCTGCCCTCTAAACATTTAGATTCACAACATCCTGTGGCAAGTTCAGCTTTATTATATGCACAAAGAACCACCTTCTTTTGTTTGTTTTGAATCTAAGTGTCTTTGGCTAGTGTCATTTACCCCTTTAATTCCTATATTGGGCAAGATGGTGAACTATCTCTGTGCTACTTTTCCAAGCTATTCATTGTATAGGCCTTTATTTCCCCTCTTTGCTATAAGTAACCTCCTTTCCAGACTGAAAAGTCTTGGTCTATTCAATTTCTCATTGTATGGAAGGTATTCCATATTGTTTTTTACTCACATTTGAGTCCTTTTTTATTTTCATCGTAAGTTATTTGAGATGAGGTGTTTTCTTTTTGTTTTGAGGGGAAGGAGTCTAAATCTGCACTCCATATTTGAAATACAGGCACGAATTAGTTCTACACGCTGTCACAACAGTACTGTGTCTGTTTTTCTAACTATTTATTGATCCATATGGAGTACTGAGCCATCCAAACGATCTAAAGTAAATTGTCATATTATGATATTATTGTGGGTGGTTATTATTAGCTTGGAGCTTGTAATTCTGTGTATGAACCCAGAATTTCCTCATGCCTGTAGACATGCGTGCTTTCCTCTACATTCATCTATAATCATTGCTTCTGGTTATTGTTCATCACAGTCCTTTAATTCTTTAGTTAATCCTCATCTTTAGTGCCTGGTGTAACTTAAATTAAGACTGACCATATCATCCCCTTTGTGATGCAATTTATGAATATGTCAAACAGCATTAAACAGCACAGTTCTCTTTCTGCAGGATTCTAGTGATGATCTTCACTATAGGAACTGCTTAGCTAAGAAACGGCAATAAGCGGTCTATTTCTCCATGCAAAAACTTTCCCTCATATCACTTGGTTGCTTAGCTTACTTGAAAGACTTAAGTGAGTAAGTAACTTCTGGAAGCTTTTCAGAAACTCGGGTAAAATCTATCGTTTAGATCTCCTTTATCCATATTGTAGTACTTCACAATCTCAGAGAATTCCATTAATTTTTCAAGGCAAGACATGCCTTCGGCAGCCAGGTTGACTTTCCCAATATATTATTTGTATCTACTAATTCTGTTCTTAATTGCATTGTTTGCCAATTTGCACAACAGGGATGTCAGTCTGGATCTTCCTTGGGGCCATCTTTAAATACTGACTGTATTTTCCACGTGTGATTTCTGTAGGTGTGCTGGCAGCTCTAAGGAAGAGGTTCTGTACCTTGGTTAATAACATGGCAATTTCTTACTGAGTTCTTACAACTTTTGGGTGAATACCATCCAGTTTGAGTTGGGGTGGGGGGGATGATAGTGTTTATTTTGCTTATGCTTACTGCTGTTTCTGCATCTTTAGAGACCCTCACAAAAAATGTTAAACTATGGAAACCTCTGTTAAACGATAGGAAACTGAGCACAAATGTGAGGGATTTGCTTCATTTCACCAGGTTCTCCTTTATATCAGATCATCTGTTGGCCTTTCGGAGTCTCTGTTCATGGCCTCTGAAGAAAGAACTGATAGTTTTGTCTTTTCCTGTTTCAACTGGGAGGCTAGAGGGCATTATGTTCTCACATCAAATTTGTCAGTGTGTAATCCTCTTTACTTTCCTCTTTTGGGCACATTCATACGTAGGAAAACTTTTTCTTTCCAGTTCAGGTATTTTGACTCTCAAAAGTTTAAGAAAATGACACAAATATTGAATCCTGATATACTGATTTCTTGTGTGTTTTTTTCAAATTTTCGTGCTAGATGTTTCTTTCTTCCCTTACATTATTCTTCACTCTTAATTGAAATGTGTTCCCGTTTAACAGTGCTGTTTTATACATTAGGAATCAGATTCTTGCTCACTGCTTTGCATGAAAGATGAGGGTAGTTTGACTTCTTACTTGCCTGTTTAATAAATCATCTGGATGTCCCGCTCAAAGGGCTGTAAGCTGTCATTGTGTCACAGGGACAGTCACAAAAATGGTTCTCTGGGAACCAAGGTTATGGAACTTTTAGCATCTGACAGGTCGATTCTGTGGGATTTAGCTCTGGTTGTTGCAGGTTGTCCTGCAACAAAAAAGAGTCAAGTTAATGAACTAGACTTATCTAACGTGGTATCTGTAGAAGTATGGAAAGACAACTGCTAAATGTCTTGCCTAAATAATGCTGGGGCTTGCCAAAGTTGTTAGTTTGAGGGCTATGTGTTCCTTTCTTGTAGGGTAAGGATTTCTGTCAGTGTATCTTCTCTCTTTTTTGAGAGAGATCAAATGAGATTCTTGGATATTGATCTTGTTCGAAAGAAAATGGTGTTAAAGAAAAACATTTTAATATTTTGCTAAGCTTACACAGTATCCTATCGCGTAACTTTGTGAAGATGTATACCACCTACTTTGTTTTGAACCTGCCAGCTATTTGTTTTATTTGATGGCTTTTGGCTACTGCATTGAAAGATCTCTGACTAAGCAGCTGTTTGCCATATTTTTCAGTGCTCAGTGAAGTTCTTAATATGGGATAAATCTACTAAATGGGAGAGAAGGGGTAGGTCTGTTGGTATTAAGGGTGGGGGGAGAAACTGAAGCACTAATGTTGGGACCAGAGCTTTGCCATTTAAGGGTGGAAAAAATTAGAATAAGTGGATGCTCTTAAAAGTAAGGTAGGGTGTTTTGCTGAAACATTTTGGTAAGAATAGTGCTCCACAATGATGTAGTTTGTGAAGCCAATCTCAAGGAAAGGGTTTTCTGTATCACTTAGTTGTACATACTTGTTTTGGATTTTGTTGGTCTGTCTCAGTACTGTGCTTGGTTCTTATAGAAATGTTTGCATATTTCAAAACAAGTACTTCGGTCACTTTGTTACTGGTTTGTTGTGGTACAAAGACTTCTTTACTACAAGCAGTAGCCAGGTTATATGTTGAGGAAAAGTTGGGGGGGGGGGAATTGCCAATGAGTTAAGAGGAGATCTTTCTTTTTATTTTGTTTAGCCTTTGTTCGTCTGGTGAATCTTATCTTATTCCTGAAAAACAAAGATTGTTATTTAGCTGTCTTTCCTCACTTTGACCTAGTATTTTTCTTCAGGTGGTAGATGAAATAGATTAGCAGGAAGGTGTCTCCTAAATAATTTGTCTTATTCTTTGCTTTAATTCTTGTCTGTGTGGAACCTCACAGTGCAGGTATACTGAGCTGGTCTGAAAACAGCTGGTCTGCTTCTTGGGCATGGAGGAGAGGGGAAGTCATTTCCTTTTTGAGGAAAACTAAGTGAGAATTTTGAAGTGATTATCAGCATGTTAATAATTATAAAGGCCTCCAGCTAACATTTGCTAAACAGTAATGTCTGTTTATTTCTGTTGTGGTATATCTTGCAAATAGTTGAACTGTTTTAACTGGTTTTGGTAGCTGCATTTGAAGAAAGTTTCACAAAATATGACTAAAGATGATCTTTCCCTTGAAAATAGGGATTTGAGAGATTATGGCCTCTGAAGCCCACAATGTTAGAAAACAGAAAGTATTGCATATCGAAGGTTGTCTCGTTGATCTCCCCAGAAAAAGACTTTCTTCTTCCACTAGAAAGATCATGAAGGAGGTAAGGTTTTTATCATGTCCTCTGTTGAAACTGATGTAAATGTTCAAACAGAAGTTCATAGCTCCTAGCAGTCTAAAACTGGAAATGTAGTGCTCATGTTCCATGCTTGCATGTGCAGTAGAACTTGAGCTTGAATAGTGATTATGTTATGAAAAATACGCATTATAACACATGCAGTGATTGCACAGATATGTATCATTGTCCACATGAGGAGTAGGTTCTGATGTGGTTCTGCTCATGCCTTTTTTTCCACAATCTAGCCAATAACTGTTTCAGAGGAGGAATTTTATTATCAAAGTTTTCTCTTGCTAAAAGCTTACATGGCAAAAGTGGCAGATGGGGCAGGTGAAATAGCTGCATTGAAGTGGATCTGCCATTCTGTTATTATACAGCTCGATCTACCACATTGTCTAATAACACAGGTACTTTTACTGGATTTTTTGCAAGCCACAAACACTTTCTCATAACTTCTTACCTTTGTTACTTGCTGAAGAAATCTGCTAATGCAGGCTGATGGAGTACAGAGGAAGTAGTAGGGAGGTAAGTTTACTGTTAGATCACTTGAAGCAGTGATAAAGATGCCAGTATCCTCTGTGTCTGTGGATGTATTGAGGCAATGTATTGAAATCCACATGGTTTTATCATTTATCAAAAAAGTCATTGTTTTGGCAGTGTTTTGCAGATGTGCACAACTTAAATGTCATCAGTAGTACACATTTTCAAGTTTAAATGCTTGCAGTTTGTAATTGTAGTACCTGTTTATATGAAGATACTTTAACATCTTAATGTTTTTTTAATTAGTGCACGAATTGTTTTTTTAATTAGACCAGAATGTCACAATTCAATTCATCTTCAGTGTTTTTAAAGCTTCATTTAATGAAGATTACTGTAAGGAAAAAAATCTTTAGAAATTCATCTTTGAATTGTTGCTTAATTTCTGAAGGTTTCGTGAATCTCTGTGGCACAACCTTGAATTAATTTTGTTATTCATTTAGAATATTACTGTCCTACACAGCTTAAGTGTTATCAGGGTGCTTATGTTTCATGTGAATTCAGGATAATCAAGATGGTGCTGTCTACGTTGGTCTTGATTTTTGTTGTGCTTTGGCGGAGGAGTATTCTTCAGCTGTTATTTTTTCTAGCATCTGCCAGCCTGTATTATTGGCATTATACATTTAAATGTGTATGAGAGACAGGAAATGCAGTTTTGACATCAAATTTCAGAAGGCTTTTTATATTAGACACAGTTTTTAGTTTGCTAGTAAGTAAAGAATCTGTCTCTGATGTCACAATCCTACCTCTTGCCAGAGATACCACAAGCCTGTCAGTGACTGTGATGTTCCAAGGACAGCTGTGGCAGAGCTAGTCTGTCTATATGTAACTGTGAAATACTTGACAATTACAGGAATGTTAATATAGCTGTGCTTCAGTTGCAGAATAGGAGTGTGTGGGAGGGGATCTGTGGTAAACTTAGTCCAGTTCGTGATAAACGAGGACTTTATTTTTTTTACATGAACTGTGGAATTTTTTGTCTCTTTCGTAATAGTTTGTTCTTCCCTATTCCCTTTCTCACAGGGTAAGAAATCTCCAAAACAGCTGGCTTCATACACAAACAGGTAGGAGGGCCTTGCTGTATAAGAGTCTGAGTTTCAGGAGGGAGGGAGGAAGAACCAGTTTAAATTTATTGCAACACCCAGACAGACACAATGGAAGATCTTAATTTTACTCACAGTACTTGTTTTTTGTGTCTACTTCCATAACAATGAGTCCTTTCCATTTTTAAAAAAGCAGGAAAATGATATTGGAGGTAGCTCTCATTTCTGATAACATAAATGTTGTGAAGGTATATACTGGGGGTAAAACAGTAACCTGCAAGTTTACTGTTAAATTCATAATGATATATTTTAACTTAGTGTTGAATTAAATTTAGAGTGACCTTTACTAAAATACTGCTTTGTTTTTGTAGAATAACAGTTGGAAAAACAGTGACGAGTCCCCTGTCTCTCTTCAAAGTAGTATATTGTAAAAGAAAAGTTCGTTGTTATACTCCAAAGCCTTGTTATAAAAAGAAACAGTTCCCTAAATCAAGGGGCTGTGACATGGCAAATAAAGAAAATGAACTGGCTTGTGCAGGGAATCTGCCAGCAAAACTGCACGACAGTCGTACACACTTGCTGAATTCTAGTGACTCTGGCTCATCTCAAACAGAAGGCCCCTCATCCAAATATAGTGGATTTTTTTCAGAGGTAAGTTGAGTTTCTGCTAGTTTCTGTGTAGTTAGCTTTGGAAGTTTTTGACTAGATTAATTTTCTTAACATACAAATTAGCTCAGGGCTTGTGATTTACAGTCTTTATTAATCTGTTTACTGTGATTCAGTTGCCAACAGTAGTTGTTCTGCCACTTCGTCAGCCTGGGAATTTAGATCTGACAGCATAGTCTGGGTTAAAATTATACCAGCACCAAAGGAAAAATACTCTTTTGACTGGGTTAGGTTTCATGGTTGGTATAATGCATTGCCACGTACATGTTTATGGAAGCATGAAAGTGTTGGTGTATGGATGGGAATAACCTAGTGAGGTAAGATGGGACCACTTCCAATAGCAGTGTCAGCTTGGTGTACATGAAAGTAATTTAAATGATTGTATAAAAGTGTTCATGATGAGATTACTTAAGGAAACTCCATAAATGCTTTCAGAGCTTCTGAAACTGGCTAGAAGGTCAGATACTGAAGTGAAATAGATGTCTTTTGTGACAGGGCTGCCACCAGCACCCCCAAGTCCTCTGTGAGGCTGCTCGCAATCCACTCGTCACCCAGCCTGTGTTCACGTTTGGGATTGCCCCAGCCTAGATGCAGGACTTTGCACTTGGCCCTGTTGAACTTAATGAGGTTCGCACAGGCCCACCTCTTAAGCTTGTGAGGGTCCCTCTGGATGGCATTCCTTTCCTCCAGTGTGTAGACAGCACCATGTAGCTTGGTGTCATCGGCAGACTTGCTGAGGGTGCTCTCAATTTCATTGTCCATGTCACTGACAAAGGTGTTAAATAGTGCTGGTCCCAGTACTGACCCCTGAGGAACACCACTTGTCATTGGTTTCCATCCAGACATTGAGCTGTTGACTGAAACACTTTGAATATGATCATCCAGCCAGTCCTTAAGCACTGAGTGATACGCGTGTCAAATCCATGTCTCTCAACTTCAGAGACGAAGTTGTTGACAAATGAAGACAGAGGCAAGATTCCTTTGAGAAACATAAGAACCAGATCACTGGCCATAGATGACTGTTTAACTGGATTTGAGAGATGTGGGTGGCAGTACAGTGTTCATTCCAATCCAAGGTATAATTGAATAAAGTACTTAAACTTCAGTTTGAGAACAAGTGTTTTCAGAAGTGAACCTTTGGTAATTACATTTATGGTTCCATTAATAAAGTTTTCAAAATTAATAGTCAGCTACGTAAACGCTTTTGAGTTGGTGAGAGCTATAGGTTTATACTTGAGTGCTCTTTGTAACTGTTAGATACCTCTATTTAGGTGTTTACAGACCTTATTCTTGCAGCTTTTGGGTAAAGTAGTCTTAATCTATGCTCCCTTCTAATGGAAACTTCCATATTAAGACCATTATTAAGTAGATTTATTAAGTAGATTTCTAGAACCACACATACAGGTAGAAAAGTATATTTTCATATACTACATTACCATATTAGAGCAGCTTATTGTGTCGTGACTGGCATTTAACTTTCAGTAAACTTTTGTGTTCTTAAAAACATTATACAGGTTTCTCAGGACCATGAAACTATGGCTCAAGTTCTTTTCAGCAGGAATCTGAGGCTGAATGTAGCTTTAACCTTCTGGAGAAGGAGAAGTATAAGTGAACTGGTAGCCTACCTAGTGAGGTAAATTGAGAATCTCTTACTTTATATTCTTAAAGCAGTAGCAGTCACAAAGATGTTGCAGTTTTTTAGGGTTTCCTTAAATCTTGTAACTTAGCTATAATTACATATTAAATCATAAGGGAAACAGGTTGAGCTATGTTCTACTAGTAACACTTGTTTATCTTCGATGTTCCTAGGATACAGGATCTTGGAGTAGTAGTAGACTGCCTTCCCGTGCTTACGAACAGGTACAAACAAAAGTGGGGGATGAGAATCTACTGTATCCTCCCTGAAGTTCTGGCACTTCTGAAACATCTTGTTTTTTAAGTTTACAGGAAGAAAAACCATATATTTCAATTGGCTGCTGTGTAGATCTTTTGCCTTTAGTGAAATCACTACTTAAAAGCAAATATGAGGAGTAAGTATCAGTTTCAGATACTTTTTTAATATTATTCCTTCCTGGACATTTGGTTCCCTTGTGTTCAAAGGTGTTTAGTTCCTGGACTTTTCTTCCCTCCCCGCAGCCCTGCCTTCTTTGGGAAGCACCTACCTAAAGAAGGTTGCTGGGAACCTTCATTTCTCCTTTAAAATATTCAGTGGTGCAAAAACTCTAATGCAAGGTTAAGGATAAGGGTGAACTAGCTTTGCCCTCATGTAGATTTATTCATCCTAAATAGTAAAGCAGAATGGCACCGAGGTTTTAGCATGTTCCATAATACAAAATCCTGAAAGCTTTCAGGCAAAACATCAAAGCATCTCTGCTTCTTACAAGAGCTTCTGTTTACTACTTTGAAAATGAAAACATAGGCAGGTGTGTAAAATTGAGAATTCATCTAGATTTTTCTTCCAGAATAGAAAATATGTTGCTTTCCTATTTGTATTAATGCATTATCTGACCTGTGGGTATTTAAATTGTGTAAAATATGTTCTTACAGATATGTGATAGTTGGTTTAAACTGGCTTCAGGCTGTCATTAAAAGATGGTGGTCAGAACTATCTTCACATACAGAGAGGGCAGATGATAGGTGAGTATAGTATTTGAAAATATTTAAATATTTCTCTAGCTTGTTCATCTCAATTTGTATTGAGATGTATCCCTGCTGATCAAGTTTATCTACAGAAGATACTCATAAGTATCATCAAGTAAAAGCTTAAAAGCACGTAGAGTTAGTTCTTCAGTTCTCAAGCCACAGATGGTGTTTGGAAACTTACTTTAAGGGTTGTCCTGTTTTTTTGTTTATTATTTTTAACTGGAGTTCTAACAAATATGGAATAGTCATATCATGAGTCATAAATGCTATAGAAATAAAAAAAAATTGATCCAGCTTCGTGGCAATGTTAAGACTAAGCCTATATACAATATTATATGTACAATCAAGTCTGCTGAATCGCATATTTTACAAATATAATTATAATACATAAAATATATGCTACAGCATAAAATATATATTTTACAAACTGTTATCTGTTATTTTTCAGAAATATTCACATTTTAAAAGAACTGTTAAGTGGGTTATGGGAACAAGAGAATCATCTTACTCTGGTTCCAGGATATACTGGTAATATAGCTAAGGTAATCCAGTTCCAGTTGTGTTTAGTAATCAATATAGTTATATCATTTGCAGTATTCCTCTCTTTGGATGTTATTTACTTTAAACTATTGAAGGACAGAAATAGATTTACTGCTAGAATATTTTCACTAATGTTCAAGTATATTGCCCATTTTTTTGGAGAAATCCAGAGTGAATGCCGAATGATGATGATTGTGTGGTTTAAAATGCTAACAGTGAATTTTTATCATTTTTTTCCTTTATAAAGAAACTATCTCCTTAATAAAATTGTTAATAGTAGCAAGATTTTAAAACAATGTAGAAAATAGTTCAGGTGAGTAGGTAGACTGTGGAAGGACAGATGTTTTCTCTAAAATCTGCTGTACCAATTGTGTAAGGGTGATGCAACCTAGAGAATCTGAGCCTAGCAGTGTTGTTTGCATTTGCATGTCAGGTGACTGGGGCAAGTTTTTGCTGGCCTAGTGCTTAGAAAATGGTGACTTTGGGGAGAGCAGAAGAGTGGTTCCATCTGAAGTGAACCCCCCTCTGCCTTTCTTCATCTGACTGTGCTTAATGCTATGCTTTAATGCTATGCGTAAGGGTGTCTGATAAATGCATGACCTACTGGTCATGGTACTCATCTTTGTAAAGATGGTTTTCTGAGGCTGGGTACCAAAGGTTACACTGAGTGAGGAGACCTCCATCTCCCTGGCATGACTTAATAAAATGACCTAATAAAGGTAGGGAATGAGCCAGGACATAAACCAGCCACGTGGCTAGAGCTAGGATTAGAGTAAACTTGAAAAGAACGTGGAGATTGCCTGCTTTGTTATATCTGCAGGAGCTTTGTGGGATCTACAGTTCTATGGGTATAGAATTTGTAACTTTGTTTTATGAAGCAAATAAGTTATTTCTTGTCCTGGGACTGCTGTGCCTCTGTGACCTGTAATTTTGACAGCTCTACAAGGGTAGCTGCAAACTCCTTGCAGAGTTGCAGATGTGATGCAGAAGAAAAGAGTTCTAACTCACAACTGGTAGAGCAATTGAAGGTTTTATTATAGATTGCCCCATTCATCTGGTAGGTCAACATAGTTACAGCAAGTGCCAGTTTGTTTCTCTAAGACTCAGGTACCCTTTCTGTTCATTTGCTGCTCTTCAAGGTGTACCAGGATAGATTGTGACCAAGGCCACCTACCTGAACAAGTAGGGAGCAAAAAGAATAGTACAAGAATGTTGGAGGGGGTGGGGGGAAGATATAACCCTTAATAAACACAGTTTGTGTACATAATCTCACTAAATGATGATGGTTTTCTTTCCTGCCATTGGTGTGCATGCAGAGAGCAGAAGAAAAATCAAGTTGATGGCTTTGGAAACTAATTCCACTGTGCTTGTAGGCTTTTTAGCATAAAGGAGTGTTCTTAAAAGCATTAATTAAAAATAATCCTGAATTTGTGGATAACCCGTTCTGAAATTTGACCTAAACATAATTTTACTGTAACATAATTTTATTGTATTATGGTCCTGATTATTTGCCCTGCTTCAAACATACAGTTGATGTTACAGCCTTAAGCAATGTGACAAACACTTTCTCCTTTTTTTTTCTTTCTAGGATGTAAATGCTTATTTATTACAACTACACTGACATGATTGAGAAATGGTGTGCTTATGTGGTGAAACAATCCCCTAAAATATCTTTGAAATATGTACTATTTCTGAAAGCCTTTTGAGAAATACTGGCGGAAGAGAACCGAACTGTCAAGCTGTTTAATGAAACCACTAACAAAATCCTAACAATCTACTTCACATTGAAGTGGAAAAATGTCTAGTAGGAGCAACTTTTACTTCAGTGAGGTGAAAGTGCACTATGAAAACTGTATGCCTTTGCTGCATTTGGGATTCGTTCACTTACTAGGTATTCATTTAAATGCTACTGTGTTTTACTACAACGTCATGTAAAAAGTTGAATTATACCATCATGAAGACAAGACAGCAGAACCAGTTAAAATGAACCAACAAGAGTAATCAGCATTAAGAGCTTTTAAGTGTTTCTTTCACAAGAACTCCAAAATGCACAACTATCTTCCACTTACGTTAAAGAAACTTTGAAATATTGAATTTCTTCTGTTTTAATCAAAATTAAAGACTTTTGTTTGCACTATTGAGAAACTATACAGCAAAGATGCCTTAATTACTAGTGTTTCAAAAAGCCAATGTGTTAAGATGCAAATAGCTATTACGTTCAGATTGTGTTGAAAAACTACTACAAAAATCAGGGTTTCACATTGTGTAGTTGTTTATGAAACATTGCACATTGACAAAAATTCATGTATGAAATATTATAAATACCTGAAGTTAAGCTTGGATAAACAGTTATTACAAATGTGAGCAGAATGGTGAATTTGTCTAACAAATGTTTTTATATTGTATGTGGATTTCTAACACAGTAATCTTGTTCTGTATCATTTAAACTACATGCAAATAAGTAAATATATTAAATGTATCTTTTTTCTTTTCAAGTTCATAAAAATGATTTCTAGAACAATTTCTTCCACAGTACTTTTTATTGTAGATATATCTATTGTTCGTAAAATGTTTACAGCCAGATGAGGCCATGTTATTCAAATTATAGCCTTTATATACTACCTCCTTTAAGAAATTGACAAAGCTTTGCAAAATTTGACAACAACTGGATTTACTCATGATAAATTCATACTACTTTAAACTGAAAATAGCAAACATTGAAAATACAACTACAAACTGTTCCTCTCCTATTGCCATCCTGTGCTATTTTAATTTAAAAGTTATAGATGAATATCTCTGAGGGATTTTTGTTTTTAGGCTTGCTCCTGCTTTTTTTGTGATTAGGAAGATGCTTTTCTAATTAAATCATATGAAGTGCCAGCTGTTCACTTAATAATACACATGCATCACCAAATTACTTTCTATGGGGAAACAAAGTGCTTAGGGTTATTTTCATGCCTAACATCAAGCATATGCGCTTTTATTGAAGTGCTAGGCAGGAGAAAGACTTTTGATAGCCTCAAGTGGTTTTTACTTTACAGGTGAAACTAATGAGTTTTGAACTTAAGTAGTGGTCAACAGCTTTAGGCCTCCTGTTGCTTCATTTTATAGTTTGTACTTAATTTACATGTCATTATTGCTAACTTCTGAAGGCCTAGTAGAACTTGGTCATAAGAACTTGATACTTTTTGGTTATTTAAACCACCAAAGGTTTTGCACTTTCCAGGGCAGTCAGCTACAGGGAAGAATGTTTGGGACATCCCAAAACTGAAAATTTAGTGGGACATTCTCTTGAGATATGCATAGCATAACTCTTTGCTAGAATTATGCATTACTTAGAGGTGTTTCACACTCCAGAGAGTTTGAGAAAGGACGTAATGCTTTTCCAAGTATTTTTTCTGTCAAGTAAAAAATAAATAAAGGAACTACAATATGATAATGGATAGATAGTGGAACACTTAAATATAAAGGTAACAAAGGCTAACTTCAGAATTTGGGATGTAATGGCTGAAGCTCTTAGATTATTCCTCAAGAAACATATCGTAAAGGTGGTGGAAACTTGGATTTTGATGTCTCCTGGTTTTTATAGACAAGATGAAGAAATTCATGGCCATGTCTTCCAGATAATACAAGAAGTAATTGCTGTAATAAAATGAAATACTCTACTATTCAAAAACTCTTGCTGAACTATAAATATGAACATATGGGCTGATACTGAATTCTGCATACAGCCGTGGTTTCCACCATTTATAACTGTGGATGGTGCTTTTGTTCTAATGGCAAGGTAAGATTGTCTTGAGAATCATTATTGATATTTATGTAATAAAAGAATGCATTATTTTAAACTGTCAAAAGTTGTATTTTGACAGCATCAATAATACAGTGTTAAACATTAAGTTGTTAGTATTTGTGCCTTATTTAAAATGATTTTTTTTACCATTTTCAGGCAGCTGCTAGACTATAAGAACAGGATTCATTGACGTTGATATCAACAGAACTCTGGCTACTGTCCATTACTGAGTGATTTTTGTCATGTTTTTAAATAACTCCTTTAGCTATTCGGGTTGAAATTCAGGTTCAGCTTGTATGCTCTTTAGTTCTCAACTAGCTACAAATCAATTTTGCTGTAATAGAATGTATATGTATAATGTCTGCTCAATGGTGATGTGAGTAAAAAAAAAAAAAAAAACCCACCGCTGTTGTAGTTCTGTGAAATCCATGTAGTTATCTCAGCGAATCCAAGAATGATTTTTAAGTTTACGAACACTCATGTGCCTACAAGCTAATCTTTATTATTGTCTGCAGTAATACTTTGTGAAACTGCTTTTCCTAGGATGTGTGAAAGAACCAGGCAGAATTAGTCCTTTATCCTGTTTGTTCTTGTGATACAGAGCACAAGAGTACTTGAGGATGAAAGATGCCACTGCAAAGTTGTTCTTCATGTTATACTACTTGATATGAAATTAATGTCCTTGAAAAACAGCATGATGTCCTAGAATGTATTTTGCTTTGTTATTCTCTAGAGGCTGTTCTGAAAGAGTTTTTACTTGGAGAGTGATTTAGGACTTATTCTTAGAGTGCCTTTAATTTAAAAAATATGTGTATACATATATATGTATACACGTACACAAACACACTGTAAATGTGACTATCAATGTTGATAGCTTGCTGAAGAGTGGATGCTGAAAAAGCTACCCCATTCATTAGCTGAGTATAGAGAAGCTAGCATGACTTAATGATTATGTATAACTCCATTTTGAAGGAGTTACACCTCTTTCTTAGTTAAAGAGTATTCTGGAGCAGAACACTTATATCACAGACAGGTACTGCATGTAGCTCCAGGCTATTTCATAGTGCTGACAAATCATTATTGGTATTAAAAAAAAAAAAGCTCCAGGAGCTTATCTTCTCAAGTGAGACCTAACTGAAATGATCTTTCCTTTTATGTAGGTTTATGTAGGCTGCCTTATCATTATCAGAGACTGCTGTTTCAACACTTGGGGAGCAGGAGGGATGGGAGAATAGGGAAAGGACAAAAAAAAAAAAACCTCATGCATAAATTGTGACATCAGTCCATTGCTTTATGTCATATGTATCCTAGAGCACCCTGCAATTTGTTTTTCTGAAGTGGGCAAATTTTGGAGTTAAATGTCTGTGTATTACATTGAAAAGTGGTAATTTTGAAGACAGATGCTAGAATGATGGGGTTTTGAGGTTTTGTTTTTTTTTTTCCTCTTGAAGGGACAGACATTTTTGTATTTAGTAAACCTTGCAGAAGATAAAGTTTCATTTTGAAACTCACAAATAGTTTCTTTCCGCCATTCATCTTGACAGATCTTCGGGTATTACAGAAGACTGGATGTCTGGAGATTTGCAGCTGTATTTTGTCCCCAGTCTTCTGGTACAAAGGGAAGCAGTCGTGACTCTGCAATTTCCAAATACAAAGTGATGCAGGTCATGCTAGCAGTGTGGAGCTACCCCAACCTTTATACAATGCAAATTCTTTAGTTTATGAAAGCTGATGGTTTTTGCGTGAGGATCTTTATATTGAACTGCTGCGTTAGAGGAGGAATGCTAGCTTTTGTTGGTACTGCTCGTATTCTACCTCTACACAACTTAGTCTTGTTCCCTGTTAAATGTTTTCTGCCTTGGAATGAGACTAAATGCAAGTACTTGCACACATGCATACACATGCATTCTTCAGCATTTGATGTTATTTCTTTCTCTTTATAGTCTAAGCATGCTGTGAATATCTACTGTTGGGGGGAGGAATTGACAAAACACAGGTAAGACGATTAATTTAGAAACAATTGTGAAAGTTACTCTTACAACTTTTCACATGTTTTATTAATACCTGCTAATTGAAGTGGGCATTCATGGCTGCAAGGTTGATTTTGAACTTGGTTGGAAAACAAAATTATTTTCACTCAATTACTATAGCTACAGTACTTTCCCCCTACAACCACGAAGGACTAAGCTGGACTCATATCAACATGCAGTACAGGGGGCAGGAGGTGTTGCACTGTCCCGTAACTAAGTAGAACAGAAAGGATTGCACAGACTTCAAGTACTGCAGATCTGGAATATCTTCGTTTCCATAGTGGTGATAGTTTTATAGTGTATCTCTTTATGTAGATTATAACAACGTGGTCAGTGGCTACAAAGCAAATTCTGCTACTTTCAAGTTGATTGTGGCACATACTTGTTTCTGTTTAACACAAATCACTGCTTCAATACAGGTACTGTTTACCTGGAGTGCTGTGGTATAGATAGACAGCTGACTATTGGACTCTCATTTGAACATCTGTATGTTGCTGATGGCCGTGTTTACAGTTTCCAACAGGTTTTTGGTTTTGTCCTTAATTCTCGAGCCATTTGAATTCTCTTTGGGAAATGGTAGCCCCTAAAACAATTATAAAATACTTATATAGATGTGACTTACTTTAAAATAATACACTTCTCTGAATAACATTGTTCTTTGAATTTGGGAAGGAAGCTGTTTTCTACATGCTTAGCTTGAAAGAAAACTACTGGGATTTACAGAAACTGCAACCATTTTCTTGGGCCTCCAGGAAAGTGGGGGAGGAACTCTCTCAGGGAGCATAGTGATAGGGCAAGGAGTAATGGCTTTAAACTAAAAGAGGGTAGATTTAGGTTAGATATAAGGAAGAAATTCTTTACTCAGAGTGGTGAGGCACTGGCACAGGTTGCCCAGAGAAGCTGTGGATGCCCCATTCCTGGAAGTGTTCAAGGCCAGGCTGGATGGGGCTTTGGACAACTTGGTCTGCTGGGAGGTGTCCCTGTCCATTGCAGGGGGTTGGAACTGGGTGGTCTTTAAGGTACCTTCCAACCCAACCCATTCTGTGATTTTATTTTTTTTAAATGAACATTATATGCGTTGTGAAACAAGTAAAATCTAAATATCAAGATAATATTACATTCCAAGGCTGCCTGCTCTTGTGGGTGTGTTGGAACAAATACACACCCTAGTGTCATACTTCAAAGTGCCCTATAAACAGTTTCAACTATCTCTTGTAATTTAGGTTGATGATTTAGGTTTTTCAAGTTGTATTTAATCTCAGCTTCATTTTCAAAAAGTCAAAATTATGTTTGAATCTTGAAGTTGCTACTTTAAATGCTAGTTTTCAGATATTCTGTGTATTGAAAGCCGTACTCAAATAATAGTACGGTGAATATCCCACCTTCAGAAAAGTAGTCAATACTTTTGTGTTTTGTGATAACGTGCTTCCATTCCATTGCTCCATTGTTTTAAGTGAGCTTCTCTCATCTGCATACGATAAACTTGTCAAAATATTTTATGTAAGAGTAAAGTCACTTTTTAGAGAAGACTATTTCAGAGGGGGATTGCGGCTTCCAGGAGGCCTGTGAAATGCTTGGATCTAAATAGAGGAGAAGTTGCCCAAATACTCATTCTCCTAACAGCTGACTGTATTTCATTACTATGAAGTTGTGTGATCACATGTGAATCAGCTGTGCTATTAACTAATTACTGGGGGAGCTGAAGTCTTAACAACTCTTGGTGGTAAGAAACCAAACCCTTCTGTGGTGATGGAACTGCCACAATGAATGTAGAAAGGAAGTATTTGTGTGTTTGGTTTGGAGAGCAGAAATACTTTACTTCCTTCTATCCCTGCTAATAGTACTTTGTCGTGAAGCCAATAGGCTTAGACTTCTGTGTATGTGTGTTTAAAATAGCATTAAGCTTCTGACCGAAAAGGAGGAAAATCACCTTGCTGCATTAGTTCATTACAGGATGGCCGTGTGCCACCAAATCCTCCAGCTGGAGAAGAAAGTAGATAAAACTGTAAAGGTATCATTAACAATGGCAAGTATTAGTGTCATTGTACAAGTAGTGGCCAGAACTCATTTTGAACATTGTAAGGTTTTTGCCATTGTTAATGAAGTAATAAGCCAAAGCAGGACTAAAATAATAATAATAATAACTGGCATATTCTATTCTCTGGCTTTTGCTCTGGTAAGTCTAAGAGCCAGACTTTTTTTTAATCATCAGAAGTGAGCAATTATTGTCAGAGTTATTTCTGGAGTAACTCTATGCCCACAGCAAGTATTAGCATAAGAGTAAGCCGGGTAGTTGGTCATGGCAACTAATCTCCTATTTGGATGATGGGGTAGTGCTGCAAGGGGTTCCTCCAAAAACACTGGCCTCAGCGTGGTGTCATCAGTAATTGTAAGAAGGGTGTTGAGGGCTTGAACACATGCAAAATCGCATCAGGATTGTGGCTGATGTGTGCTTCTCTAGTTGCCTGTTCATTCAGGGAACTGTCTTGTATAAGATTAAAATAGAGGGTGGGGAAGTGTTTGGTTTAGATATGGTACAAAAAAAATCCAACAGCCTAAGAAGGGTGCCTGTGGTAGCTGGAGATTCAGGTTTGATGATCCAGGATGTGTTTCCAGTCCTGTGTGCTTAATTCCACAACAGTGAGACACTTGAAGGAGGGAGGTTGGAGACCCAGTGCTTGCAGAGCAGTCACGTTTCTTCCCAGTTGCTCTTCCACCCCTGTAACAAGTTTGAGCACATCTGCTTGGCAGAGTTCCCAGATCCGCATCAACCTTGTCACTTATCCAAGTGAGAACAAAATGCCTTCATATTTGGCACACCTTGTTTCCCAAGTGATGTCTTGTATCTCAAGCCTTCCTGCTGTTCACTACAAATCATCAGCTTAGAGCCATGGAGCTTGAAAACATAGGGGCCTGTTTTTCTAATGGAGAACATGTGGATAACGTTGGCTGTTTACACATCACATTAATGCTAGAGAGGCAAAATGATGCACATTAATATAATGGCTATTTCAGCTACCAGGTTTAAGAAGAAACTGTTGTATGAGTATTTGTGTGTACGTGTATATGAATGGCTTTTAAGCATAAGTATTCTACCAAGTAGTAATTCATTGTCCAGAGTTCTGAGCATTTGCAACTGGCAATCTTGAGACTAGTTAGGGAGCAACCACGTTGCGCAGACGTGGGAGGTTTGGTTTTTGCTTTTCACCCTCTGAGTACAGGTTGTTAAATTTGTTGGTATCTCAAATTCTCATTTTTGTGATCTTACACTTTTCAAGTATGCTTCTTTTAGTGGCAAGTCCCTTAACATCTGTGAAGGAATTCTTTCCATCTCTTAACTCTTGATTTAAAAAGCAGCATGAGTTGCTTCCCAGATGAAAAGAGAAGCTTTTTATGAAAAACTAAAAACTTTAAAAAATAAAAAATAAACCAAAAACTAGAATTCACTCATCTCCAGCATACAGTAGCGCTGTGGTCAGATGATGACAAATGCTGCTACCCTCTTTAAATTTAGAAAGGAGACATAATGCACAACTGAGGATTCCCCAAAGTTATGGATCTTCAGGATTAGTGCATTGTGCTTTAGCAGTCAACCACTGCTTTTTAGCAGTCAACTACAACTTTCGAGATTGCCTGAATACTTGGTGCATGACCTGAGCCACTTTATTCTGCAGGGCTATAAATAAGAGAACGCCCTTGGAGCTGTCTCCAGAGCTGGCAGCTTGCTAACGTCAGCCTTTACCTCGGGGACTAGTGAGGAGTATTCTTGCATTTCTGTATGCAGGCTTTGGTGCACATAGTTCTGACCCTCCGGTCAGCTTGCCTGATACGTGCTTTCTCATTTAACAGTTTTCTGTAAGCTCTGGAAAATGAGTGGCTCACTCGAGTCTGGTTTGAATGAAACAGTTCTCAAATGAAGAATTCTGTGTATGTGAAACAAATGGCAAGACTTTCTCTCTGTTCCTCTGTAAAACCACCACGTCTTAACCATGATCTTAATACGCTTCCATATGTAGAACGCTGTTTATCCACAGTTCTTGGTATCCTCATTAACAATTTTTCTGACAAAGTGGGTTGATCTGTAGTTCCTTTGTAATATTTGATTATCATTACCCTTATGCTATTTTTCATACCTCATAGAGCAGGTTCTTTCCACTAGCTCTGAGCTCTGTCAAAGAGATTGCTGCCCACCATGGTTCTTGTTGTCCAGCATAACTATCAGACTTGTCAGTCATCTACCTGAAGTTGTCTTTTGGTCAGGAAACTTATTCAGAACTTGACCTGATTTTAGTGATCTGAAATAGTGCCTTGCCAGGTGTTTAGGAGCATTGCATTTTTGATGAAAGTGTCATCTGCTGTGGCTTTGCAGCAGTGTAACTGAATTTTACTATCTCAACGATGAGAGACTTGAGTGAGAGGAGGAAGAACTGATTTGGATCAGATGACTTCAGCAAGCCCTACTTTTTGCACCTGCATCCAGGGGTGAGATAGGAGGAATATAATCAGTAATTACTGTGTTAGGGAGTGCTTGAACCCAGCCTGAACCACGGCTGCTCCCATATCTCACCTTTTCTCCTCATGGTACCACCAGCAGCCAGCCACAGCAGAGCTGTGACACGTGTGGAGCGGCTGCAGCACAGCTCCCAAGTCTGCTGCTCTGCGTGAGCTTCAGGCACACCACTGCCTCTACTAAGGAAGGAGCAGACCCATTTGCTGAACCCTCAGGAGGATTCCTTCCTGACAGGACTTCCCTTAGAAGATATTCCAAACCCATATCACACTGCATCTGTCATCCAGTGCCCGTGTTTCTCTCCTGCGTGTGCACCTTTTAGGTCAAGATGCCACTGCGAGCTTTGCGTGCCAGGAGAATCTTCTCATTGCAAATGCTCAGACATTTTAGTCTCCCTGTCTTTTCCCTGTCACAGAGACTATCCAGCCAGACAACCAGCTGTGTAAAAACCTGCAAGGGGGTGTGCTGGTGGTCCACCTGGGCTCAAGCTGTCTGTGGTCTTGCTGAAGAATGCTTCTACTCCAGATACCTGCACTGCAGCTGTCTGAAAGTCCAACTGCATTTCCATCAGACACCATGTTATTTTATGGAGAAAAGGGTATCGTATAATAAAATGAGTTTCAGGGATGAGCAGGTCAGTGGGGTTTTTTGTTTGATTGTTGTACCCTTCCCCACCCACCCCCTGTCCTAAAAAGGTGTGACCTGGGCCTGCAATTTGCTTCTGTATGTTTTTGTTAAGCCCTTATGCACTTAATTTCTTCCTTCCTCCCTGGCCATAACTCTTGCATGAATACAAAGTATTCCTGCCAATTATTTAATTTTGCTTCCTCTTTCCAGTACTTATTATTTTGGCATGTCAATATCTAAAAACGCTCCTTTGCACTTAAGAAATGTAAATCCAAACTAGAAACTAGCTTCTCTGTCACCTGGAGTGAACACCACTTTCAAGATGCATTACTGAATTCTTCAGGCCTAGGACTGAGGAAAAGCTTACAGATTAAATCCTGCAGCATTTTTTTCCTGTAGTTAATTGTTGTTTTATTTGCTAAAAATAAAAGTTCTAAAAGCAAAATACAAAGCTAAATTCATGACTCCTGCTGTCCTTGGCAAGGCTTCAGTTGGCCCTGGATTTCACCAGATATTATGCAGAGCTTCCCAGAGGAGCCTGCTGTCAAACAGGTACACAAATAATGAAAGCAAGTAGCTAGAAGGGGAAGAGGCATTTGAAAGGACTTATGCTACTATTTTTTCCCCAGATTGACAAGCTGTAATATGAGAAATATAAAAACAACTCAATCTTACCTAACTCAAAAAAAAAAAGAAAAGAAAAAAGAAAATGTATAGCAAGAACAATATTTTATACTGCAATTGGAAGGATTTTATATGATAAGGCCTGTATTATGAATCCAAAAATATATTTACCTAAAAACATATACCTAATTTAGCTCACAGTACTGATCTGTGAAATGAAAAATCCTGTTTCAAGCTGAACTATTAAAGAAAAAAAAGTATAAAAATAGTGTGAGGATCACTGAAGTCCCCTAGGACTGTTAGTTACCTCTCATCTAAGGTTGGCATAGATTTATTTAAATCACACAGGAAATACTACTATTGTAAAACTGCCAATCATGGTGTTTTAATGAAGCTGTTGTTTAACACATTGAATAGCAATGTAACAACACATAGAAAATCAGCTTGTTTGCCATTGATTAATGGTAGATAATGCCTCTAATTCACCACAGTTGTTCATTTGAGCAGTTCTTTGAGGTGTTAACCCATGCTTGTCACTGAAAGGCTTTACTACTTGCCTTGTGACTCAGCGTAACAGCCCACACAAATAGGAATGCACCTAAGACATAAACAGGATTCTTATTTAGCTTTCTTACAGTGCCACAGAAGTATAATTCTCCTCCAAGTTATTTCCTTCAGCAAAACAGGGCAAAGATTTAAGGGTAGAAGACCCTTAAAAGTTGTTTATTTCAATAATAGCTTTAACAGCTATAATAATAGCTTTTTGTGACTAACAAAAGAATCACAGGCCAATGCAGTGAAACAAGACAATAAGATAAAGCTATGAGCAGCTCTTCTTGTAAGTGCTACATTTCAAAGAAGCAGCAGCTGATAAGCACCCTCAGGTATCAGCTGTGCATGTGTAAGGTTATATAGATATGTATCAAATATCTGCCTTGTACAGAGAAGGTGCTTACAGAGGTACTTAAAGCCAAGAACTGCAGTTTCAGCTTCTCAAGAACAACCAGAATGTGTTTATATGTATGTACTTAAAGTGTTTCCACAACTACTGATGAAGATGACTAGCAGAGTAGCTAATGCTTCAGGAAAAACAAGACACAGAAGAATCATTTCTTCATTTCTGAGATCAAGAAGTAGCCATGTGAATTCAGAGACACTGTAATTTTCTGTTATTTTAGCTGAAGAATGAGTTGAAGGCCAAGCTTAGTTTCTGTTGCTTTGTCAAATAATATGATTGTTCAAGTTTTGTTCTTTTTTAGTTAGTTTCAATCCAGATTTACTAACAGTAGATACTGCATCAGTTTTTGTAGTTTATTTAATACACCAAAGAAAATGTGTGTCATCTGGAAAAAGCTGATCCGGTTCCAATTGCGTTGTTATGCTTTTAAATCCCACTATAAAAGTGTAAAAAACAAATATATAGATATGTATAAAGGAAGAGTGGGCTTAGAAATGATGCAAACCAATCTTTAGTGGTCTTTGGTCAACCATCTTGAAAATTGCATAAAATTTCACGGTAGGCCAGAAATACACTGCTAACTTGATGCCACTTCTGGCCTTTCTTTCTTCAGTTTCTCCTAGCACAGAAGCAACTGTAGTATAATTTAAGCAACTGCTTAAGGCTGTGTGAATTACAGCAGCCTTTCACGTGTTGGACACAGGATTTCCCAAGGCAGAGACCTTGCACATCTGACAGAACATTTTACTTGGTTACCGAATACAGTTCTCTTCCAGCAGAACATCCCACCGAGGTGTTCCCTGGGTCATACCTTCCATGTGAGCGAACCCACTCTACAAAGCATGTGAAAATCTTCTTCAGCTTGAAATACAAAGGAAGGAATGACATTTTGTGGTGCTAGATTACCAGTAGTGCAGTAAAGAAAAAACAAAAATACTTTCATACGTGGTTCTGTAAGGGATGCGATAATGCTGTGTTATGTAGAGGCCACCTTGTGGCATTATGTAGGTAGAAATCAGTTGGAATAAAAAGCCCGGCATTTAGACTGAATACCAAGAAATAAGGATTTTCCACTCTTCATATTTTTGGAAACCAAACGTCACAGCAATTTGTCATTCGAGCACTGAATGACACATTCAAGCAGTGAATGACACTGAATGATTACAGGTGGTGTTCATACAAGCCACAACGCAGGAATCTGAGCGCATGCGTAGCACTGCTCTGTGTGGCGTTGCTTCTTCTGTAGTTAGCTTAATGGATGCTGTAGTTCTTCAACACACTGCTTGCATGGTTTATGCACAGTAATGCTTAACAGAGACGCAGGCATGTTTTTTGTAGTAAACAGGAGCAGATGAGGAATTCAAAACACTGTAAAAACATCTTCCAGGTTACCATCGTGTTACACCCATATTTGTTCTGCTTGCAAAGATGGGATGTGGACCTTTTTGCAGCAAGGAAATAATGCTTTTCCAAAAAAAAAAAAAAAAAAAAGTCCAAACTCTTTTCCTCATACTTAAACTAATGATTAAATTTCTTCCCCCAAGGAATTAAGTCTGAGTTCAGTCAATTGCAACCAGACAAAGCTGGCTGTCATCTGGCCATCAATCTATGTCAGCATTTGCTAATCACACTTACAAAAATTACTATACTAAAGCATTATCCTTTTCCAGATATATATTACCAGGAGGGTGGAAACAAATAATTCCTGATTATAAGTGCTGAAGTTGGGGGTGGAAAATGGAGGTAAGGTAAACCTGAAAGAGAAGTATCAAGAATAGTCCCTGCTAGGAAAGCAAGGTAAATTAATCCTGAGTATTGGAGCACTGGGTCATTCTCCTGCTGCTTATCCAACTGCAAAAGTCCTCAAGGAAAGGAGAAAGAGGCTTCTTCACTAAGTTGTACAGTGTGGAAGTTGGTAATTTAAGGTGCCAGAGTGCAAGAAATGTGTTTCATGAGTTAGTTTTTGTTGGATGATTTTCAGCATACAGCAAAACCTTGGGGGAGGCACCTGGGTCTCAACAGTTCCCAATGAAGTTTGTCTGGTCAACCTGAGGTGAAAGCAAAAAGGAGCAAAAGTTAGCTCTTGACAGAAATCCTTCAGTTGTACATGCTAGCACCACACTGTGGGGATGGAGGTGTTAGAGATGCAGAGTTTGTTCAGAGGGTTCACAGGGTGCTAAGAGCTCTATGCCCCAACCCACAGCACATGCAGGCAAATCGTTTTGAAGCAGGCTGGTACTCTAGAGCACATAAAGACGTGGCTAGCGTGCCTTTCTGCCCCAAGCCAGAAGCAGGACCCGCTCAGGGGATCTGACATTCAGGACAGTACAAACATTGTCACTGAGTGCAGACTGCAATACTCGTTCTGCCTGTGTTCTCACCTTAAAGACGTTTACACCAGGTAAATGTTTCTGGTGTAGCGCTGAAAATTGCCAGTAGGTGGCATAATGATTCCAGTTTACAATATCTGTATGACCCCTTTTAAAAAAAAAAAAAAAAAGTAATACTGGAGGAAACACGCTGTGCAATTTTTGTTAATTCTGTGTTTAGATCTGGTAAAGGTGCGTGAGGAGGAGAGAGCTCAGTGAAGGGGTTAGCTGGCAGTGGCCTTTCACTGCGGCCTAATGCTGAATTCTTCCACCTACTTTCCATTCGTTTAGTCTCAAAGATTTGCTTGCTTGGGTGGGCAGTAAGATTTCTTTTTAGCTCTGATTATTTTATTAAAAAAAAAGCACTCTCGAACACAAGAATTTTATTGGATTGTACAGTGCTAAAACTCTAAATTTGTAGAGTTTGATTCTGTTACTGTAATACAAATTTGTAATAAAGAATTCTTTCTTCCTGCTCCTTGCAGGATTTTTCACCAACACATTACTCTGATGCTTGCTTTTTTTCTTTTTCTTGTTTGTTTGTTTGAAATTAAAAAAAAAAAAAAAGTGTTCCGTATGCTCATTTGTGTAAAATTCTATCTGCATTTGGGAGGCACACCTAATTCTTATTTGTTCTTCACCTCAGTCAGGTCCATGTCTTTGGTTCCACAGAACATTTGTGAACCAGCACTGTTTATCTGGGATGCTGGGGCATACTGGATATTGCCTCAATACCTGTATAGCAGTCAGGGGACTGACTCAAAGAATGTGGTTAAGACAATAGTCAGATGACCGAAGCTGCTCCATGCTTGTCTGCTGTAAGTCAACAGCTCTGCATATGACTGGCTGAATCACACAGGAAGCAGATCCTGGGCTGCTGCTGTTTGTGGTACAGTGAAGTCCAGTGTACTGAAGTAAACCGGCATCACTTACAGGATCTTGTTCATTTCCAAAAGCAAATTATTTAAATATTAGCCAAACTGCTACTAGCTTCATGGAAAGAGAAGTGTTCAGAGCGATTGCACTGAAATGTTCAAAGGTGAACTGAAGTTCATGAAAATGCTTTGCTAATGGTGAATTATAAGCAAAATTTGTATATAGCAAGTTTTGCTAGCATTCAGACTGTGAAAGATTCAGCACAAAAATAAGTCCTAAGTGATACATTTTGGTAAAATTCTTTTCTTCTTGGGTGAACAAACTTCCCTGCAACTTAAGACTATTCACCAGTATCCCAGGATACACAATTCTTTGTAAACAGCTATGATACTCATGGATTTTTATGCTGCGTTCAGAGAGTTCAGAGGGATTTAGTGCATCTCCTCTGCTTTTCAATTTGTACGTGAAACCAAAAGTGACAAGAATCTGGAGATATGGATTTCAGTGTTAACAATGTGAGGACATTACATTAGTCTAGACCTCCTCTTTGTTCAACCCATTAGGGACTGTCAGCTCTCATCCATCTGGCTGACGGATCTGTAGAATTAATGACAGATGGTTGAAGTAACCCAACCAGACAAAAGTGAGAATGTGCTTGTGAGCAGGGCAGAAATTACCAGGGACTTGCCAGTTTCTAGGTAGCTGTTACTCAGGGAGTGAATCCATCAATGAAGAGATAGATACAAAGCATGGAGATTAATCTCCATTGCGCTTTCAGGAGCTGATGAAATGGTTCTGTTGTTTCAAAGTGAACTGAAACTGTTGCTTGGCAGTTTTATCTGTCTTCTGATCAGGCATTCACTTGACATAAGGTTACAGATAGAACTTTGGCAATAGTGACACTTCTTCCAGAAAAAAAGTAGATAGAACCTCCCAGATAAAGTGCTAAGAAAAGAAGTAGTTGATGTTATTTTGATAAACTTATACCTGGATATTTTTATTTGTTTCTACTTGTACTACTTTGTTTTGTGTTTTGTTCTTTTTACCTAGAAGGCAAACACCTACAACATCATGATATCAAAGCTCACAACTATCATTGTGCAATCCACTCAAATTCAATGCTAATTATAGCTAATCTTAATGGAAAAGGCAGTAATCCACCAAATGAATTACTTTCTCAGTTGTGTACCCTTCAAAATGTGGTAACCAATGTTTCTGTATGAAATACAGCTTCTAATATATAACGAAGTTGCACAGTGAGAGCAGGACTGTTTACCTAACGTTAAAAAGGTTGCATGTCAATATAGCTATTAGAAGCTTTGCATATATAAAAACAAATGTATATATCTGAAAGCTGAGCCCAAGGTGAGAATTTCTATGTGGGGATAGGGTCCTAGACAAGAGATTAAGTAACTTGTCAGTTTGTTAGCTGGGTGATACAGAGAGAAGCTTCTTGGATTAAATGGAGTGTGAAATAACAAATGTGATTTTCTTTTATTTGGGTTCACCAGGCTTTAAACTTAATTAACTGTATTATCTAAACTATAAAAATAAATTATTTAGCTCTTTATGTTTGGTACTTACAAATCTATGGTTGAAGAACTCCTTAAAACTAGGGGGTAGGACCACTCTATGTGGTCTGAGAGCAACCCAATACAGCTCCTCAAAGATATCTAAGAAGTAATATTTCTACATAACTGCATATAAAAACTAGTAATATGAGATGTCTGTATGAAACGATGTCTTTCTGGTGTTATACTGGAAATAGTACTGTTTCCATCTTTCCTTAACACAAATCCTACCATTTGGTGATTTTAAGTACCTCTTTTATTAACAAAATCTTTAAAAAGTGACAATGAAAGTGATGTAATTTAGAGAAGCTACTTTCTAACATCAATTTCTAGAATTCTTACGTTTTTACCTCCAAAACTGCTAGTGTTCTTAGATTTTGTGATTTTATGTAACAGAAAAACCTCTTTAATCTTCCTAGTTATCCAAAACAGAAATATGCAGCTCAAAGATAGAGCTGGAGAAATAATTCACATTATTCCACTCACATGGAGTGACATTTCAGAATCATGTCTGGCGTAATACAGTGTTTTCATGGAGTATCAGCTGAGGGCCAGGCTCATAATCTCTGAAGGTAATCATGCTTAATAATTAAATAATATTTCTAATGTGTTCAGTGATTAACTCTGACATTAAGTAACACAGGTAAAAGAGGCAGGTGTAGGCACAACGTGACGGTGAGTAAGCATGACATAATAGGACATGCTATGCAAAGGGGAAATGGGGGCAAGCTGGGTATTACAGCATATTCTTGGCTTCTCCACTGAAACTGCTCACAAACTATGAGCGCTTTGTGCTAGGGCACTGTCAGCGAGCTTCTGCTCAGCATCAGAAACAAACCACGTTGATATACGGTGGGTTGAAGGAAGACGCTTGAGGCCTTGATTTAGTGACAGATCTTCTCTTGCTTTTGAAAGCTTTTATGTAATATTTTCCTGGGGGAGGGGTGCTTGATTCAAGTGATAACAGAATTTAACTTAAAACTAAAATGTGTTAATTCTAGATAGACCCGTCTGCAACTGAAGATGCACCCACGCAGTACGTATTTGCTTATGTTTTTTTACTTCACATCTGTGTCCTGCCACATTTTCAGTAGCAAATCATCTTAGCTTTTTACTCATAGACTGGAAAAGAAAAATAAATAAATAAATAAATAAAAAGAGGCTGCGGGGCCACCCTCGCCGCAGCGACGTACGGCTCTGCCGGCCGCTGTGGGCAGGGTGTGAGGGCGCCTCAGACGGAGCCCGCCCTGGAGGCGGTGCTGACTGAGGGGACAGCGCCCTCCCCCCTGCCCCACCCCCTGCGCGCAACCAGCAGCTCGCTCGCTCCTATTGGTCAGTGCTCCTGACGCCAAGTGCCGGCGCCTCACCCTCCCGTGTGCGCAAGCGCGCGGCGTCCGCCCTTTTTCCCCGCCGTTCGTTGCGCACGCGCAGCGGGCTGAACGCCCGGCTCTCTGTGCGGGTAGCCTTAGGGGCGCGTCGCGTCGCGTCGCGCTCGGCGCATGCGCCGTGGCGGCGGCGGCGGCCATGGCGGCGGCGGCGATGGCGGCACCGGCGGCCATGTCGGGCGCGGTGCCGCTGGCGCTGCTGTGGCTGTTGGCGTCGCCGCTCCTCCGCGGCGCCGGGGGCTCGGAGGCGGTCGGGGCAGCGGAGCCGGCGGGAGGCGCGGGCCCCGGGGAGCGGTTTAAGATCGAGGGCCGGGCCGTGGTGCCGGGGGTGAAGCCCCAGGACTGGATCGCGGGGGCCCGGGTGCTCGTGGACGGGGAGGAGCACGTCGGCTTCCTCAAGTGAGCGGCGGGGGCAAGGGGAGGGCCGGGGGCCGGCCGCAGCATGGCGGCGGCGGGGCCCGGAGCGGCCTCCCCGGCGCTGTCGGGGGCCTCGGGCCTCCTGGCGCGGCTGCTGCCCGCCGCCGGGGCTTGGGCTGCGGCCGCTGGTCGGGGACTGAGGCCGTTGGCTGCTGAGGTATCAGAGGTTGGAACAGTTCAGGTGTAAAGAGCACCTCGGTGTTTAATTCAGATGCATCGAGGCACTACAGGGATTGCTCTGAACTGTTGTGAACACAGATTCTGCAACCTCTTAAACGCCCTGTTTTAAGCATTTATTATTCACTATGCAGAAATGTTTGTGGTGGAAGGTTGCAGCTGTAGTTATACATTACAGCGCCTGTAAGAAGCCTTTCAACTGTACGAAGGAAAGGTATTTAAAAGTGTATTTATAGCATGTATGTCCTTCATACAAGATGGTGCAGTCACACTTGGAAGCTATAAAACATCACCTTACCTCACTCAGTTCAGGTAACAGTAGATATATCCAGATCACTTAAAGATCTGGAGATACTCAGACATAGAAAGTGTTCTCAGGACTAAAAGTTAAATTATTTTTTTTTAATTAAACATATTTTTTTAATTAAATAAGTTTTAACAGTAAACACTAATTTTAAAATCTGTGTTTTTAATGCAGTATAATGCATTTGCTTCTTTAAGTCATGTATTAGGTTAAGAAGGTTTACATGGAATTAAAGATATACGAAGTCATTAATACCGGTCACTTCTAATTATTCCCTCTGTAGTAAAAGTTGAACTGAACTTTGACCTTGGGAACTGCCTATAGGCTAACATAACAAATTTTGCTTTGCAAAGCTAATAGAATCTTGTTATGTAGCACCTGATAGATCAGTACAACCAAGTTGTAGGAGACTTGCGTTATATTTATGTATGATGGAGCCGATGAGTTTCCTGGAGCTGATGACTTTCAAAATAATGGATTGGAACTGGAGTTGTCCAAACTATAAAGAAATAATCTTAGTTAAAAGCATACCGTACTTACGACAGTGTAAACTAGTTATCAAGCTCTTTTAATTACATTAATTTGATACAGTTAGCGATAGATTTATCAGATTATAAGATAAGACATAAAACCAAGAAATTAATGTTTGAGTTTTTCAATTTGATAAACATATATGTAAACACTGGGCAAAAATAATAGTATGCTTTGGCTAAAAAGCTTTAATGTTTGATGTCATGTTTTGTTTGCTTGTAATAAGCAAATTATTAACTTATAAAATAATTTGCAATATCAGAGGATATATTTGTCACCATCACTCGGGCAAATTTTGAATTTAAAATGGATGTCAGTTCAGTTATCACAAAGAGGAAAGTAACTATTTGGCATTATAAAGTTACTTCTAAGTAACATTTTTATGAATCTTATTGGTTTCTCCAAGGTAGTGAATAATCAACTTTTTTTCTTCCTAAAAATGGCAGTATTTCATACCAATATAAGAAATGAGAATTTGCCTTGCTGTGTAAATAAATCTCAATTTAAAACTGTATTTGAATTTTATCACAATCATACTGTATAGAATAGAAAAATTAAAAGGGAATTCCTAGGGAAAAACCCTTAAAGCAGTTGCAAAAGGAGGCAATTAAGCATTTTTAGTGGTTAAAACCATCACAAAGTATTAGAGAAACCTACCTACACGTTACTGTTTATATGCTTCTGTTTTGGTGGTGGGAAGTGATGTGGATCTTTGAGAGAGAACTGGTAGGAACGGCAGATGGACAAAATTCACTTTCAAGAGGATTCATTTATTTGTTTGGTGACGTGAGTTTCTAATGTGTTGGGTCTTACTATTTTTTTTTTCCCCTTTGAAGAACTTATTTGGTCTTAACTTTGAGTCTTATTTTTAGGGGAAGTACCTTTTATATTAATTTTAGAACAGTAGAGAACACAAAGTTTTTCTTCTTGGAAGCTTCTGGAAAGCACGTAGGAGGAAACTTAACAAGCTTCTGTACTTTAATTTGATGGCAACTGGTGCTGAATCTTTCAAGTATCTTTTCTCTAATATTTTCACTGAATATTGAAGTTTCATGTTCTAAAATAAAAGCAGTCTGTCTGAAAACCCCTTCTGTGTTCATGTTCAGAGCTCTTAGTTTCCTTTTTGTTGTGATAGCTTTCCAGCGTGGGCTAGTCCTAAAAGAAGCAATTAAAATTAAAAATCACTATTTTGCAGTAAGGGCACAAACCACAGTTTTTGTGCTTTGCAAGTCATCTTTAATGTCTTCCCACACAATGTAGGATGTCAATTTGTTTCTTTGTTTTTGCTTTTTTTTAATTCCAGCAGAAGTACCGAAGCAAAGTAAACTTCATTGTATGTATTCTATCATTTGAATAAATGAAATTAACCATTTCAAATCTTACTTAGACTTTTGAATTATTCCTCAAGCAAGACAATAGCTTAAGCACATGAAGAAATCCTTAATGTAACTGGTAATTTCTGCTATTTTTGTGGCCCATGTTAATGATCTTCGGGAGCTTGATACTATGAGTGATGACTTATCTTAATTTTTCTTTTAGTCATTGTTACTATTTAAAGACTTATCGTATGAAGTGATAATTTCTTTCTTTTAAAATCAAACAAAAAGAACAACCACGCTCATGCATTGGTTGAAATTCATTGCAAATGTTGAAATTCAGTGGCAGTTATTTTTTCAGGACAGATGGAAGTTTTGTGGTTCATGATGTACCTTCAGGATCTTACGTAGTAGAAGTGGTATCTCCTGCTCATAAATTTGAGCCTGTTCGAGTTGACATAACTTCAAAAGGCAAAATGAGGTGAGCCTTTCCTGATTTGCTTCTGTATTGATCTATTGTGTGTCTGACAGCACAGTTTAAAAAGTAATGTAAACTGTACTGTAGATCCAGTACTTGCATTTCAGACCATGTATTTCAGCTTCTTTTAACACCACTTCTAGAGTACATTTTTAAAAATCCTAACACTGGTTTCTTTTTTTCCTTTCATATTCATGGCCTTAAAATAAGAAATAATGGATAGATTAAAGAAGACTTTTGTTTTGCTTTTGCTGTTTTCTCACGCAGCTATCCTGAAATAAAATCTAGGCAGATGTCAAGTAAACTGCTTTATCTTTGAAATACTTTTTTTTCCTCCTTTTTTCTTTTCTGGTATGTGTTACGTCAAGATTAGACACAATGAAGAGCCAAGCTTGTTTGTAAACTCTAAAATATTTTTGTTACATCTCCATAAAATCCTTGCAATTACTGGGAAGTGCCAGTAGTGGCCTCCCCGCAGCATTTCTTCAACATTGTTAGCTTTTTTTTAATGTTATGACTACATATATAGTTACCAGAGATACTTAATTATGTGTAACTGCAAACTCTTCAGTAAGTCGTATAGAAATGTGACTACCCGATCTAATAGGGGGCTTTTAGTTCAAATTAAGATGCTTGTAGTTCATTTTTCTTTGTATAGGCACATACGTGGTATCTTACTCGAAATTTGTCTTTTTCAGTGTCTTATAAAAGATGAAGTTAAATTTTAGGAGTACAAAGGCCAGTATGAACATAGCAACAGTATTTTTAGGGGAGGTTAAAAATTGAAATCTCCAACTAAACCCAGAGCTAAGTAGTCTACATACAATGATAGCAATAGCACAATTTATTTCTGCTTTTTTTTTTTCCAAACTTTATAATGTTCATACTTTGTTAGGTAGTATCATATTGGCAGCAATTATAATAAATAAAGAAAAAACAGGGTAGTATATATAACCTCTCACTTTGCATTGCTTTGGTGTCTGAGGACAGGAGTTAACAAATTTGACATGAAGTAAATTGCTTGGATATGTTTGCTGAGCCAAAACATCAGTAGGCTTGACATCTCTATTAGTCAAACACACAGAAACTATAACGAGGAATACATTTGGGAAATGCATAAAAAAATGTGGTATGTCAGTTGGGCTTTCTAAAGGGAAGTTCTGCCTTTAAAAAGAAACTGCTGAATTCTTTGAAGGAGGCAACAGCGTATGGATAATACGTGGTTGATAACACCTACTTGAAAATCTTAAACTTCTGGAAAATAAAACATAGCCATAAGGTAAGACATTCCTTGGCTGAATATTTGATTAAAAATTCAGAAGAAATAAATTATTTCTCTTGTAATGGACTGAAGTCATCTCTGGAGTTGCACAAGGGGATAAATATTTATAATATATTTATAAATCATTAAAAATGGTTGAATAGTGACAAAATTAAATGACAGTATAAAGTTACTAGCTAAACTGCAGGTCTAACTGAAGAATTATGGAAAGACATTACAAACTAATAGGTGGTAAAATTCTGGACAAAATTCAGTATTGTTAAATGCAAAGTGATGCACTTAGAGAAAAGGTAATATTAACTTCACATATAAACAGTTGTAGTCCCTGAGCAAACTGTTCAATTTAAGCTGCGCTATGTTGCTCGAAGCTGTACTTTAAGTGGAGTATTTTTTTTCTTGCTCATTATTAAGGGGAAAAAATAAAATTTGCAGAAATAATGTATGAACAGGGAGTTGTGGTGTTCCTAATCCACAGGTCTGTTTTCCCATATTAAACTTTTCAGTCTGCTTAATAGTTAGCCTGGGAAAAAAAATGAAGTGAGTATTATTTGATATGTTACTTGATACTGAGAGAAATTAGTTTATGAAAAGTGAAGTGTAGCTGACACTGCCTAGCAGATAGTTTTGTAGTCTGTTTTTAAAACCTTGTTTTGGAATATTACTAATTTTGTTGTTGTTATTAGAGATTGTGCATGTATTTTTAATTATTTATTATTTGTTCATTAGAGCAAGGTATGTGAATTACATCAAAACCTCTGAAGTTGTCAGGCTGCCATACCCACTCCAGATGAAATCTTCTGGACCTCCTTCATACTTCATAAAGAGAGAATCTTGGGGATGGACAGACTTCCTCATGAACCCTATGGTATGTACAAGCAGCACACGCAGGTAAAAAGCATGCTAAGGATCCAAATATAGCAATTCATTGAAATAGAGAGAATAAAGTAGAGAAAACGTATAGTTTGTTTTTCTGAGATGATTATTTTTTGTTTGTCTTTTTTGTTTTGTTTTTTTCCTTGTCTACAAATAGAAAGTTTTTCTATGACCTCTTCTTCCCTGGGTAGCTATTCTGTAATGTGTGTCCTCTGAAAATAGCCCATAGCCTGGTTCCTTTGACAACATGATGTTCTAGTCGGGTAAAGATGAACACATTGCAGGATTGTAATTATAACAGTTAAAAGACATAAACATTTACTTGAGTGCTCCAAGTTTGAAATCTGTTATACATAACTTCTGGTTTCTTTCCTGACAGTTGGATTACAGATACTGGTTTACTGACTCAGAATGCAGTAGTTCTAGAATCTGGCTGTTTAGCTAAAAGCTTCACGTCAGGATATCTAAAAATGTCTTGAGCAACACATAAGCTGAAGAAATACTTACTGTTTTCTGTGTAGGTGGTGATGATGGTTCTTCCATTACTGATATTTGTGCTTTTGCCTAAAGTTGTCAACACCAGTGATCCTGATATGAGACGGGTAAGTAGATTCAATTGTTGCAGACATAAAGAACAAAGATAGTAAAATTTTAAGGTACAGGAAAGTGATAAAAGCCAAAACTGGACTTCCAAGGATGTCTTAATGGCATCATGTATTCACTTAATGCAGTATTGCTCTTAAAATAATGAGTTCTAGTATTTCTGGCTAATGAATTTGCTGTTAAATGACACAACACAGAATTCAGTTGTTTTGCACAACTTTGAAAGCATTACAGCATGACTGGTGTTTTCCAAAGTTTGTTTAAAGCTATAAATACAACTTTTCAAAGGCTATTTTTTCTATAAGTCTCCACTGTATTTTTTTTTACTATGTTTATATCTAGCACATCATTTTTAGACATCATTTATTAAATGCCAGGTGTTTTATGAAGAATATGATGTGGGGTTCTCCTGTCCATCAAGCAAAACCACGTAGCTTACAAGACTGTTAAATCCAGATGTTACAGTAATGTATATGATACGGAGTCTTAATGTAGTCATTAAATTATCTGATTTATTGTCCTTTTCACCCTGCAAAATGCCGAATAGCAGAAGGCTAGGACAAAATGGAGATTCAAGGTGTTTGCTAAATCTTCTTTTATTTTTAGAAATATTACTTGTCTGTCTTGGGTGGCTGCTTTTTGAGGATTTGCTTAATATAAACTTTAAATGACCACTGTCTTCAGTAGTGCTTTATAGGTGTCCGAATCACTTTTTTTTTCAATTAATATATATTAAAAAAAAAAATAAATCAGAGCTATATAATGCACTTTTGGCTTTAATTCTGATTGGGGGGGGGGGAAAAAAGAAGATATGAAAATGTGCCAGATATGTGTCGTGTTCTTCAAACCAAGCTGAACTTTGAAGCTGAATTTTTAAAAACTGTTTATTCCTACTTGTCTTCAACCAGTCTAGTGGTGCATACAGACAGGCTGTTCTGATGATAAACAATGAGAAGTTCCAATGGTTTAATTCTTATTAGCTGACTGATATGTTTTCTTAAGGAGAAATTGTAAGTTGAAGGAATCTTGCTTGTAACTTAAATTACCTTCAAAGAACAGGAGAAAGTAGTTTCTCAGAGCTCAATTGTAATGTCATTTTCTACGTGGCTATGTATTAAGTTATTAGGCATATGTCCAACTTCAGTTTGTTTTGGAGTTTGTATGATACTTTTCAGGTTAGCTTGTTTTTTCTTTATGGAATCAGCACAGTACTAGCTTATATATAAAGTTAATGATTTAGTAACTGTGCTTGCTGTGGAGGTATTAAGTGTAGATGTAGAATAGACGTAATAGTAACAAAGGCTGCCATAACTGCTTTTGCTTTGTACCTTGAAAACAGCTTAAGCTGTTTTCTGAATAGTATTCTCAATGGTAACTAGAAGAGCAAGAGGACAATTCCATGTTAAATTAGCGATTACTGTAAGTATTATCACATTCTGGATGTGTGGTTCAGCTGTTGTATTTATTAAAAGTATTTCAATATTTGTTTAAATCAATTGTCACATAGAGCCACTTTGCTAAACTCTAAAGTTACATTAAACTTAGGTAGCTATATGATTTCATTAGCTGCTGTATACACTGATAGTTTGATATTACAGACTAGTACAATAAAAATAGCTAATTCTTTCAAACAAATTCTAAAATTTCTTTGAGACTTGGCATAAATAGTACTAAATTGGGAAGGCAAAATTTGAAAACAGAAGTGTGCAAAATCAATGAAAACATGGATCTGAAAATCTAACTAAAAGTTTAAATTTTAAAATGAAAGAAAGTAATGGTGAAAATAAGTATTTTAATGATGTTCTTTTTCTTTGAGAAAAAGGCGTTTGTTTTTTATTCTGATCAGTTGGTTGCCCTGTAAGGCTGCTTAAGACATGGTTACTTTTTCCATACATCAGTGCTTTTAGTTTGGGGGTTTTATGTTTCTGGGTGTAGCTGGGCATTTGGCTGTGGTTGCACAAAAATATGTAGCAATGTGAACTTTGGGGGGCTGCAAATAGTAAAACAGTGTTTGAGAAGTTTTTACATCTTTGTGATATGATTTGATGCCGTAGAAACAGCTAGCTGGAATTGTTACAAGCTCTTACGGTTATCTAATCTCTTCATGCAGGAAATGGAGCAGTCAATGAACATGCTGAATTCTAACCATGAGCTGCCTGATGTCTCTGAGTTCATGACAAGACTGTTCTCTTCAAAATCTTCCAGCAAGTCTGGTAGTAGCAGCAGTAAAGCAGGGAAAAGTAGTTCTGGAAAAAGGAGGTAGTTATGTCCTCCTCCTAGGCCTGAGTTTGCACAACTGTTTATGTGGTATCATGTTTATTTGTCTTGAAATATCAAAAAGCCACTACTGTAAACTTCTATCAGGCACAAAATACGGTATGCTACAACTGTGGTGTGTAGCTTTTTTTTTTTTAAGTCTATAAGTCTATATAAGCTGCTTTGTACTTGACAGTAAGCAAAAGAGGACATGGCTTCAGTACTGTATATGTATAAAATTATTGGTAATACTGAATTAACTATAATGCTCTGTAGAGAATGATATAAATTATATGATGTCTAAACTAATTAATGTCTCAACTGCAAGGCAATGTGAAAAAAAATAGAAGTGGAGTTCAATGTTAAGATGGCTTTAATGTTTTATATTTTTTGTTGATTTCTGAAATGAACAAAACCTCCTTTCAAAATTGAGTTGTGGGTTTATTAAGTAATTTGCTCAACCTGCCAGGTGTTACATATAAAATCATTTTATTTTTACATTACTGTCTGTACACTTCAATTTAAGGGCTTGCCACTTTTACTGCTCAGTTTTACTCTTCCCTTTTACTTTCTACAAGCATGTCTTGGGGAGGAAAAAAGGAAAGCCTACTTTTCTCAGAAGTCTTCTGAGTTCCATCAAGTTAATTACGAAGGCCTGGTATCCTTATAACATAACAAATGTTTAACTTAGCTATTTCCTTTCTAAACCGTGTGTATCACATCTACAACACTTGGTTCTTACTGTTTTCTGTGTCCTGTGTATTAATCTTATCACTGGTATTTGTGGCCAAATGGAGAACAAAATTGGAAAAAAAGGAAAAAAATTGAAGTAGGATAGGAAGGTAAGTCCTAGTCATGTTTTAAAATTGTTACAAAGTATATGGCTGTCTCTCTAGGAATGCGAAGTCTGGCAAAGCTTTGTTCTTTGAGAATGCCTGTTTTGTCTGTACTGTCTTTTTGAGCTACCCGGTAACTTTAGGGAAGTTGAAAAACTGGTTGTTTTCCATTACATTAACATTTTGCAAATTAAAAAGACAGCAGTACCTGTTACACCTCACTAGCAACTTTATTTTTACATAAATACTGTACGTGTTCATTTTTACATTAGCTAAGTTCTTAGGTAAAAATATCTGTGCTGTATGGATGATGTGTTATCTGATGCCAGAAATGGTATTTAACATTGGCCTAAAACATACCTTAAGCAAAATCAATTCTAATGCATTTATTTGTTCTGAGGTTCTTAAACACAAGCCGGTTAGGGCTATAAATTGTCTTAGAATACGTAGTTAAAAGCATGCTGTGAAATGTAAAAGTTGCAATAGAGTAACTCTTGTTTATATGATGAAGTCAACTTTGAAGATGTCAGAGAAATAAACCAATGTTGTTTTTTGGGTAATGAAATCCTTGGTTGTGGATGTTTCACAAGTAGACCATCATATGAACAGGAGGAGGACGTGCTCCCTCAGGTTGGACCGGGTAATCCTGGTGCCAGCTGTATACAGGCTCTGGTATTTCTTAAATTTTTGCCTTTTGTTGACGTAGCAGAAAATTGTCTATCTTTCTGCTGGATTTTTGTTACGCTTTAGTGAGTTGACTCACAGAAGGATCAAAGAAATGCCAGAGCCTCCACAAAGTAAGCACTGGAGGCATGCAGTCAGAAGCATTAACCATCCTGCGTTTATGGCAGTGAATGTGAGTTGTTAAATCAGCTCTCTGCCTTTCAAGAATTTGTAACTTAAGAGCTCGTTTAATTGTAGTCTGAATGAGTTCTGACAGGCTGTGTAGAAGGGAGAGGAGACGCTCTGCTGAAGCCTGTTTAAACTGTTAAATCATTTGTATAAGATAGCCTGGGAGGTGTTTAGAACAGTTTGAAATAATTTTATCAATGACTTCATCAAAGATCGTGTCCATTCTCCACATGTAAGGAAGAGATGTAATGTATAGATATCTAACATCACCGTTTTAAACAATGAAAATACTTGGTTGTGCCTTCTTATCTTTTTGATGAGATGGGGATGATAATTGTTAGTGGGGTATGTCTTGGGGGTTTGGGTTTGTTGGTTCTTTTTGAAGAGAGAGGCTGTTTTGCTGTTCAGATTTGTGTTAGTGAAGAGGACTTAACTCTAGAAACTACTATATTGGGTCTTGCTGCATCTGTCGGGCTTTGTGCTGATGTTTAAAATCCCTCTGTATTAAGCGCAAGAAGCTTGTCTCACAGAAGTAAAGATAAATTTAGTAATGAGTATCAGATACTCAAATGGTATGGTTATGAGCTTACCAGAGAAAATCCAATAATCCAATCTTAAGAAGCACCTTTATTAAGCATTTATGTGTAGCTCTTTATACATATTTATTAAAGCAACCTTTTTAAGTAACTGACATGTCAAGTTATCCAAAGCAATCTATGCAATTTAAGTACGTATACTTTGCCAAATTAGTACAAAGTGTACATCACCAAGTTCCGTTTAAGTATCTCCACTTGGTGGTTGTTGATGGACATTTAATTGCATGCAGATTGTGTGTGATCAGCAACTGTGATTACCTTAGATATTGCCTAGTGCTTCCTGTATCATTTGGAAAGCAAACAAAGTAAAGGATTTTTCCTAACAGTGGACGCTGGTGTAGCTGAGAGGTCTTGGGAAATACATTTTAGAGCTCTGAAAATGTAATGGTAAAATTTTAAAAAACTTCAATAAGCAAGGAGCTCCCAGTGAAATGGGGGAAGTGAGAGGACTAAGGAGAATCTTGGAGCCAAAATACTATCCACCCTCAGAGACTCTTGCTTTTTCACAGTGATCTATTGTAGAGTTACCATCCTTTGCATCTGGAAACTTATCAACCTAAACTACGCTCCTGTATGGAAATTGTCAACCATAATAGCTGCAATTATTCTGTGGAAAACTAGTGATGGAGTTCTGTTGGGTTTGTGGGTGGGTTTTTTGGGTTTCTTTGGTTTGTTTTACATTTTGCAGGGTATTTTATAGTCATCTCTATTTCTTTTTTAATGAGTTGTCCTAATTGTATTGTGCTTTCTGACAGTAAGGAAGGAAAGGAAAAAATATTTTAAAAAATGAATAAATATTACTGTAAAATCACGTAAGTATGCTGGTAGCATCAGGGCTACTTGCAATACTGAAAATTAATGTTCTCTTTTTTAATTAACTAGATTTCGAGTTCTTTTTTTTGTCTGTAAATGTTTGCCTGGAACAACTTCTGTTCCTGCTGTACTCTCCAGAGTGCGTGGAGACTGCCTTTCTGGAGTTGTTTTTTGCCTTTGCTAAATTCTCAAACTTATCCATCTTAAAAAAAAATAGTACAATATTTCAGGGATCTTACACTCACAAAATTGTCTGTAGGAATAGTATGCAGTTTTAGTCTGCTTTCAGGTTAAGCTGTTAAAGGCTCCTTGAGGTCACAGTATTATTATTTTTTGTTCGTTATTCTTGTTTCAAAATCCATCATGAAATTATGAATCCTGAATCCTCTATCATAAGAAATATTAAGGATTCTTCAGGAAAAACCTGTCTACTTTTAAAACCACATTATTCCTTCAAATTATGCTGGCAGTGACCCTTGCGCAGTGGTTTGTTTCCAGTAAAGTTTTGAAGATTTAATGACAACATAATTTTCTCTGTAAGTGGAACTTAGCTAGTTAGCTCTTTCATTGATGATGCACAAAACAGATTACAGTTGAGCTCATTTTTATTAGGTATTTGGTTCCACATGACTGATAGGAATAAAAATTAATTAAAGATTGTCATTCACTCAAGGGCAAATGGTAGCGAATATGCAACAGAAAGAAAGCTTTTCATGGTATTTTTTGACCAAAATTGGATTTTGAGCAGATTCTTTAAAACTGAATACAAACATTAAAAAGTAATATTAAAATGTGAAATTTACTGAAAACAGTCCAAGAAAGAGTAAAAAGATTTTATAAAGCAGTATTTTCAGTTTAAAATATTAGAATGTTCTCAGAAGCTCTCTGGTTTCTTTCAAGAATCTTCTCTTTTGCTCTCTAGTATATGCAGGTGTAGCATTGAGTTGGAGATGGGAGAGCAGGACATCCAAACTCTGCTGATCTGCAGGACACACATCATGCAGATGCAAGGAGAATCCTGTTAAATACTCAGGATAATATTTCCCATTCATGGAATCAGAACAAAATAAAATTTTGAGCAGTTACTAATTTTTGGGAGTGGGAAGGAGCATTTCATTTCATAACTGTTTTTCTTGATTATTCACTGGTGTGGATCAATTTCTTGATTATTCACAGGTGTAGATCAGATTGCTTCAGTTTGGAAGGTGGGAAATGTATGAGCTGCATTAATAAAAATCTAATTTCTTGACTATCATAGTTGAAAACCTTGAGAATGAGGAATATCTAATGAAGTTTGGGATCAAGATTAAGTCTCCTAAAGAGGTTACATTTTTTTCAGCACTAAATACAAAGAGGAGGACCTCGGATGGGAGGTGGAGCAGTTATTAAGACTGACAGCGGAATATGTGCAGCATCCATTGTCATATTTACCAAAAGCATTCAGAGAATTGAACCACAGTGTATGTGATTAAAGTATCCAGGTGATCCTTTCATGAAAATAATTTCTACTTGTAGCATTGCAAGGGTCCCTGACATAGCAGGCATGTGAATCTAGAGATGGCTGGCAAATCTTTGAGAAACATCGTGTAATCCTCTCATCTTTTTTGGATTTGAATTGTAGTGTTGATACTCTCTCTTTTGGTTGTTTGTTTTCCTGCTGTTTCTCTTCACATAGTATTTACACAGAGTTTCTTCACTTACGTTTGCCCTTCATTTTTATGAGGACTACAAGGGTCTTGTTTAAATTGTGCTGGCAAATTCTATTCAGCTGGTACTGGCAGAAGTAATTGTATACATCACTTGTGCTTTCAAGTGCTTCAGTGCTAGCAACCAATTATTTCTATCACCAGGTAGCCAGGTGTCCTGGAAAGATGCGATCAAATTGCTGTGATTTCTTTGTAAGGTGTCCGAAGCTTATTTTATTGTAGATTTTTTTTTTCGAACACTTAAGTGTACCCCGAGGAAAGTATCAGTAAGATACAGAGTCAGCCACAGTTTGCTGAAAATATTAACAAAATAAATTTAGAGTTTTTCCTTTTGGGGAGGAAAAAAAAAAAAGGAAGAGGTCCTGTAGGCTTGGCCTGGGTTCATTAAAAATGGCATATTAAATATCATGAAAGTAATCTTCTGGTTTCAGCCCATTGTATTAGTATCACATGGGAAAGAAATGCACCTGAAAAATTCTGCTTTTCTTAAATCCATGTTACAAGAAATTTGCATGCTGTCCTTCATAAATTATGTCATGTAGTTGGTTTGAGGCAAATGAGATCTGCGATAATCAATTCCAGGAGAGACTGACTCCACAGTCACCTTCATGGATGCTCATTAGTGTGGCATACAATCACAGAATGACTTGGGTTGGAAGGGACCTTCAAGACCACCCAGTTCCAATGCCCCTGCCATGGGCAGGACACCTCCCACCAGACCAGGTTGCTCAGCGCTATCCAGCCTGGCCTTGAATGCCTCCAGGGATGGGACATCCACAGCTTCTCTGGGCAACCTTCTTCAGTGCCTCACCACCCGCTGAGTAAAGAATTTCTTTCTAATGCCTAATCTAAGTCTATCCTCTTTTGGTTTAAAGCCATTGGCCCTTGTCCTATCACTGCACTCCCTGACAAAAGAGTCCCTCCCCAGCTTTCCTGCAGGACACCTTTAGGCCCTGGAAGGCCAATAAGGTCTACCCAGATCCTTCTCTTCAAGCTGTACAACCCCAACTCCCTCAGCATGTCTTCACAGGAGAGGTGCTCCAGCCCCTCGATCATCTTTGTGGCCCTCCTCTGGACTCGTTCTAATACTTCCATGCCCTTGTGCTGAAGCACTGCTCCAGGTGGGGTCTCAGGAGAGCAGAGTAGGAGAGAATCACCTCCCTTGACCTGCTGGCCATGCTTTTTTTTGATGCAGCCCAGGATGCAAGTGAACATTGCCAGCTCTTGTCAAGCTTCTCATCAATCAAACCAGGGTGTATGTATAAATATATATATATATTTTTTTTTTTTTCTGGGCTCATCAAACTGAGAATTTCCTTTATTTAAAGCCTGTGAGGGTATATTTCTGTATGTGAAAAGCTCCTCCTTTTTTTTTTTTTCTTTTTCCCCAGGCTATGCTACTTCAGTTGTGAGGTTGCTAGAGAGCAACAGAAGTCACAGAATCTCTCTTTGGAAATGAAATGGTTGCCATGACAATGCTCCCAGCTGCTTCTTGCCCCAGATGAGAAAATCATTTTTAGACTCCCATATTACAGGGTTAGGCTACAACATTTTAAACAAAACAATACGGCTAATTGATTCAAATCAAAGATCAATGCATTGCTTGCTAAAAATCTTTTGGCTGATATTCAGCTAAAATTGTTGAGTAAAATATGTTCTGTTACATACTGTTAATTTAACTGTTCAGGTTTTTTTTATTATTGTTAATTGGTTTTGATCAGATACCTGAGGTAAAATTGGTGTGTTGACAACAAGAATTTCATCTTATTGAATTTACTAAATGTCTGTAGTAGTAGTGGTAGAAATTATTCCAAAAGGGAAGCTGACTGATACTTAGATAAGAAGTGTTTAAAATATGACTGAGTTTGAATCATATTTTGTAATATGCCAAATTTGGATCAAACCTGAAATGCTGGATGCTTCTGCTGTTTATTATCTCTGAAGTCCAGACAATTGATCACAGAAATATTGGTTGCAGGGAACTTCTGATGGTCTCTAGTCAACTTCACTTTGAGTGGGATCATCAGCAACACTAGCTTAGGTCTGTCATGCTGTGTCTAGCCAGTCTTAAAAACCTCTAAGCTTGGAGACTTCACAACCTGTCTGAGAAAGCTGTTCCTGTGCTGCGCTTCTCCTGATGATCAAGGTTTCTTAAATGACCAATATGAATCTCCTTTGTAACCTACTACTGGGTCATTCCTTAACATCTTCATTGGCTAAACAAGCCCAGCTCTTTCAGCCTCTTATCATAGGTTATATTGTTGGCCCTTGACCATTTTGGTACCCTTCACTGGATCCTCTCCAGTTTACAAGCATTCATCGTGAACTGATGGGCCCCAGAATGGACACTATTCAAGGCATGGCCTTGATATTCCAGGGGTAAAGAGGGATATTAACTTCGTCTTTTATGCTGCTTATACTGTGACTCACGTGGTTTGCCTTATACAGGATGAGGGCATGCTGGTTCACAGTCAGCTAGGTGTTGAGTGTAGCTCCTTGGTCTTTCCTGTGGTGCAAGACTCCTACTCAAGTAGTGAGTTATCAGTCCATACTGATAATTAGGCGTGCACCACTCTGCATAGAACTTTGCTCTTCCTGTTTTTGTTGTTGGCCACTTTTAAGTCTATCAGTGTGCCTCTGGCCTGAAGTTCTAGCATCTGTTATGTTATCATCATCCCCAATTTTGCGTAGACTGTGTGCTGTCAGATCATCTAGTTCATTGATGAAGATAATGAACAGTATGAACCCGACTATCAAACTCTTAGACACAACATTTTTTAACTATCTCATTCGTGAATAACTTGTTAATTACTCGAGAAGCATTCTGTCCCTTATTTAATAAATGAAATCACTAAGAATTAGTTAGCTCATAGAAATCACTAAGAACTAAGAGTTTTCAGCGTATCATCTAGTCTTTTCACCATTGCTTTCAGGAATGATTTTGTCAATTTATCCACACCATCCCTTTCAAATGTATGTCTAATCTTAAAAATTCCAGAGCGAAGGTATTTGTTCTTGTGTGTCAACAGAGAATAGCAAATAGTTTCCTAAGCATCTTGGCCTGCTTTTTTTTTTTCCTTCCTTTTTTTTTTTTAAATATATTGTCTTTATAATGCTGCACACACTTTTCCCTTAGAATCAGGAATTTTACCATGTTAAAAGTTGTGTCACCTAAATTGCTTTCCACATGAATGTTCTCCAACAGTTTTCAATTGCAGCAATTGTATCTGGCAATTTTTGCAACCTTTAGAATAAAAAGTAAGGTGTCTTATCATACTCTTTTCCAAAGCTACCTGAGTAACTGCAGTTTTTCATTACAGCTGTGGCAGCTGATTTGTAATCAAACAATTATTTTCCATTGTCTTCAATGATGATGGATTTGGATGTATTCTTCAAGTTAGGTCCTAATTCAGTGTTTTTGTTAAAAGCAAATCCTTTTCAATTCAGGTAAGTTTCTACTCCTTTCGACTTTATTCTATGGTTCAACAGGAAGACATGAAAAATATGTTAGAAAAAAATATTTTAGTTTTTACTTCAGAATGAAGAAATGTATTTTCATAAAGAAGTCTGAAAAAAAATATTTCTGAACACTTGTAAAGTCAAATGCTTCTAAGAGGGAAGCATTTGTTTTCTTGTTTTGTTTTCTTGTTTTGTTTTACATTCAGTCAAGGATAGGTGCCTTGGTTCATTTCCAAAATAACGGTTCATCTGACAAATAGTGAATATGTAAAAAGGGATTTATAGGCTGTGTTGAAAATAGTCTTAAATGCAATGTGTCTTAGCAGTTTAAGAACTGGTTCCAGCTTTGTTGGACAAAACACATATTGCACATGCCATTACCAGCTTGGAAGTTCAAGAACAAGTGAAAATAACTGCAAACATTTTTTTGTTACTATTCCTATCTGAAGATACAAAAGTGCACTTAGCCAAGGTTGCAAAGCAATTCAGAGTCAAAGTTGTTCAAAGGCACAGAAGTATTTCTATGGACTGTTTGTTCTCTTTTATTTCTATTTAATTGCATATGAAATACAAATCCTCATATGTTGTGCTTTCACTGAGGATGAATTATTGAAGAACAGAAATTATGCATAGAACAAATCCTCAAGTAGAGGATGCATGGGACTTAAATGCTCCTTAAGATTTAATTGCAGCTTTTTTCAGGGACACAGGAAGTGTTCAAACTGGGTTGCAGGATAGATCAAGGAGCACCAAAAAGTGTTGACTGATCTTGAAAAGGATAAATGCTAGATTAGTTGTCATCCAGATAGACAATACAACTTTCAGGTGCAAGAATATATAGCAACAATTAATTCATCTAATTCATTCACGTTTTGACCTGAATGACCATTAATCAACTCTTGTTAATCCAAATAAACTAAAATACAAACCTATTAACCAACCAGTTCTGCTTTTTTTTTCATCTTCGCTTTTTAAAGCTTTGAGACACTACTACATGTTTTAATGTGAATAAGCCTGAAGCAAAAACATGGTTTAGGGTCAGTTTCTTCCTAATACTTAAAAATCAAGTTTTCTTTGTGATTTTAAATATGACTAGCAGTATAGCATCTGGTTAATTTACCTGTGTAAAATGACATAGTAAATGTCAACGACTACCTGTTATGTGTATAAGCAACATAAGTAATGCTCTGAACTAAAACCTTTTGTCCATTGCTATGTCTATTTATTACTCAGGGAAATTTAGTTACGGTATTACTTTAATCCTTATGGAAGAACTTTGTACTTTATGGTTCATATATACTTACTTGCAAGTGGAATATGTCAGACCAAAGTACACCAGAGTAAGCACAATGTGAAATATTGAAGATACAATTTTGCTGCCCTTCTACATTTGAGATAGTGTGTTGGAGCTGATTTATTCACCTGGACTTGAGTAGCAGGCAAAGTACAACTGTAGAGAATGAGCTCATGCGTTTGTGTGCAATTCTGTCTTTGCTAAGCTTCACTGAAAGAGGTAAGGTGCCTGCCTAGTGCTGTTTTCCTCAGTTGCTTTCTTAATAACTTGTAATACCAACTTCTATTCTAGAATTAAATAGATCTGTAAATCGTTTCAATGTGTACTGTAAATATGGGGGAAGAGAAAAGACTGACTCACTCAAAAATGCAAAAGGAAAAAAGCAGGTAAAAAAGAAAATCCAGATCCAAATACAGATTTCCTAAAGCTAAGTGATGCTTGTAGGTTAGGTTTTGATTTGTAGTCATTTCTAGTAATGTTTTTTTTTTTAATAATAATGATAGAAGCTTTCAGTAAAAGGGTTACATGACAGTGAGAAATGCAAACACAGCAGATCTTAAGTGCTGTAGGGGGAACCATGTGTTGAATGTCATGGAAGGGAATTTTCCAGTTTATTACGATGTCAGATGATCAGCTTTGGATGTAATAAATTGTATGTTAATAGTAAATCAGAATTATTACTGAATAGTTTTAGAGTAGAAAATTGTTTCACTCGTTTTCTATATGGTAGGTATAAGAATTAATTCTCAAGCCTGACTTTTATTTCAGTGATTTATCTCAAACATTTAAACAAAAATGTGCTTTATAATTCTTCACTCTAGAAAACTCTTTGTTGGATCTGCTACTGAATCAGATTCATAAGGAACGTGGCTCTGTTGCAATGTAAAACACTGTTGAGAAGGGAGGTGGTCTATGTCAGCTGTGCTGACGCTGGCAGGAAGTAAGCTCTGACCAAAGAGCTGCTTGTTAGACATGTACTCTGCCTTCATCAGAAGGGTTTGGCTAGATTCTAAGTTTAGTGTCCTTCGAGAGTATGGGAAACATATGTTATCCTGATTCAGTCTGAGCTGTCATTAATACTGAAATTCCTCTTCCATCAGACTGATATTTACTGGGATGAGGACCCCAGGATTTAATACAGTAAGAGCCTAAACCTTTCTGTGTTGGATGGAGAGTTACTAGACATGTACCCCCCCCCCCCCCCCCCCCAAAAAAAATAAAAAAAAAAAAAAAAAGAGGACAAAATGAGGCTCAAAAGTGTTTTGATTCTATTTTTTTGTTTCACCCCCTTTTGGTCTGTGTTAAGCCTTTAACCTATTTAAAGCTACAGATGAAAATTCATCCAGAGCATAGTCCAGAATTGCTGAAGTGCATTCTCCAGCGCATGAAAATACTCACAGTACTAGGAAGCCATGATTTTGAGCACTGTTTGAAGTATAGACAGATAGTCAGCAGAGCCAGTGTTCCTGTTCGTGCCAGATGGTCCTTTAATGTCTCTGTTTCCATACAGTTTGGACTTGGGGAATAAGCAAACTTTAATTCTGATAAATATGTGTTTTTAAGTTTTGTCCTTATGTTATTTTCTATGACCTTTTGTCATACAAAAATAGGTTGTATTTCACTGCCCATCAAGGCACAAGGTAACAGAAGTGAATATGTCTAAGTGACGCAGCACTGGGCTCCACGTCAGCTGGAAGTAGAGTGCAAAACATCGGGGAGGGAGATGTCAGTGAAAGATGGAAGAAGCCAATTTTGACAAAAGCTCACTGTATGGAAAGCAGGTGTTTCAATCTATTTCTCCTTCAGGACATTCAAACTAAAAGTCAAATCTTTCAATTTTCAGTTCCAGTCTGTGTTATAGCTCTGCATTGCTGCAGGAGGACTGACTCAGAAGATGCTGCTGAAGAGTTCAGTGGGATTTGTTCTATTCTTGCTTTTTCATTTCCCTGTGTCAGTGATGACCAAAGAGGCAGTGGTCTTGGCTAATGCCCACCTTCTCCCTCAAAGAGGCTATGAGAGACTGGCTAACATCAATGAAAAAGGTACTCATGAAGAGAGTGAGTGATCTGGATGCATGCTGTGTTTTACTCTGTTGCTTTTTTGGAACATTTTCAACATATTTGAAAGCTTGCTCTGCAGCAATACTTCGAAATATGAACACGTCCTGCCACAAAATCCATAATCTTTAAAGCCCTTGCTCAGCTGCTGCCTAATTCAAGAGAAATTAACTGTTTAAAATATTCATCTAAAATATTTTGAGGCAATTAAAGACTTATTCTTTTAACCCTCATATTTTGGTTATATCTAACACCTCAGGACATAAATCTCATTGATACTTAGAACTGAGACATTGCTCTGCCTATCTAGCTTGTGAGGTCCAATATGGTAAGTTTTCTAATGCATTTACCTGAGTAGATCCCACATAAAATGCAGCCAAAAGGAGTACTGAGGTTGGTTCGTTTTCCCCCTTGACTGATGGCAATTGGGTGTCTATAAAATTCACTTTTCAAGTGAATCCTGTAAACAGCCAGCCAAGGTGTGGTTTTTTTTTCAATATGTTAACAGAAGCCGTTCTGTTTTGCACTAATAATATTCACTAAGCAAATACAAGTGTTACTGTATATATTACTGGCCTGAACACCACTGTATACTCAAGTCATCATTCTTCATAAAGTTACAGGATCAGGTCTATGTCTACCAGTTGAATGCTTTAAAAACGAGGGCCCAGAGTCATATACAAAGTTCTTCTCTTATCAGGATATTTGATAATTTCTTGCAGATAGTATTGAGATGAAGTGTTTTTTTCCTGGCTGGAGATTCTATTAGGCAATGAAAGGCCTAAAAGTAAGACCACAGAAAGCTTATATACTTCTGTAAAACTGCCCTGAGTGGCTAAAAAGCACCAGCAAACTTCTGAACATAAAATATAAAAGGCTATATTTAATACAATAAAGTTATTATGAATAATAGTATTTAACAGGTTTAGGCCAGCTGGACTTTTACAAAACCTATGGCACAATACTTCATATAATAACATTAAATCAGAGAAGATAGTGGTACACTGTCATTTCAGTAGAAGCTGAAAAGGGCAATGACATCAATAGAAAAGTAAACAGTAAAGTCAAGGGGAGACTGGAAGTGTTTGCTTGTAAGTGAACTTTTCAGTATTCTTATTACCTATACTGAGACAAAATAGGAATATGCTGATAAAATTTAATGATAACCTGATGTAGAGAAATGTCAATACAGTCAGAATATTACACAGAAAAAATAAATAAACGGATGTTCTTGAGCAATACCAATGGGATGAAAAATAAAGTACAAAATTCCAGGTTTTACTGCAAGTGAGGACTTACGCTTACAAAGATCCAAAGACTAAAGTCTAGATTAAAGAAAACTAAGAGCTACAAATCTGATCCTACAATACATCATCAGAGATATTTCTAAAAAGACTTGGGGTGAATCAGTGGCACCATATATGGCCATCTGCAATACTGTGTGTAAATTTTATCCACATTCTAGGAGATGAATTTGCAGATGAAAAGCTAATAAAACAACTAAGGAATGGAAGATGTATCTTACATTAAATAATATCAGAGCTTGTTATCCTAACAGAAATTACCCTTACAAAGTAAAAGCTGATTAAAAATACAGTTGTCCTCACAGTACATTATGACTTATAACTAGGGAATAAGAATGTGTTCAGTAGAACAATCACCAAGGGCTCTCAAGCCAACGATTCACACAAGGAAAAGGGTTGTTTTCCAAGTTTTTATTTTAAAATTTTATCTTTGGAAATATTTTTACTTAGTTGTTTTATGATTTTGCAAAAGAAGTTAGGACATTTTGCCACACTTTCCCTGAACTATCCCAGCTTCCCAGAACAATTTGTTTAAAAACAAAACAAAACTTAATTTCTAGGTGAGGTACCTAAATTACTATCGGTTATTGTCAGGACAGAACTTTGGAGTTCCTGTGTCTGAAAAACTGTCATATTATATAACAGGTGGTCTGTAGGAAATATTCTGGTAGAGTTATTAAAATGGTTATGTCTTTGTTAAATACAAATTACATAGTCTCTGTTAAATATAATTAGAAGTATTCCCTAGTATATAATATATAATATATGACATAATGATGTGCCTTCCAACTCTATGAAGGAGTGAGTGATTACAACTCATAAGCATGTTTCTGAGTAATGGAATAGACACTGAATAACATCGTACTTTAAGAAAGAATTTCTCTGTATGTGAATTCATACATACATAAATGTGTATTTAAATAAATTGTGTTCTGGTTCTTAGAAATCTAGTGAATTCTAAAACGTACAGCATCATGCCTTAGTCTTAGAGCTGCTTGCCATTATACTATAGTAAAAGTTACTTTATAAGCAACTTACATTTAAAAATACATATATACTTCAGACCAATAAAGAGGGTCATCCCAAACCTTATATGCTGTTTTTATCACTTCTGAATCTACTTGATAAGTGGTATAATGAAAAAATCACTTTCACCTGTTTTTCTGATGTCAGTGTTCAGCACTGCATGGCACTGTAGCTTTATCTGCAAATCAGTGGTAAGATTAATGTGGAGATTGAGTGACAAGAGCTGTTGCCAAGAAGACTCACAGATGTTTTTAAGGTTTATATTAGCAAGAACTATACTTTGATAACCTCCCTTTTTATCTGTGCATGGCATATTGATAGGAATTTAATGCAAGGATGGTACAGATACCTGAAGCATAAATCAGTTAGAGAGAAATTAGATTTATTTGTTGAGGATAAGGCTATCTCTAGTTATTAGACACAATGGTCCAGCACATGGCATAGGGAATTAGTAACTTGCTGACTGTTCAAACTGGAGAAACTTAGGAGGAAAAGGAACAGTCTGTACATATATTTTTTTAAACATATTTCCATCATAAATGCAAAACCACACTTCCATATTAAAACAGGATAATAAAACCTTATTTGAATTTCTGAAGCTTTCCTGCATGTTCTGCCCTCAAATCATGCACCTTTAGCCAAGTAGATGCCCACCAGCTGAGCTGAAGTCAGCCTGAGACCATTTCCAGCCAAATCAAGGCAATCATGCACTCACTGTAGAGAACAGAGTTCAATATCTAAAATTTACTATTTGAACAGAAATTTACTTTAAAATTCTATTTTTTTTTTTTCTACTTAGACTATCCAAGGGATTGTTTTGAGATTTTTCAGCGCTCCAAAGGAAATTGCAGAGATGGTCTTTACATCATCCAACCAAAGGAAGACCCAATTGTTGTCTCTTGTAATATGCAGGATGGTGGCTGGACAGTAATTCAGCACATTACAGCCAATAGTACTGTTGACTTTGATAGGACCTGGCAGGATTACAAATATGGATTTGGCTCTGTTCATGACAACCACTGGCTAGGAAATGAATATATGCATCAGTTAACAGGAAGCACTGTGCAGTATATACTTGGAGTTAAACTTGTAGATCTAAATGCTGAAATCAAATGGGGACAGTATGAACCATTCCTTATTGAAGATGAAAAGTCTCAATACCGAATTAGGGTTGGCCTATACAAAGGCAACGCTACTGATGCTCTGACCCTGGACACAGAAGCTTACCTCCATGACAACCAGAAGTTCACCACCAAGGACAGAGACAATGACAATTACTTTCAGAACTGTGCCAAACTAGAACACAATGGCATTCCTGGGGGAGGCTGGTGGTACGACGCATGTGCTGGCGCGAATCTAAACCGTAGGAATGTGATATATTGGCAAAAGGACTGCAACAAGAAACATTTGTGCAAGTTTGCATGGATGATGGTTAAACCCATTGACCACAGCCTGTCGTATGCAACCATGTCTTGTCCATGTCAGAAGGAAGAACTGTAGGTGAGCCATATGTCCTTTGAAAGGAACATGGATTCTTTGTCAAGTGACTGAAGTGAGATCACATTGATTGAAAATGTAATCGTGACTGGAAAATTAATTCGTGACTTTGCAAGGCCTTTATGATACCGTATTGTCCAGGATTGGACTGAAAAGATACAGATAACTACCAACCCCAAAAGTAATAATAGAGGTGGCTGATTGAAACCGAGGCATCTAACAAAAGATTTAAATGACCCACTTTATAGAATTTTAGCCTTCAGAGGATTTAGATATGAAATCCATGATACGATGTTTTGTAGTAGATATACACGCATTTCAGAAGGTTTTGCTCCAGTATGAATGTTCATTGTTAACTGCACATCTTCGTAAGTCATGCAGGAAGGAAATTTCAAGGGAATTACCTACATTTGCAAAACCTATAGCAAAGAGTATTGTATACCATAAGACAGCATCAGACCTTTCCTTTCTACCTTTAGTGAAAAGTATTTTAATATTCGAAATTGGAGTTAGCCTTATCTCTAATGGCTTCTTTTCCTATTCATTAACTTTTCTTTTTATCTCTACTTTTTAATGCTTCCATACCCAATGAAGTATTTAGCACAGTCTTTTCTTCCTTCTTATTAGAGCATCTTGAGCTAATGGACTCATCAGCTTTCTTATTAAAAGCTACTAATCTAAGGCTTACAAATCCTCTGAATTTTTCCTCAAGAAACACAGTGAACACTTTAAAAAAAAAAAATAGCTTGATTTAGCATTTTTTTATTTATTGTTTCATTTTTTCCTCAGTATTACTGCATTTTATTTATCATGTTTTGACTGTTGCTTCTTTCTGTTCTATGATGGGCTTAAGCTTTTTCTCTTTTTAATACCACTATGAGATAAGAACAGTGTGTTGGCTTTACTTCACATTTGCTAGCTTCAGTTGTTTTGGCAGTCAACCTTGACGTTATTTAAACACTGCCTTTTGTCTGATCATAACACAAAAAGAGAGACTTTAAATTTCATGATGAATTCATCTGTTTAAAAATCGTAAATAAAAGGATTTCAGTTTTGGTAACCCTGAAGATCTTGTACAGACATTGGAGTTATTTCACACATTTCTATATCATTGAAGTAGCTGAATAACATCTGAAGAGGTTTCAGTGTTGCATTACACAAAATGCCAGGATTATATTTACAATGTCTTGTATGTTATCTTAGATATTTCAGTTACAGAAGCTCAGGCAAACTGCTTTTTAATTTAAAAGTGGAATCTTTTAATTTCCATTAAAACAATTTACAGAAAATAAATTGTTTTGAGAAGACCAAGACTGGCAGGATTACTTAGGAAGGTAAATTAATTGGGAAATGGAAAAGTCATGAAAGAAATTTTTATTTTTTACAATGCACTGCAACATTTTCAGAAAGAGATGCAAATATGTTATGTGGGTGAGGCCAATATAGCATACATGTGTTTATTGCAGGAGCTGATTTTTCCCCCCTCAAAGTGTGTTCAAAAAAAGAAACATAATAGAGGAAGAAATGGGTATTAGCTGAATTGAATTTATGTCATTGAGTCAATTTAATGTGGGTTCTGCTGTAACTATCAGGAAATGCCTGAAGTTGTAATATGGATACAAGAAAATCACTGGACTGCTGCTAGTCTCCAATAGCTTTTACCCAAATTCCTGGCAAGTTAGCCAGAACACACAGCTGCCAAAAAGGTGTTGTGAAAAATCTTAACATGGAAGCCAGAAAACTATATGATCCTCAAAGGCAAAAGACCTCCTCGGCAGACCACTTGTCCTGCTTGGAGGGTTTTGGAGGAAAGTAATAGTGGAGATATGCTGCGTGAACAACTCAGGCTCTAGCAGCCCAAATCCAGCTGCCCGATACTGGAGTTAAGTGGAGCGCTACAGACCACTGCTGACACTGAATTCCAGGATGGGAATTAGATTAACATGTAATAATAGCTTGTAATAACAGGTCTGCAGAAAAAAAAACAAGACAGGAAGATCAACAGTTCAAAGAAAGACTTCAATGGAAGTCACAGACTGTGGTATGTTCCATGCTTCTAAACAAAGTAAGGATAGAAATGACTACTTGAGCTTGATTTAGGACTAAGTACTGGATGAAAATAGTTACAAATATTCCAATCCACTCACCAACTTTTTTTTCCTAGAGTTTTTTAACAGAATGACAAGGAGCTTTAAAAAAGTGGACTAAATTTTACTTTGTAATTCCTTGGCAAAAAGCTGTCTTCATTGAACGTATTTTTTTCTCCATCCCTGAACCTTAATCAGTGCATACCCAGAACAATGCTAAGCGGCTGGCCATTGACACCAAATCAGCAGACTCACGGCCTGAAGGACTGGGGATTCTACTTTGCCTACCCCTATTTTCTTCTCCCTGTTATAACCCTCCTATCCTCTCTCTTGCCTTTCCTGATCCAGCTGCCTCCTGCCCAAACTTGAAGAAAGGAGGTGGGTCCTGTTTTTCTGTCAGGAGGGTCTGACAAAAAAATATATATTTGGTCAAGTATCTATCCAAAATGTGGAGCATTCTAGGAGGCCTAGAACAATTGGTACATGGCTGACTTCCAGCTCCTGGCATACCTGAATGGGAGGCATGTTCACCTTCAAACCTACAGTCCCCTAACAGAAAAATAGGTTTCTTTATCTCTGTGCTGTTTTGTATTTCTCTAAACTGTAGGAAAAGTAAGCACATTCTCACATACAATATCAAAATAATCAACGCAGAACTTGGCAGAAGAAATATTTTTCCTAAAATAGCATCAATTGACAAAAGAGGAGAGCCTGATAGCTTCTTTCTGGCAAAATTACTGATTTATTATTATTTTTCTTTCATAGTCATTCAAGTTTTACATGAAAAACTGCTTTCTTTTGTTTCTGATTTTCATATGCGTAACCTAAATAATAAATTTTCAGACTCCCACATGACCTTTTCTATGTGTTAGCAATAGATTTAATTGTAATCCAGGAGTTTAGTAAAAATACCCAAATTTCAGAGGTTTAGTGAAACGGGAGCCACCAGCGACCAGGATTTGGAGTACTTATTTAGAAGAAAACTTTTCAAGAATTCAAAAATGTCATTTTTTTAAGGAAGACTGACTTGTTTGATACCTCCGCAAACACATGAAGAGACTAATGGCAGTTAGTAGCTAAGGGTGTAACTACTGACTAAAAGTGGTTTTATTGAGTGTAATGAGGACTGAAGTTCAGAGTCTGATACAGAGCCCAGCAGTGCCTATTAAAACCTGATGATATACATTTATCAAGGTGGAAGAAAAATTGCAAAATCATCCCTTTCTGAAACTAATGTTTATAGAGTACCTCTAGTTTTACAACACACTGCTATCAAATTTTCCTTTCTTTTTTTTCTAGCTATAGATACAGAGTAAATGTTAAAATCTAAAACAGTAATTTTACTGGAATGATCAAAGCTTAAGCTTTTATGACACTTAGTTGTCAATTGTATATGGAAAAAACCGTAGTGGATACAAAAGTCAGCAATGGAGATTTGGGATGACCACATAAGAAGTAAATAGCATCTTTCTGATGTGGTGGAAGGAATGCCAAGTATTTAAGTGAAAAGATGCAGTATCCATGTTTTGGAGCTCAGGTTTGGAAGGGCATTTCAAATGGAGAAGCCACTGACTATACAGAGGATGCAGAAGCATTTTGAAACATGATGGATTCCTTGAACTCGCCACACGCAAACACTGCAGGGAAGCCATTTTCAGAATCATGTTGAAAAGTGATGATTTTTCACAGCTGTTCTTGAGAGGGCACAAGTTTATTCAGAAGAAAGTTCTGATCTGTAGTATTCTACAGCACAAAATAATGAATGTGGAGTTGTTGTTTTTTCTACTTTTTAAGAAAATCCCTCTGTAATATCAAAAAGGATAAAGCTGTATGAAGTTTTAGAGTAAAGCCCTTTTCAAAAGAGACCCCTAGATATACACGTTACAGCAAATAGTAACTCCAGCTTGACTATTATGTACATCTGAAGAAACAGCTAATTGGTTTTCACTATGCCCAAGTGAATCCTTCATATTACTTCGATCTCTACAGAAAGTAGAGACAATTAATTCCAAAGGAAAGTCGTATTGTTCAGTTTGTTTGCTTGTTTTCTTAAAGCAAACAATTCAGACTTGTCCCCTAAATATTACAGAGTAATTTTTAAAAAGTGATGTCCAAAAATTCTCATTCAAAATGAAGATTTTAGAAATCCCAAACTATAAAGGGGTAATTTGGAGACTGTTTCCTACAGTAAGTAAGGAAGGAACTTAGAAATTTCTATTTAAAACCTGGAATCTGAAAACAGTCCACAGGTGTTCAGTTCTGAGTTTCAAACTGAGTACCTAGTTCCATAATAATGTGTTCTAAGAGAAAACACCATCTTCGAGGTTGACATTGGATTCTTTAATTGTTGTAGTGACTTCTGATTTAGATTTAACATACTTACCACTTCCCAGTGCCATTTTTATTCTTTCAGATGTGTGACTATCCTTAGGGACATTTGCCTTAAGGTTTATTAGTTCAATTAGTTTGACATAGGTAATGTATCAAATATGACATGGTGGCAGTGCCACAGATTTCTTAGGAATGCCCTTTGCTGGAGATAAAATGATCAGAAGAACTCAAGTAGAGATGGAAACTTTTCATGAGGCTCAGCTCTAAAACTGAACAATATCTACAGGGTGATAAGGAAGCACAATTAAGGATTTTGCCTTGAAGTACCTTCTTATCTCTCTTATCTCTGGATCTAGACTCCTTCAGTCCATATATCCCAGTGTAGGTCATACTATGGGTACAATTGAGATGAGGAACAAAACTCCACATGCAAAAATACTTTTCAACAATTATAAGCAGTTATTGATTAACATGCATAGTTCACTGGAATAATTAGTAACTGAATTATAGAATTAATGGCAAAATATGTTCTATCATATTTTACAGGTTCTTGTAGTATTTTCTTTATATCCCTTTTGATTTCATCCTTCCTCAGTTCAACAGGATTCTTCTATACAAGAAATTCCTGTATTTGCATTCTGTCTTGACTTTCCATCCTTTGCAAGGCTCTTCATTCTTTGCTTAGTAGTCACAAAGAGTGTGTGATTTAAACTAAATCTATATGAGTTTAAAGTTCTGTGAACTCTTCCAAGTCTTCATCTACAAACATAAATTGTATTTTTGTAAAATAAATGTTATTTAATACTTTATGGGGATCTGGGATATATAGGGAGCTTTGCATATGTGAAACAGAAACAAGAATGATACCTCAGCTTCCTTTGTGGGAAAATTCAATATTCAGAAATATTTGCGTGTGCTGGATCTCTGAAAAATTTAGTTAGGGATGTGTACTTACACAACTATATTGATAATACATACATATATATACATGCATATATATGTATAAATAAAATTCAATTTTGCCAAAAAGTTCTTTTCAGAAGTTCACAATTTTGAACATAATCAATTAAAGGACCAGTAGAAGTTTCATTAAAAGGACAGAAATTCCCAGTACAAAAAAGACAGGGATCTCCTGGAAAGAGTTCAGCAGAGGGCCACAAAGATGATACGGGGCCTGGAGCATCTTCCCTATGAGGAAAGACTGAGAGACCTGGGTCTGTTCAGCCTTGAAAAGAAGACTGAGACGGGATATTATCAATGTTGATAAATATCTTAAGTGTGGGAGACAGAGCGATTTGGCCAACCTCTTTTCAGTGGTTTTTGGGGACAGGACAAGGGGCAATGGCCACAAAATGGTTCACAGGAAGTTCTGCACCAATATGTGAAAGAACTTCTTCATGGTGAGGGTGATGGAGCACAGGCTGCCCAGGGAGATTGTGGAGTCTCCTTCTCTGGAGATATTCAAGGCCCATCTGGACACCTCCCTGGGCAACCTGCTCTAGGGAACCTGTTTTGGCAGGGGGGTTGGACCCGATGATCTCTTGAGGTCCTTTCCAACCCCTACAATTCTGTGATTCTGTGAAATACAGGCAACAAGATTGTTTTACACTGCAAAAGTCCCACAACACTTTTTAAAGGAAGCTTTATAGAGCTTGAACACAAAGTACTAACTCATACTCTAATGAGAATCATGTTTTTCTGTTTTTGTTTGTTTTTTTTGTTGTTTTTGTTGTTTTTAAGAGTAAACACCCCACATAACAATAAAGCAACAAACACCTCTTTATATAATTCAAGATATTTACAATATACCCGGGTTTGGCAATGTAACGTGTCACACTGCGAAGTGCTAGCAGCATAGTTTGAGCACACATTTCACAATTACACCGAAGCAACATTGTTGCATCCATCACCATCTATTCTAATACATTTACTGAGCACAGAGTCCATAAACATTTACAGAACACTCTAGTTCAGCAGAAGCCAAAACTGACAAAAAAATATTTCATTTAATTTCAGATGTAGAAGCCAATGCTTTACTTCAGAAACAACACCGCAGCTAGCAGGAACTGTTACTACCTCATAAATTTTGCCTTAAACTACAGCTTGTGCCACAGAGGGGCACATTCATTTGCTAAAAATCAAACACAGTTTACTGAATGTCTGATCCAATGTAATATAAAATTACCCACTATATCAACTGACTTGTACATAGTTACTGTACACAGGAAAAGCTCTGGATAGTGACAGAAAAAAATTGATGAAAGGTTCTTCACAAAGACCCATGCTTTCCTTTAATAAGCAATCATATGCTGATGCACAAAAAAATAATAGGCACAGTATGGTGTGTTACAAAGTCAATCATGTGAATTTAGAGAACATATTTTTACATTACTACACGGCTAATCTTTCACTGACACAATTTTCCCCTCTGGAGATTGGGGATAAAAAATATTAATTACTTGTACTGTGTTTGCTGACATGAAGGAATTATATATCTGTAGGGAAACATGTTGATGGTACAATAATTTAATAAATTATATGAATGATTTCACTGAGCATAATTGTACGTTCAGGATGACTAACACAATCCCTGAAATGTGCAGCTGAGTCACAACACCACTACAATGTCCCATCAACAAGTATAGTAGATAAAATACGAAGATTGGCCCAAACTTATACTCCAGAGCATCTCACCCTGAATTTTGACAGAAAGGCTAAAGCTGCATCTAAACCTTGTGACATGGACTCAGTGAGGTACATGGAGTTCTTTCTCACTTATTCATAAACACTTGTTTACTTTAAGACTTCACTTTCTGTGAATCCTGTCACCATTAACTTTGCTTTCACATGGCCTTATCTGAGGCTTCATGTTTGTTTCCACCACCATAAGCCAGGTTATCGGTTCCATTCCAGTGACTTTGTGTTAAAAGCACCCCTCACTTTTGCACTTATTCAGTCAATGTTGCAGGACTGTCAATCTAACACAGGTATCAGATGGGCACATGAGTGTCTATCGACATCCAAAGCCCTGGCAAACCTCAACTAGTGGACAGGTTCTCAGCTCATTGCTATCAGGCCAGTACACACCAGTCCCAGAAGCTGCAGCCCTAAGAGAGGCTGTCTCCAAGCCCCAGTACTGGCACACGTGGCAGACATGGTTCTGTTATACTGGAAGATATTGACTGGAGAAAACTTATGTTTTCAAACACCTAATGCTGATTAGTATTTATAAAGCTATTTAGAGATGAAAGTGCTATGAAAGTGCAAAGTGTCTTTAATAGATTTACATAAATAATCAAAAAGTACTTTAAAAATCTTTCTTCTTTCAGAAATACCAATTCTGTCACTGTTTTCAATAATTTCATAATACACAGGAGAATGTGTAGGGCTTCAATATACATTTTACTTGTGTTCTGCATTATTCCATCAGTAAGGGAAACTTTGTAGGCAAGGGGGAGTGCAACAGAGATTTCAAAAAGGATATTCTGTATGTCCTACACTGTAAAGTAGATAGACTGTGTCCATCATGATTTATAGTCAGTTCTGATTTGTACTATCGTCACGATCACATATATTTTTAGAATTTCCTTCTGAGGCATTGGGAAATGGAGAAATACAAATTTGGGTATTTGCTAACTATCACCATTTTTTAGATGACATTGACTTGCATGATGGAATGAGATGGGGACAGGATTCTTTATATATAACATACTATCTATTTCCTCCCCTCTGAGCCCTTCCTCTGTCCCCCGAAAACTCATCCTTATGCTGGAAATTTTAGAATTAGTACATGCTCCATTGCTTGCTCTATTGAAAAATAAATAGACAATACACTAGAAAGGAACAAAGGAACTATAAGAAGAAACAGTTCTGTGCTACAGGGAGATTTGCTGGATGACCTGACCTGATGACTCGATAGCAATCACACTCTAATATCTATTTGTTTATAAGATACCTACACTTTCTCAGGCTGAAAGAAAGAACAGAAGACCCCAAACATAATATCTGTAATGCAGATCTACTGCATAATCACAAATACCCTGTGCTGTTTACAGCAGCCACTGAGTTCTTTATCCCAAGCACACTATTTTAATGCACAACATCACTTTTTTGCTGACTGTTTTTTTAAACCCTAGACATATAAAGGAATAGCTTTGACAAGACAGAATTACAGCCCATTTATTAGGCTATGTCAGTATCTATTTTTCCCTTTATCGCTTATATAAGAGCAGTTACGGCAGTCTGGTATTGCCCTGCCAGTATAGTTTCTCTTCCACTTTTTTCTTTTTCCACTGGCAGAAAAGCAGCATCTTAAAAGTTTTCCTGAAAGTTTTGTTACAGAGAGCATAACAAATGGGGTTAACAGTGCTGTTCACATAGCATAGCCAATATCCGAGGTGCCACAGTGTCAGGGGAATGCAGTCAGAGCAGAATGTGGAGATCAAAACCATTATATTGTAGGGAGTCCACGTGATGATAAAAGCCAAAAGAATGGCACTTAAAGTCTGTGCTGCTTTGCGTTCCTTTATAAGAACCATCCTTTTCCTTTTGGTGATTTGGTTATTTATATTTGGATCCATGCTTTTGATGGAAGGATCCTTTGATAGAGCAGCAGAACAAGGAGTTATTTTTACTTTACGGCAACCATTGTTGGCTTCCTGAGTGCCATCAGCCTTAACCACCAAGCGGAATTTATAGGCCACACATTTTTTATTTTTTTGGCCTTTGGCAGGTGATAAAAAATATTTCTGGGTCTCAAAATCATTTTCTTCAGGTTGGTCTTTGACAACAACATCCTTACTCTCCCTTTCATTAAACTCTTCTTCGTTATCTTTAGATGGACTTTTGTAAGTTACTTGGAAAACTGAATCAGTGGCAAGTTTATCCTCTTCTTCTGAAGATGCATAGCTGCTGCAGGTGGTTAACTGGTCAGCCTTAGACCAGTCGTTGCAAGTACTCGCTGCCTGAGATGCTTTCACTGTAGCTGATGTACTTCGACTAGATGAAGACCAGGAAGCTTGACATCTCTCTCTTTTGACTAAATTTTGTTGCTTGCAACTGAAACAAGACTTCAGAAGAGCTTTCTGAGGCTTTATCATCTCAAACTCTGCCACAGATTCAGAACCCTGAAGTTCAGCAAGGTCCTTGGTACGTTTCTCCGTCTCTTTATAGATGCGGCAATACAAAATGGTCATCACTGACACTGGAATATAAAAAGCAGCAATTGCAGTACCAAAGGTGATAATGGGCTCATATAAAAACTGTATCTGGCATTCCTCGGGTGGTACTGTTCGTTCACCAACAAAATACTGCCAGCACAAGATAACAGGTGCCCACAATACGAAGGAAATTAGCCAAGCTAGACCAATCATGATGCCAGCTCTTTTGGGTGTGCGTTTAGCCCTGTATGTTAAAGGCCTTGTGATGGAAAAATATCTGTCAAAGCTGATGACTAGAAGGTTCATTACTGAGGCATTGCTAGCTACATAATCCAGCGCTAGCCACAGATCACATGCCAGACTTCCAAGAGACCAATGGCCTATGAGTATATAAGATGTATAGAGGTTCATAGAAAATATTCCAATGATGAGGTCTGCACAGGCAAGGCTGAGCAAGTAATAATTGTTAACGGTTTTGAGCTGACTGTTAACCTTGAAGGATATCATTACAAGAATGTTTCCCACTATGGTTATTAAGCTTACAATTGCAGTTACAGTGGCAATAGTAATAACTTCCCAGAGGCTATGCCCTTCTAACTGTTTATGGTTGATGGATGAACTGTTTATAACAGTAGAATTGCTGAATAAATTTACTTCCATTCTTGTTCTTGGTCTATTGTCATGAGGATCTTGACTGTTGCATATTGTTTTCTGCACTTGAAAGTATTCTTTTGGAGACAGCTGTAAAGATCAAAGGAAAAAAAAAGTGAAAAAGAAAGCAGCTCATTAAATAGCATAGACTTCCATTAAAGTTACCATGAAACACTTGTAAAGCAGTCTATCAAATTATTTGTGTTTTCTTTCTGCACTGTGATTGTTTCTACAGTTGTGAACATAGGTAAAACACACAAATGTATATTCGAGGACAATGTACTCTAGCACCTTATGACATTTCTAAATATGATCAAAACAATTATTGTTTCATAAGATGTTCGATCATGCCAGCTCTTACGTTTAGAATACCTTAGGAGACACTCTACATATTCTTAGAGACAGACATTTAAAGCTTTGCAGTGTAGTGAGACAGTGAGTGACAGTGTTGTTCCTTACAGTACTTTGTAGAAGACACGTCAAGATTTCAGAAATTGTCTTTGGAAAAATTAGGGAAGTCATTGTTTTGAAACCATCAACAGAAAGGTAAAAAGAGGGAACTGAGGATGCATGGGGAGAAAGGAACCATGCTGGCATAGCGGCATTGGGAAACAATCAGGTGTTAGAAGTGCTTGGGGCAATGGATGGGGAATTTTTGAGTTAAGCAAGTTGGCAAGGCCAAAAATATGTTTTTGGAAAAATAAGTGAGGCAGAAAGGACTTTTCTTAATTGGAAGATCTTGGGACAGAGGAGACTGGTGAGGTGTGGAAGTGCAGTTTGGGTAGACAGGTGAGTGAATGATAGGGTTGAGGGTAGAAAGGAGTAAACTGAAGAGGAATCATCAATGGATGACCACAGTGACAAACAATGCAACAAAAAAAATTTAATGCTGTAGATTGCATATGCAGCAGAAAGAGGAAACGGAACCACTGTCACTCTATTAATGAATACATCTCTGATGTCCATACAGTCTCCCTAATATGGTGTAATTCTTCACTGCTTTTTTCTCGTTCCTGTAAATGCATGCCTGAATTAGGCAATTTGGTTCTTTCACAGACCTCTGAAGTTTTTTAAGTCATTCCATCATATCAGATGATGATAATCACTTGTTTGATGCTTAATCTTGTTAGGCCGTATAATTTAGGAATAATCATATAGTTGTTAGATTTTGAAGTCAGAAACGGAAGATAAAATATTAGTAGTTTGTTTACTGGGCATCTAGGCAGTAAAAATCAGGTAAGATCCCCTTTTTTCACAGCAGGTATAGGTTCAGCTAAAACTATCACATAGATCACTTATTAAAGTCCAACTCTAAGTCTTCAGGATTCTCTCTGTACAAGATCTCTATTTTGTGGTTCTTTCTATTCATCCATACCCCTACTCTGTTTTTTCATCTTTCATCCTAACTCTCAAAACATCGTTTTATTCAGTCTTGGCAAGTGTCTTGCATTAACTGCAAGCTTTCACAGCCTGTCCTTTTCCCACTTGTCATCATGTATTTTTATACCAAGTAGTTGGCTGCTGAATATATCAATATCAGCTGAATATATCAATATTTTATAGCCACTTGTTGAAGTTTCAGAAAAGCATCTAATTTTCTTTCATTGTCCTTTTATTTTATTTTATTTTATTTTATTTTATTTTATTTTATTTTATTTTATTTTTTTTATTTTATTTTATTATTTTATTTTATCTTATTTTATTTTATTTTATATTTTCCGCTTCATTCACTTTTGTTATTCAGTATCTCCTAAGTATCCACAAATGTATACCATATTTCTTCCTCAAACACTCCATAATGATTATCTCTTTTTGCGATGAAATTCAATACTGGTAAGCTGGCTGGTATACTGGTACCACTGGCTATCATACTAATCAAAATGGTGCTCCTCCATCTGTATCTGTCTCTTTGTCATCTCCTGTCTTATATTTAGATGTTCATACAAGTGTATTCTGTTTATGCACGATGCATGTCGAAGACTCGCTCAATGGGATTCTAGTTCATGTGTAGGCCTTGCAGCCTAGCAATAATCATAATATATGCATGTTGACCATCTGTATGCTTGGCTCCTGTGGCCTCAAGAGCCAGTCTAGCAGCCAAGAATAGCTGAAGTGCCACTGCAGTCCTAACGAGCCCCAAGTGAGGAAAGAATTTTCATCCTGGTTCTGTAATCGACAGATGTCTACTAGAAAAAAGGAGAGGGAGGCCCTCACTTCTCACCTTCTTCATAACAGCTCATACCAATGAAGGAGCTGACCTTGGACTCAGCCAGCTAAGCTTGAACTTAAGTCACCAGAGCTCCTAGAAGGGGGATGTGCTCCATGCCCCAACAGGTAACATAACTGAAACGCTACCGGTGCTCTACCAGGCTTTTTGTGCAAGTTGCAAGACTTCACGAAAGGCTTGAGACAGTCTTAAAAAAACGTGAGCGATGAATGTCAAACAGGCACATGGATGAACCTCTAATTGGCTGCCTTCTACATTTGCCTAACACCTGGGGTTGAGCAGTCGGTTAGTATGATTATAGGAGATTGTTTGAACTTCTGCCTCCACCCCCCCCCCCTTTTTTTTTTCCCTAATGATGCCATCTTTCTCAAAATAATAGAGAATAGAAATTGTGATGCTTTGTCTTTTGTCATAGGTAGCAAGGATGCTCCCTTCTTAGGTTTCTTGCCCTGTCTAAAACTAGGAATTAGGAGGAAAGACTGCTGAAGCTATCCCATATGGACTGCAGACCACAGAGCAAAAGGAGTAGAAATTGGTGTTGCCCCAACACGATTGTTCTTGGTTTGAAATGACTTTTGGTAAGGGCAACAGATAATATGGTATAGAAATTGTAATTCATGTATAAATGGAAGTCAGAGGTGTATTGTGAAGGTTAAGTGCATCACAAAGGGAGCCCAAAATAAAACATTTGGGGGAGATGCTAACAACTCATCTCAGTGGTTCTCATTTACAGTGGTTCTCTCTTGTATTATGTGAAACTTTTTTTTTTTTGAAGGCTTTTTACATTCCTTCCCTACTTATTTTCTTTCTACGTGCCACTCTTACTGCAACAGGGTGCAAGTAATACAAACCTTCATGTTCACCTACTATTTCTTTCAGATACATTTTGCTTTCTCTGGTGTTGTTCTTCATGCTTGGTATGAGCTCTCTACAATCAATGACAAAAACTTAGTCATTATCACCAGGTAAAACACTCATTATCATCATGTTCCCTCCCTAATGGATTGTTTTACTATGATGCCTATAAAAATTGACAGAAGCTAAGCTGCTAGCATGAAAAGATCTCTTCTTGGCATTTTGACCACTCTCATCATCTCCTCATGCCGCATCATCTTTTGTCTCGTACTTCCGTGCTAATACTTTGTGGTGTTACCTTTTGTTCTCTATTTGTGTATCACTCAAGGCAATAGTGTCTGTGAGTGGGACTTATGTGTGCTATGGTAACATAATTTATGTTAATTGTCTATCACAATAGATGATAATAATAGGGAGATCAAAATTAATTTACAAACTCTACATGCACATGTACAATATCATGACTTTGCTATCTGTCTCATAATTATTGATGCATGAACCTCACACTTATGAGTTGTAATGATATTTGCTATTTGTTGCCAAATATTACGGATATTTTTTTTCATACTAGCTGTAAGTACTAATTACTGTGAGTTGTTAAATTTGTGCATATAGTCAGCTTACAGTTATCTGCAGGCAGATTGTTCATGTCACAGATAAATTGTGCCACAGATGCAAGCACAGCTTGGGTTCGATAGGGTTTATTAGCTCTAGCTCAGCGCTAGGTCTGCCAGGCCTGTGCTGGCTGCACATGGAATCATTTGGATGTCTGTGCAACGTGCTTGCTAGTGCAGCTCCCCATTACTTGATTTATTTGCTTGCGTGTGGCACCGGAGCCATGCTAATTTTACTGGATTGCTGAGCATTGTGCCCCAGAAGCAGCCCTTACCATGGGCAGTGGCAGAGCAGAGACACTAGAGCCCATGATTTCACAGTGTGGGAGTTCTGGCAGCATTTTTGCTGTAAGGATTACCGGGTTTAAAAACTCTGCAAAAACAGATTGATATTTTAATGTGTACTGTCAAGTGACAGCATGTGCAGTAAAACCAGTGGAGCAAGCGTGATGGAGGGGAACTGAGGAACCGCCCTGGGCCCAAGATGGGCGCTGTAGCTCAGACACAGCCGTACAAACTAGCCTAGCGGTAAGGGACAAAGCTGTTCCCCTGTCCATCGTCTGTGTCCTCCACACTTTGGGAGTGTGCAGGATCACTTTCCAGGCTTTCTGTCACACAGGCTTGCATACAACCAGCTGTCAGCCTGGGCTGGGTTACTTTTTTTGCCTCACGTAATACAGAACACTAACTTTACTCGGCTTTCACCAAGGTGTCTATTTTCTGAACACGGAATACATTGTTGTTTGCCTTAAGCATGTGTGGAAAACTTGAGATTTGCGACGGGCCTGCAGGCCGGGCGGAGGTAACCGGGCCTCGGCGGCGCGGAGCCCGCGCGGCCCCACGCGAGCCGTCCCTGCTGCCGGTGCCGCCGCCCCGCGGCGCCGCCATTTCCCTCTGCCGGCCTCCGCCACCGGCCTCTTTCCGGGAGTAGGCGGGGACCGGCGCGGCACAGGCCGGCCCGGCCACAGGCGGTGCGCTGCGGAGCGCTGCGGCACGGCCCGGCCATGCAGCCGGAGCGGGGCGGCAGCCGGCCCCGCAGGGAAGGCGGGCGACACGGTCGGAGGCGGCCGGGCGGCGCGGAGCGGGCGGCCGAGCCGGCGGCTGAAAGCAGCGGCGGAGACGGCCACGGCCGAGGAGGAGCCGGGGGCCGGGGAAGAGGCGGCGCTCACGGGCACCGAGGAGGCGGGGGCCGGGGCAGGCGAGAGCCCCGGGGCCGCGGGGCAGCACCGCCGCCTGCCGCCCACCACCACTACCGGCGGGTAAGGAGGAGGAGGAGGAGGAAGAGCAGAGCCCGCCCTCCGCGGCACGGGAGGGGGGGGAGGCGGGGCCGCTGCCTCCCCTCGGTGGGGCCGGGCGGGCTCCGCGGCCTCTCGCCGCCCCGTGGCGTGGCTGAAACGTGTGTGCTGGGGAGGGAACCGGGATGGGGCTTCGGGCCAAACCCGCTTGTACAGTGAAGCACGAGCCTCGTTTGGGAAATGCAGCGCTGTTTGCAAATAGAGATGATGAACTGATGAGCGTTTTTGACGCAGTTGATTACAAGTTGAAATGAGCGCGTGTCTTGTCCAGCCAGTGGTACTGGCAATGAAAACACGGGGACGTGCTCAGCCTGCAGAGTGGGTATCTGATTCACCCGAACACGTCGTCACTGATCCCACTTGAAGCCTATGCTTTGGCTAAATAGAAAGTATTTTAACAGGTTAAAGGTAACACAAACGTGCCTGCCTGTACCACAACTACACTGTCAGTTTGCTCTGGAGATGTTAAAATGCTCTATGCAACCCACCGTAGTACAAGATCAACACTATACCTTTAAAAAATAATTTATAATAGAATATTCTAATTTGGGGATAAGTGCTTTGACAGTATGACATTCAGATTGTCTTGTTTTCTTTAGCATTGGTCAAACAAGAAATCATGATTGGCCCTGGAATGGCAAAAAGATTGCAATCCCAACCTAATGCTGATTGGTGTTGGCAGCACTGGGAGTCCTAATGTAGACAGGCCAGCTGCTACCCCATTTTCAGGATCAGGTTGATTAGATTCACTGTGACTTTTATGATGCTGTGGCTTCAGTTGGACCCAGCCAATGTTTTATCTGTATTAGAACACCCATGGTTGCTGATGGGTTTCAAAAATTGCAAAATATTTGGCCTCTTGTCACTGCAGTCAGATACATTTTAGCACTCATTTTAAGGAGAAAAATGCAGCTGGATTGGTACTGTTACCTAGAGCACTAGTTGGCAATTTCAGTTGTTCGCAATACAGATTTCTGATTTCATACTGATGTGTGCAGACAGGTTTGGATTCCGGATATGAAACAGTAGTGCTCCCTCATGAGCCACAGAGGCATAGGGTAGAAGTTTAGTACCGGTATTAGCTGAAAAAAGCATCCCGAGTTGATTTTGAGTTGTTGGTCTAAGTTAAAACACATCTATATCTATGTTCTCTCCAGTAGTGCTGTAATTGTCCCAGCATGACACGTTTAATAATTTAAAAGATTTACTCAGTAAGGGAATCAAACATAATATATATGCTTTTTCATCTGGATTATTGTTTGAAGTATTTTAGGAAGCAGTTCAAAGATTTTTTTGGGGGGCAATTTACAATACGTTTTGCCTGATCGCTGTGTTACTGACTTTGGTATACTCTTCATTTTAGCCTAGCGCAGTGACTTCATTTGTTTGCATGGGCTGCGCGTTTAAAAGTGAAGCAAGATCTAAGGGTTTCCCAGAGCTCCACTAATCAACATTTAAGCATCATGCTTTTCCTTCGCTGGAGTCTTTTGGCATTAAGCACCATATGCTTTTGTAGCACACCTGTCACAGACCTTGCATTTACTGACGTGCTCCCAGTGATCTAGCCATAGTGTCGACAGCTGTGGCAACCTGCAGCTGGTGATGCCTAGTGTTAGTCTGAGCCAGCCTGAATGTTTACCCCTTACAAAACGGAGGTCCTTCTTGCTCTCTATTTTTCCATCTGTGCGGTAACGTGAGATCTCTTGTAGTATTTTTGATATAAGCTAGGCCTTGTTTCTGAATGGATACAGCCCTTAACTGGCAGGAAATTGCCCCGTTTTATTTCTCGCTCTGTTCAGCGAGGTTGCTTGTTTTAGACAAGTGCACCAGCTCAGCGAGAGGGAGCCTGACCCAGAGTAAGCGATATGTGTGAGAGGGAACCCTGCTGGTTTTCAGCTGCAGGGGGTCTGAGCTTTTCAAGTGGTGATGTGTAAACTTCACACCTGGAGAGCCAGGTAATAATACTTGTAGTGTGAGTGGTTTATCCCGTCACTTTTCTGACTGTGTGCTGGGAACCCAGAGCCTTCTATGAAAAATCTTTGTTTGTTTTTCTTTTTTTTTTCAAATGGGCCTTGAAATTTCCTGGAGTAGGGAGGTGGAGGACACTGAAATTTTGTAATATGTAGGGTTTTGTAGGGCAATTTCAGCCCTTTTGCTTTCCAGGGTAAAATTTGTGAAAGATTATGCTGCATTTCCCCAGTGTTGGTGTTGGTTTGGCATTTCGGAGGAATTTTCTTACTAGATTAGGATTCTTCTAGCATTGTATAATCAGAATTGAGATAATCTGGTATTATATCCTGAAAAAATATCATTTAGAATCATAATTAAAAGTTATTAAAATATAAATTTTAATTTATTTCTACCTTATTTGTTTATAAAACTATTGCTGCTAAGCTAGATATTGAAGTACTTTGTGATTACTGGACCTTTAGTTGTTGTCTGAGATTATTTTTTTTTAATATCTTCAATTATGAAAAGCTTTAAAACAAAATCTACATCAAATTGCATTAAAATAACTGGATTTGGATTTGTTGAGCCTGCTATAGACAGAGCAGTAAAATGCAAGTAAAAGTATAGGTGAATGGGTTTAGGAAAGCATCATAAGAGTGTCAGTAACACCAAACTTCATTAAAAAACTTGGAAGTACCTACCAATTTTTAGGGTGAGCTAGAAATTGGCGTGAAATTGCATAATGTTTTGGCAGTAATATTCCTTAGTAATTTGCATTCATTTGAAACCAATATTCGTCTTCAAAATTTGTCTTTTTGATGTTTTAATTTAGTGGATCCTGAGCCTGTTTTTGAAGCTACGGGAGGTTGTTATTTTTTGACCTGTACAACAGGGATAAGAAAGCACAGTGGTGGTGTCATGTTAGCATCTCAGGTTTCTGTGGGCCAGTGAATGCTGGACACCACTTTATATGTTTGTACACTATTGTAAGCATGCTGTAATTCTTTTTATTTTAGTAATAGCTGTGCTGCTTTCAAATCCTGCCAAGACCCAGTACTTGCTGAGTCACTTCTCTCCCTCTCTGCTGGATGATAATGTAGAAGGAGATCAGGTTGCTATTTGTTTATAAATAACAGACTTACTCCTGTGATGGGTTTAGATGTGGATCAAAATCTTAAAAACTTTCATGATTACTACCAGCTATTAAGGAAATAGCTTTCTGAGGAACTCCACAGCGCTGTTGTTTAAGCAAGATTCTGCTTCTCATGGAAGTGTGGAATTGGCTTAGGAACTGGGAGGAAAAGTGCTCATTTCTTATGAAAAAGAAAAAGCATCTTGCACTTGTTCAGCCTTATAACTAGCATGCACATTGATTTAACTGGCTTGAATGCTGAAGATTTTGCATCCTTGTTTCAAAAATAGTATTAATCTGAAGTCTGATTATGACCAGCTGGTTTACCAAATGGCAGATTTCTTTGCAGATCTGTCAGCTTGAATAATTTTATGTTGCTTCTGTCTGTTTTAACTTATCTAATCTATGTTAAATAAATAGAACACATTTGCAATTATTCATTTTTAGTAATGTGAAATTATAATGCTCAAAGTAAAAGATCCAGTTGAAATTGGCCCAGTGTTATCTCCTTTTATCCTAACTCCTCTACTTTGCTTATAATTCATACCTGATTTTGTGGACTGTTATTTGTACTGATTTGTACTATTATGCACTGTTATAGTACTTTATGTACTACTTTGAATAGCTCTCTATAAAATATAGGTTATTTGAAAAAAAAAAAAAGCAAAATTTGTGGGCATGATACTGGGCTTTATTTTGATGGTCCTTGACCACGTCCTTCTGGTTGGTTTAAGATATTCTTCTAACTTTCTTTCAATTATCACAAATTATACACTGTGTGTGCATGTGATGCATGCTACTACTGAAGTGCAGTTGGAATGGGCAGGTCCATTTTGATGTTCCTTTTCTGACTTTGGGTGTCAGTTGCAAGTGGAAGTAGAATAGATCGATTTTAGTGCGTTCCTTCTTACCTTGTGCATTCACTCTTTAACAGTTTCAAGATGACATCATCAAATTTATTTAATTTTTATTATCTAAAACTAATGTTATCAATATCAGATATATTTTTCCCCATTAGTACGTGCTGAAACTTTACAGTCTAAGCAACTGCAAGAAGCAATCTGTTCATAGGCAGCTACATAGTAACAAAAGCTTGGATTTTTCAAATACATACACATTTGGTTTCCTGTAGAGCACTGCAACACATCCTGTGCATGTAGGAGAAGAAATAGATACCTGGAACAACACATCTTTTGATGCTTTATGTTAATGTTCTACAACGCAACTAGGAAAAAACTTATTTAGATCAATGTATGTCAATTTGTGAGCTGTACTTAATTACTAATGAGGTGCGAAGAGCTTCCCTTCGCAGGAGTTTCTCTACTGTGCTGAGGCGTGAAGAGCCACTGACTGCCTGACTGAAGTGTGGCTTGCTTTATCTGGAGTGTATTGATTTAGATTAAGCCTCTTGATGACTGTGTGAACAAGTGGTTGGGAACTTCTTCACGGTTCAAGTGTCAAATTGGTGTTTGTTAAATGGGATTCTGCAAGGCTTCATTCCGTGTCCGCGTGCATTCAGTATTTCTGTTAATAATTCTGGTGAAGGAGTGAAATAGCTCTACAGTGTGAAGGCAGTGCTAAGAAAGGGAAGGCAGAAGGGTGGAGCACAGAGCTGGCGTTCAGCACAGCCTCAAGAAATGAGAGAAAGAGACTGCAGGAAGGTGTAGCTCAAGGTCACATTTTACACAACTATATTTAAGTAGGAAAAATCTGCAGGAGGATGCGCTTGGTTTTGCTGCAATTCTATAGAAAGCAACTGGCAGCTTAATAGATGAGCAGGTATTGAACTCTAGGCCGGTTCTCTTCAATTTTCCTGTCAGTGGTCTGGAATTTGCTGGCCGAACTACCCAGGGAGGTGCTTTTGACAGCGGGGGAAAAACAAGAGGCCTTGCGCAGGGATCTAGGTACATTGAAGCATGGGGCAATCATAAATGGTGTGAAATTCAACGAGGGTAAACGCTGTTTAGATGTGTTTTGGTTCAGGTGTTTAGAACCTGGGGCGGGGTAATGCCGGGTGCAGGTACGGGCCGGCAGACGAGCAGCAGGAGAGCAGCCCTGCAGAAAGGGATCCGGGCCTGTGGGTTGCGGCAGGGTGAGAGGCCGAGGACACTGGGTTGGCCTAGGCTGGAGAGGAGCAGGCTGAGGGGCGAGCTCAGTGCTCTTGACAGATCCCCAAGGAGGGGAAATGGAGGGCAAGGTGCCCATCTCTCCTCACTGGTAGCCAATGACAGGATCAGAGGGAAGGGCACAGAGCTGTGCCAGGGCAGGTTCAGGCTGGGCGGCAGGAAAAATGCCTTCACCGTGCGGGTGGTCACACTCTGTGACAGGCTTCCTGGAGTGGTGGTTGGTGCCCCTGCCTGTTGGCCTTCAGGAGGCATCTGGACAATGCCCTCAACAATGCGCTTTAACTTCTGGGCAGCCTTGAAGCGGTTGGGCAGTTGGACTGGAGAATAATTTGTAGGTCACTTCTAACTGAAATAAACATTTCTATTTCTGTTCCTATTCTTTATGACCAAAGAGGAAAGTTGAGAGGATCTATTTTTTTTTTCAGTTTGGAAAAGAGGATATTTTGGGGGAAGCGTGAATAGGAGTACTCCATTAAGTAGAAAGGTTGCTGCAAACCGATCAGAAATAAAATGTTTTAGGTAGGACAAGAAGAAAGATGTATTCATAAGGAGGTTTAAGTAGGGCATTGGGAATAAAAATTGTGACTGAAGGGGTAGATAGACTGTGTAATGTGTTATGTAGAAAGTATATGGAGATCAGTATAGAAAAATATTGTCAGAGGTTTTAAGAATATGGTGAAAGCTGCTGAGCCTGCTCAGCTCCTGTGTAACTGCTTGTCACAGTTTTTTTTTTTTTTTTTTTTTCCGGGCTGTCTGCATTGGAAAAAGGGAAACGCTTTTTGTCCAGCCAAAGTTAGTTTATTCTTCTCAGTTGTCAGCCAGTAGAGAAACCTCCTTTTCACAGAGCCAGGGAACGCACTGTTCTGTGATAATCCCTGATTGTTTAGCATGGAAATGTTTAATGAGATTTATTGTTATTTTTTCATTGTATTTGCCAACTTCCCTTCTGATTTAACTTGAAACACTTATACTGAAAAAGTCCTGTTGCATAGGTGAACGTGCAGCATCAGTACTACGTAACAGCTTCATGTCTGACATGATTTTTTTGGTAATTTAATTATAATAAGCTCTTTATATATATATATATATATTTCTGAAGGCTGTGCCTTTCTGTTTTCCTGCCTCACCTATTTGGAAGTTTTTGTTCCACTTTTCTTCGTTCAGTCTCTGAGATAGTAATTGGATAACTTTGAAACAGACGATCCTGAACTTTTGTTAGCTTAAACAAATAACTTTATAAGCTTCATATTTTGTTAGGTGTACAAAAGACAATTTTGAATCCTGCCATTACTTAGATTTAATTATCACGTACGATGTAGTGGGTGTTATTCAGAGGAAAGGCAAAAGGTAATGGCTCGAGTGTTGGAGAAGCTCTCCCAAGTGCTCATCATCCTATTTAGCTGCAGTTTCAGCCCTGAGGGAAAAACTAAGCCAGCTCACCTAAGGGTCTATGTGGTCCACCTCGTGCCGTGGCAGCTGATGAAGCAGTGCTAGCGGCGACCAGCAGGAAGGGTGGGTGGCTGCCCGACCCCGAGGGTCGAGGAGCTGCTGCTCAAACAGCTGTGGGGGTCCTCGCTCCTCAGGGAGGTGTGTTTTGAATGCATGGTGGGGTGAGCGAAAACCACATGTGCGTATGAGCCAGTGGAACTTCTCGCCACTGGGCGTTTGCTCTAAGGAGAGCTCCAAGAGAAGTTGTTTGTGCAAAGGGAACACGTGTGGACTCCGAGCTAAACACGTTGCTTGTGTCGTGTTGCTCTGTTTGTGTCAGTGGTCCTGGAGAACATTGTGAGGGGATTGGTGTGGGTACATGAAATGGGAGATCAGAGGTAGTTGTGATGAAAGAAGCAACAAATTTCTAGAAGTGATGAAATCTAATTGAAAACTCATTCTGCAGTGCTGTAACTCAACTAAGTAACAGTTTTATGGTCACAAAGGCAATTCTGAAAGAGCTCCTGCTTTCCCATGAATGTAACTGGGTAGTTTTGGGAGCCCTGCTGGAGGTTTGCAGCCAGCCTGATGGTGCTGCATGGCCTTATGTAGCCATCAGAAGGCTTCACTGTATTTTAAAGAAACATGAAAATCACAGATGATTGATTCAGTGGTGGTTTGGAGCCTTGTAGCAAGCACAAAGGAATATTTCTTACTGGCTTGCATAATCAAAGGATTTTAGGCCTGTGTAATTCTATGGTAAGGCATGGAAAGAAGTCTTTTCTACAGTTCCCTTTCATGTGAGCCATTCCTCTGTATTTTAACATGCATGTGGTGTTTCATGATTATCACTATTATTTTTTTAAAATAATGCTTTAACTCTTCAGCAGGTAGACTGACTAATGCATCCTGCTAGTAAGACCAGTGAATCTGCTGGAGTGTGTGAGAACCTCGCCTCAAGGCTCTGCTTCTATTCTTGCTTCGCTTTTCCCAGAGGATAACTGTACAGACTTTCTCTTTAACTCTGAAATAGCCAGGGTCTTTGACGTGTAGAGAGCAGAGTGATGATTCTGGGCCATGGCATTTCCTAGGCTACTACTCTGTCATTGGTATACTTTGATGGCTTGAGTTTTTTCCAGTTGCCTGACAAACTAAGCCGTTGTTCTTCTGTATTCTCTTTTGGGCTCTATTACTCAGGTTTTGCTGCTTTGCTTACTTCACTGACTTATGTTCCTGTTAATTTTTAGCAGTAGGCGTCATGCCCGTGGAAGCAACAGAAGCTTAAATGATACCGTACTCATTATTTCTTTTCCTTCCACTTCAGCCTTCAGTTAGCAAGGGTGTTAGAAGATTATTGTCCCAGAGTGCAATTTATTTGTGGAGGTAAAATTCAGAACCAAATTGTGCTAATGAGAGGTTTGTTCCTTCAGTGTTTTTGGCTTGGCTCATAGTATTTTATTGTTGCTAACTGGGTGCATATTCATTACTGAGTTACTGTCAAGAATGAGTATGTGTCTGTATATATATATATATTTGTACAAATTTGTCTGGGATACACCCGATACTAATGGACTCAGAGTGGTTTCTCTTGTGGTGGGACCCAAGCTGAAGTTGTCCGCCTGTTGTTTGGGCAGTTGAGCACTGACCAGAGCCCACCACTTGCAAACTGCATATGAAGTTCTGCAGTTACTGGGCTGTAGATATGCAAAGTGCACCTAGGTCTGGCAAACAGTGCAAACTGTGTTGTAAGTAGAGACGTGATGCGCACATAAAGTCCTGGAATTGTGGATCACGAGTATAGCCCAGTCCTCGCCCTTCTTGGTAATTTGGATGTGTGCATGTTTTCAGCAAGTTCTAAATGATTCTTGGAGCTTGTTAACAATGGAGTTGCCTGAAGGGTCAGGGCGATGCTGTACGCTAGCTCTTACTTTTTAGAATTATACTCTATAGACCAATGGCAGAATAAAATGGTGTTTTAACATCTTGTTTTTCTGGCGTTAGGGCACTGGGGACCTTGGACAGTGGTTCTTCACTACTTTGTCTCTTGATGCATGTTGGATTTAGAGAAGCTAAAGGTTATAGTCATGTGACAAATTTGGTTGAATTACCCACAAGACATCTGAAAAATTAAGGTGAAATATATATATATACACATATATAATTTTTGCTGTTTAAGTCAGTAAGACAGCTTCTAGAATCTTGCAGTGTGAGCGTTGAAGAACAGTAACACTTTTTAGGCAGAAACTTCAAAACCAAACCTTTCCTGTGAGCTTCATGATTTTTTTTTCTTTTAAATGGCACATCATTCCTGTTATGTTAAATAGAAGTTTCAGAAAAGAATGTGTCCCTGCCATAGCTGATTCTATCTTTAGCTAACCCAAAGTGATGAGTTCTAGTATACAACATTTATGAAGCAGTCTTTAGGATTTCATCAATCTCTTAAAAATTCTTATCCAGTACAGTAAAGAATAAAAGCTTTTTTCTTCATGCTACCTGTTCTCTCCATTGCCCTTTCTGCTAATTAAGGTTCTCTTTAGCTTTGGTAGGTCTCTCTAAAGGTCACCAATAGTGCAAACTAGTGAAGAGGATTACTCTTTGCCGTTTTTTTTCTCTTTTCATGAAAAAAACCTCTCTGGAGGTTCTTACTTCTTTAGTCTAAATAAGAAAAAATGTTAGCTTTTTCCTTTTCAGTTGGCAACTGTTGAAAAAACAGTTAATAATATAAACTTGTATTTGTACTGGAGGAGATGTGATGGCTAGGTAAGGAAGTAAATTGTTTCTGTTAATGAGAGACAGTGCATAAAGGTCACTGGAGACTCACTACAAAGGCCCAAATAGGTAAATATGCTAATATGAGAAGATTGTGAACATAAAAACATGTGTATGACCTCACCCACCAACTAGTGCTTCTGAAAAAAAAATTCTTTTTTTTAACTTACTCTTTCATGTATGCCACTAAATAGTGGAATGGATTTAATATTTGGCAACGCCAAATATTAATGAATATTAATTAATATTAATATTATCTCTTATTAATACTGACAAAAAATCATAAGGTGCAATGCAAAAATATTAAATATCATTTTTCTGGTCTTTACATTTCATTATACTAGTCTGGAACAAAACCACATAAAAGCAGAAGGATCTGCAAATTCCGATACTGATTTGTTTAAGCTGTGTGCCAAGAATGGCAATGAAGTGACTTTTACAAATGCTTGTTTTCTGTTGAATAATTGGAAGGGGAAAAAATCTTATCTAAATAACGTGCAACACTGAAGGAGGAAGTATAATGAAAAGTGGTGTAATTATTTTCAGTGAGACAGCAAAGCGTATTGATGCACTTATCAATAATAATTGTTTATTTTCTTGCCTTATTGCATCCTTTGTTAGCCCCTGTAAAATGCTGTTTGGGCAGAAAAAAATCTCTCTTAATGAAGTAATGCACTATTTTCGTCTCTTCCTCAAAATGTATGGCAAAATCATCCTTGTAGCTGCCAGTTTACATTAGTAACAGCTTGTTCACAAGATTACAGAACCATTACCACTGATGCTTTTTGCTAAAATGGCAGTCAGTGGACACGTAGAGTCTGTTTTAGATGCAGAGAGAGCGTGATGAAAAGGTTTGAATCTGCAATCAGTAATGAAATGAAGGATTTGGAGAATGTGGAGAAGAAGAAAAAGTTCAAGTCGCAGTCTGCTTTCTGCTCAGTTTCAAATACAAAGCAATCGAGTTTTTTAATTTCTCAGATAAGCGACCTACCACCGGACTTTAAATACTTTGAAATGAATTTCCCTCAAGTCCTTCTTTTCAGTCTTTTTGTAATTTATGCAGAAACTTAATGCTGTCATAAAGATAGAGCAGGAATGAAAGAAAGAATTGATGCAAAGTGATTTTTCCTTCTGTGTTGTGTGTATGCGCGTGGTGTTTGGGCGCGTGCCTGCTGGGTATGCTACAGGTCATTTTCTCTTGCTGGGAGCCTTCGGTTGCTGTACAAAGCAGGTCTGAGAAATCAGGTTAGGTCACCCCTTGCAGGGGATGTCAAGCCACTGAATTCTCATGAGATGTGGGAGGTGCAACTTGAAATGCATTTGTGCACATAAGTGAATTGACTTTATTTCCGCTTTCTGGGTAAAATGCTGTAGTTCTGCAGTAGCTGAATGAATGTGGATTGTATTTATGGACAAAATACCTTCGGGATGCTTTGTTTTGGTACTTCCCACTGGTCCTCATCACTATTTATTGTCAGGTCATCATGGCAAACTGAACTATTTTCTAATGAGTATGTATGTGATCTGCAGAAAAAGATTTCCTATTTGTTTTTTAAAAAAAAAAGTACAGCGGTGATGTAGTGTTTTTGATAAACCCTTGTTTTTCTGTTGCCTGCAGTGGGTGACTGCTCTGAGACCAAGTGCATGTCACACATTGGTGGTGTAAAATTCTGTTTCTGACAGAGTCAGGACAGTGTGGTGTGTCTTCAGTGTTTTTTAATTGGTGTTACGTTGATATTTGGTTATATAGGCAGAACCCTAACCATACTTATTGTTAATTCTGAAGTTCTAGTACAGCAGTTGGAGGATATAGTGCTTTGGGAGCTGTGCTACTAACCAGGCTGTCTCTGAGCTACTGAAGAGCTTAAAATGGGGTATTATGGTCTGTTGCTGCCTTTTGATTTGGAGGAGCATCACAGGAACGCATGCCCAGGCATACAGCTGTATGTTGAATTACACTGCCTGTGGATTCAGCGCGAGCCTCTCTGGTGGCAGTACCACAAACAGGGCGGTTGGCAGTGACTTGCTGTGTTACGGGACAGCAGGCTGCGTGGTGCCCGAGGGAGCTCCAGCAGTTTAGTTCCTCCTTTCGCCGAGTTTGTGCTGGGAGTTCAGTGCCCAGACTTGCACAAGGAGAGCTGGTAACGGGGGGAGTTGGTGGCTGCTTTTCTGCACAGTTTGGCTGTGCTGCCACTGAAATCCTGCCTAGGTTATGAGGCAGGGATTGCAACCTTTAGAAGTCTGGAGGTGTATCCTTGGTGAATTACTTTTTTGCTCGTTTCCACTTTTCTTGCATCCCTATGTTCACTACGAGAATGGAAAAGGAGGAAAACTGGGCTTTGGTGACTAGCCCATACATTTCTCCCATCATAGAAAACAAAAGGGAAAAAAGAAGGTTTAGGTGTCTGTTCATCAAGTAGGTGGTTAGTACTGTCTGCATTTTTTTCTGTTTTTAATGGTCTAAAGAAATAAATTCATTTTAGTCTCAGGATTGGTCCATCAGACCATTCAATTGGTCTCAGAAATGCTGTTTAAAACCCTGGGAGCTGAGAATAGTATCTTTTTTAAAGTACCATTGCCATAACATGTATTTTGTCTAGTGTGACTCAATTCTTTTTTTAATCAGTGTTATTCAATGCATACGTCCTGCTTGTTTGTTCAGTGACTTTTTTTTTCATTCAGCTATATAGATATGCATTTCATTTGCATGTTAGGCAATCTGCTTTTTATCTTTAGCATCTTTTATATAATTTATTGTTCACTTATTTGCTATGTGGCTGTGTATTAGTCCTAAAAATTATTTGGTTTTGATACCCTTTTCTGGAAATATCCCCCAGAGAGGATATTTGTAACTGTAGAACTACTGCTTTGTTGCCACAGGTAGAAATGTATTAATGCAACCTAATTTAATAAAATGTGTCATGGCTGGGTCTGCCAGTTTGTTGATAGAAGGGTAGTAGAAATCTGAGTTTTTTCAGTAGCACGAGGAATTACAATTAGAAAATAGCAGTGTATTAGTAATGAAAGATGAAAAACTTAAGGACTATGCTACCGAAAGTGATGCAGACACGGTGAAAGAGGGAGGAAAGCAGAAAGCTTTACTTTTGAATTTCTTATGTACTGCCTTTTTAGGGTTTCAGATTACTAGAGTATCTCCTTGTACAGCATTAGTTTTTATCATGTGAATATTTTTGTGTGTTTGCAATATGCTGTTATTATGTGATAGTTGATCTGAAAAAGTGACAGATGTTGGGTGTTTTCATTTAAATTCAAGATAGAAAAATTTCTCACAGTGAACCAAACACCAGTACTTGTATTTTGAACCTCTAAAATGATGCATTTCACACGCCTCAGTGACTTTCTTAAAGAAGCAAGTGAGAAAGGGAACTAAAAACTAGTCACAAATGTTCTAAAGTTCATGCTGAAAGTTTTGCCAATCAGTGTACATATTTTTACATATTTTATATAAAAATATGTAAAATCAACGGAGAACATCCCTGTGCCCATGTGTATTTTGTGGAGCAGGGATAATAACAGGGAATCCACAAGTCTTTAATGGAAAGCAGAAAACAAAATTGGCTTTGGAAAACCAAGTTTAACACTGCAAGAAATTCGAACACGGGATGTGGCTTATCAGTACAGTTGGCCAAACTAGTGGTAAGTGCTGCCAGATAAGAAGGAAGGACCTGCTTTCCAGAGCCCATGTCTTATGGCAGGCTTCCAGCCTGTCTTTCCATTGTTTGTGCTTGTCAGAGTCTGCCGTGAACCGATACATGGACTTAAACTGGCGGAAGGCTAACACTAGAAATGAGAGAAAAAGCTATTCATTAATTTTCTGCCAGTTTAGTTGTACAATTTCAAACACTTCTGTTCTATTTGGTGTCTTTCAGATATTTGTCTTTAACGCTGTGCCAATTGAAAATAGAGCAGTGGGGGGTGAATATCACCAGTTATTTTCATATTTTGAAATCCGTAAAAAAATAATGTCTTAGACCTTATTTGCCTTTTTTTAATGAAACAGAAGTGTTTAAAAGAACTCAAACTTTAAAACTCTTACTGAGTGTTATCTGTGTTATCCAATACGTTGAATGAAAAGGTTGGAAATAGTTATTTTGCTATTCAAACATAATACAAGTTTTGGAGAACTGTTTTCATTTTTGAGGTAGTATGGCTGCAGTCTTTCAAAAGTGTCATCTTTTTTTTGTGGCAAAAATTATCCTCTCAAACTTTGTCATATATTTTTTTCCTTGAGCTAGGAACCCTGAAGCTTCTTCAACATTTTGGTTTTGATCTTGGCAGAGTTGCTGAATTTGCATTGGTTTTGTTCTAAAACTATGTACGTGTGGGGAGTGTTAAATACGCACTAGGCTTGCCTGAGTGTTCTCTAAACTTTACTCTTTTGGGTAGGCTCTGTTAGGATTATGAATTAACCTTTGTGTGTTAGGATCGAGACTGAATTTTTAATTTGTTCTGCAGATGGATGCTGTTTTGAGCATGCTTTTTACATAATTTCTCATACTTTTCTTTCATAGTTGATATGGTTGCTGAAATACAAAGCTTATCAATATATACCAGTGTATAACACAGATGTTTATTGAGAGGCTGTCTTGCTCAGTGACTGATGCAGACTACCAAAGTAGGAATATCCTTCAAAAAGCCCGTTCTTGAACAGCTGCGATTGATATATACCCTCAATATACTTTGATCCTTTGATGTTACAGGATTCTTCGTGTGTGTTCTTTACGTGTTTCTGTTGAAGCTGTTCATACAACTGCGTTGGCAGTTTTAGAAGTGCTAGAACAAAACACAATGAAACACTAAGAAATAGGCATGCTATTGGAGTTTTTCAAGACCTGAGTAGAAAAAGCCCCAGCCTGCCTGGTCTGGTTTCAGTTTTGACCTTCCTTTGCGCAGGAGTTTGGGCAAGATGACCTCTTGTAGTCCCTTTCTCCTGGGACTAAGGGATGATTCTGTGGCATCAACACATAAGAATTGACTCCATTTGTAAATACAATCAATCTCCAGCGCAGCTCAGGATATTTTTATTTAGGAATGGCAGATTTGGTAAGAACAGATACCTTTTAGTAGAAATTCTCATTAGCCTATCCAAAATACTGAATATGATTTGTTTTTGGAATATGACATAAAACATTCACAAATGTATGTGATATATAAAAGCCCTGATTTTGGAAAATACAACCTGTATGTAGGAATAATCAGTAATCCAACTGAAAAAGCTAAAACCTTTGTGGTGATCTGCTTGTTTTGTGAGGTTTACTTGAAACCTGTTGTTTCTTTCAAGACCGAGTCTCTTATTTTATGTTTATACTCATATTTCTGGCTGAAGAAAAACATTCAGCTTTTTCAAGTTACTGTCAGTTTGAAAGTAACATAGCTGCCAAGTTTTGTGCAGGTCCATGTGACAATTTTATAGAAATTGCTTGATGTGTTTATGTAGTTGCCAGTAACTTTCATATAATCCTTTCCACTGAATTTGAGAAAAAATACAGTTGACTTTTCCATTGGTGGGGAAGTATGGGCTTGGCAAGTTTAGAAAATCAAAAGCCTCTTTATCTATAAACAGCAGCTGGACAAGCTTCCTCCAGGCTCTTTGCTCCCAGCATGGCTCAGCCAGGGGGAAGGGAGGCGCAAGGACTTCCAGAGTTAACGGAGCTCCTTGATTCTCTACCGAGTTTCCCAATTAGTGTGGAATAAACGCTGCAGTTATAATGATACAGTTTTTATTTCCCCATCAAATATCCTTCAGTTTGGAGATTTAACTTGTATGAGTAGAGCTAAAGTTTAGCTGGTGGCTTTGTAGCCTGGAAAATCCAGCATCTAAGGAGCAAAATCTTGAATCGTGGTTTTCTAAATAAATATTTACTTGATGGGCTTTACCAAATTCCCAAGGCTACCAATGTTAGAGAATAGAGCTTTTGAGACCTTCTTGCTTGAACATAGGGTAGTAATTTTTCATTGCATGATTATTAAATGTATTAAATTTACAAGTCAACAGTTTTGAAACCATGCCCTAAGAAGCTGCAGCACGAAACTGATATGTGACTTACAGGAACCCGTAGCAGAGGTTGCTTCATTTTTCCCATATAAACCGTGGATTGGAAGGACCAGGTCAGCTAATCGTGTGCTAATAGGTTACAGGCGTATTTCTGAGATAGCAGGGGAAAATAAATGTAAGGATTTATGTGTTCTTTTCTAGTTCTTTGAAAGGGAAGATAGTCTACCATTTAAATCGGTAGTTTGAAACAAAATAACCAGACTGTTTGCCTGTGGGGCTTCTTTTTTGGCTCAGTGAGCCTGAGGGAGAGATTTAGCTCATAATAGATGCTGTTGTTCCAATTCACTGAGGCGTAAGATTTGTTCAAAATGTGGCTATGGCTTGTGGAAATATTAATAATGATCTGTGAAAAAGATGAAGTAGGACTTGTAGCCTGCTGGCACTTGATCATCTTGTAACTTCACCGAGTGCAAAGAATATTTTTAGAGGTGGTTTCTCTGGTGTTGAGAAAAGTCATTTGAAGTTTTTAAGCAGTTCCAATTATTTGCATGCTGTAGATAGTATAAGCAAGTACTTTGAAGCAAAATAATTTGGTGGATAAGATTACTACATTTACTTTTACGTTGTTGTTTTGGTTAGACTGTTGTGACTATGGTGCCTATTAAAAACAACTCAGTATGGATATACCAGCTCACAGTTTTGGCAGATGTTACTGAGTATTATTGCAAAATATTCTCTTCTGTCTCTGAAAGAAGCTATGGTTGAGATCACTGCATTGCAAAAAGCTTATTTTTCAGGAAAATGTTAGCGTCTTATCTTCCATTTGCTTTTCTAAAGCCTGGATTAAGAGCACTAAATAAGGATAGTTTGGGGGGTTGTATTATACTCTTCCTTCATACTGACCTGATTTTTATGTTGTTTAAAGTGGTTTCTGTCATTGTTCTAACTTGCCCTTTCTTCTCTGTACAGAAATTTATTGTTAATATTTCTAGGCAGACAGAACATTGTGGTGGCATTAAGGTTTAAAAAAAAAAAAGGCACTGTTACAAAAATGAAATCTTTCTGAGGTCGTGTCATACTCGTATTGTCTTGAGTTAATTCCTGGTGCTGTCGTCTTGCTCCTGTTTCGTTATACCAGCAATAACTTTCAACAATATAATTAAAAGCAGATATGTCTTCACAAGAGCAGGTCAAGTCATTACACTGTAAGTCTTCCGTACTTGCACTTGTCTGGCTAGAGGAACCACTCAGTAGCTAACATCAGCCGAGCTACTGTACTTACACAATACGCTAATACAAGCCTCTGCATACGGACTGTACTCTGTGAAACGATTTATAGTGTAAAGATTGTGAACCACTTTGTTGCTTAACTATATACGTTTTTTTGACCCTACGACTTGCAAATTCCATCTGAGAGAATCTGACTGTTAAACGTACTGCTTAAATTGGGATGAAGGGGAGAGGAGAAACTGTCTCTGCGTGACGCCTTACTATTTTAAATATGTCCATTCCCGATACAGCTGGTAGTCTAGGCTACATTCAATCCATAGGATACTCTCCTTTTGTCTTGGTAGTCCTTTACCCTGATGAAAAGAGAAATTGACATTGAGACAGATAAGCCTGAATGTCACTGGGACTTGCCAGAGCCTTACAGCCATTTCCCAGAAGCGAAGAGGGAATCAAGACAGAAGTTCACGCAGGAAGTTGGCATAGGCTGTTGCTGTTTGTTGGGAAAAACCTCAAAACTGTGTTTTCAGATCTTCTGTAAAGAGACACTCTCAGGGAGGGAACTGGGAGAAATGCTACAAAATAAGCAAGAAGGAAAAATGTAATGATGCCTGAAAGCTATATAATGACAAAGGGCAGTTGGCCCAACGAAAGGTGAACTGAGCACGTGTTGTTTCTGTGTTCCTCCAAGCCACGGCAGAACATTGTAAGAACCAACAAAGATGAAATGTTTTAAACTTTCCTTACAAAGTCAACAGAACTGAACAGGAAGAGGGCTCTAAGCAACTCCCGTGGCTTCCTAAAGGTAATATGTAGAAAATCTTTTAGAAAGTTTTAGAAAGCCCTAACGGAAGCTCTGCCTTTTAACGCGCTGTCAGTTTTTTAAAAGGGCTGTGAGTTCAGCAGTTCCCGCTGAGTGTTTGTGTTTAACCTGCTCGGGCTGACGGTACTCACACTGAAGGGTGGCTGAGTAATTGAAGCAGGATATGGGAGGTCACTGCTGCACTTTCGCCATAGTGTACTTCAGCCTTGCTCTGATCCAAAACACTTTGGGGTTCCAGGGAAGTGCCAAAGGCTGACCCCATGGGAAATGGCCTGTTCAGAATAACGTTTACTTTGTTTTGACACCTTCATTCCTGAAAGGTGTGCATCAACGTGTTCTCGCCTGTGAGAAAAGCAGAAAGCCTGCTTTCCTGTTTTTTTTCTTGGTATCGTATCTTCCCCAACCCCATAGGCAAAATTAGTGTATAAAGGAGGGTGTACTAAAATATCCTTATGCTGTAGCAGAGACTGCAGATTGGGGTCCTGTGTGGTGTGCATTTTGTTTTCCTTCAGAAGGAAACCAGAGTCATGGGCTCTGGTAAAAGATGAAAATACATCCTAGGCAAAAGGGTCCTTCTATCAACACTCAGACAAAACAGTCAGAAGGTTTCCTGGTTTTGTTCAACTGGGCTTTTGCATACTGTCCCCACTTTCAAAATGTCAGTGAAATGTGCAAATGTTAATGCATATAATACTATCTGAAATAGAGGCGCAGCAGACAAATATTGTACCTGCTGTGATATCATCGTGCATTGTAGCACTGAGCAATAATGTGTACATGTGATTCAAAACTGTTTAAAGGAATAAGTTTTTCTCCTTATCTGACTAATACTGTTTTAAAGGTTATATTTGAATTAGCTTCAAGAATTTGTCTCAGCTTGTATCATTTGTTATTTGAGAATGGGAAATGGGGAAGGTATTTTGTTTCATTATATAAAGGATAGATGCCTGCTTTGTACCGATTAAGATTCATTTTAAGTAAGGTATGATGATAACAGTAGCCTATAGCCTAGCTGAATAGGCAGATAAGAGGAAAGCAATGAAGGATTATTATTTTTGTGTTTCTGAGGTTGTTACCTCAGAGGTTCTTACCTGGTAGCTGTCTCATGAGACAGTGGAAGCAAATCATTTTCTGAAGCTTCACTGATCAGCAATTTCTTTGTATGTCTTTTATAATCCATAATTATCATGGTGAAAATGCATCTTTAAGTTGTGTGAATGTTGAAAACCCAAATATGATGATTTGCAATTTTATCTTGTAGCAGGACAGTGCATTATGTAAAATTTTCCTTGAAATAGTTATTGGAGATGTAAGGAGTAAGGAGGTTTGTATTTAAAGTTTACTCATTTCAAAAGTAAATCTCAGGGTAGTACTCGAGGAATTAGGCTGCACAGTGCCTGTTAACACTTATGAGAATTTGTGGCTCGTTTCTTAAAGTTCAAGTTAACATTTTACCTGCTAAGAAATGCAATTTACTTGAGGTGTGCTAATTAACACAGCTAATAACAGAATGCAAAAAAAAAAAGTTAGTCCAGCAGTATTTCCCACCTAGAAGAAAACATTTGAATACGTATTAATTTAATGTAATCTTTTTAAAATAAAATGGTGATAATCCTGTTTTGTTTTTGTTGATGTCTGAAAGGAGAGAATCCTTTAAACAGGTCTATAGTTAGTAATTAAAGGTAGTACAATTGTTGTCTCAGGTGATCTGATCTTTTCTTAAAAAGGAAATACAACACAATTGTATCCTTGCTTTGACTTGTGAATTGTGTCACATCCAAGTTATTTGGGGCACTGAATTCCATTAGTTTTTTCTGGATTATAGCAAATCATTCAGTTTCTAGGAGGAAAAAAAAAAAGAAATGAGAAAAGCTGATTCTTATCTTAATATAAGTGGATTTGGCCTTTGTTATGTTGTTATGTGGAAACTATAGCTCTGGATCAGTCCCCGGTAATACAGAGCTGTGATTTCATCCCCTCATTCATGTGACCACCTGTTTGTTCATGACAACTATTTTAGTGTATTTATCTGATGGATAGAAAGAAAAAGAGATTTTATCTAAAAATTAAACAGAAGCAACAAGAGTGTATGCAATATTTTCCCTCTTGTCAGAGGGTTGATGTCTGGGGATGTATTTGTATAATTACAGTAGCTTTTAGTCTGTTCTTATGCTCTGACGATTTTCGCATTCCTTCATGCTATTCCTAACCAGTGACGCTGTTCCCAAAGTGATGAAAGCAGCTTGTTTTATGAATATAGGTGGATTGTTTTTCTTGAAGTCGTTATTCTACTTCTGATTTTGTTACTTGCATGTTATGCCAGTTTGTCCAATGTTTATACCAGTATGTAAAAAAAAAAAAACACAACAACAACAAAAGCAGTATAGAGACACAGTAACTATTTAAGCCTTTGGAGATTTTAGTAATCTTTCTGCACAAGATGCTGTAGCTCTTCACTTACAAGTGCATTTTTAAATATAAATAATTGCTCTTCACATTTATTTCAGGATTATGTTTCATTTAAACTGTCAAAGCCAAGGTGCTCCTTAAAGAAAGTGTCTGGTGGTGAGCTGTAAGCGCATTTTGGTTTATGGATATATAATGACTTGGTAGCTTGCCCTTAGCATTGTTTTACACTGAGTGGAGACGGCTTTAAGCTTTACAGCAGTGTAGACAAGCTTAAATTTCACTGCCCTGGTCATGGAGAAGGCACTTACTGTTGGGACAGCAAAATTAGTTAGGTTGTATGGCAGAGCACAGTGGTTTGTAAAAGGAGAGATGAAGCGAAGGAGAGAACAGAGGAGCTGTCAGTAGGAACGTTTGGGAGCAGGCACACTGGGAATCTCTTCTTTCTTGACTCCCCTACTCTACCTTTTCAGAGCTTTAGACCTCTGCAGAAGGTATTTCGTGCCCAGGTTTTCCAGCTGCTCTCTGTTCTCCCCCTGCCGGCTGTGCACCCCTTCCACTGTGAAGCCGACCTTTCTGTCTGTGAAGTGGTGGTCCTTCCAGCTGGGCCCCAGGCGCTGTGAGAGGAGGGCTTTCGTGGCACACGACTCAAGGGCAGGGAGAGCCTTCCACGGCTAAGTACTTGTGGCAAATGCGTGCTTTGCTTGAATCTGAAGCCGACTGTGCTGTGACTTCTCCTTTCATCCCTAGCATGTTTTGAGCATTTGGGCTGGTAGTTTGACTGCCAACATTCTATTTCACTTTTCCACCTGTGTTTCAGTGAAATGGCTTTCATGAAGGAAATGAATTTGTTGAATTATTTCAGTAATTTTCCAATTAATATTAATTCAATATTACTTGAGGTAAGGCCTTGCTTAAAATGGAAATTCTTACAGAGATAACCCTATCCAGGTGTTTTTTCTGCAGTATTTGTTATGTTGTCTTCATCCAGTTTCGCTCTACAGACTTCATTCAATTTTTATCACCGCAACACTTGGACACATATTGCAATTAAATTCTTAGTTCTGCTCCCCACACGTTGCTTTCAGTGTCACAAAGGGAGCTGTTTGCCATGGGCTTCCAGAACAGGAGGGAAAATCTGTGGAACTTGCATCAGTATCACTGCTTGGCCCCTGTAAGAAGCGTCGCTGGGTACTTTTAATAATGGCATTACATACAGTTCAGAAAGATGGTAGCACCAGATCTAAAATTTGGACTGGGTGGCTACTTATCCAGGCTGATTTGTATTTCTGGGCTTGAATTCTGTGGCTGTTGTTTGCATCAGCAGCTATGTAAATACTGAGATAAATGCTGTTGAGTTGTAACGGCTTCACTGTCTGTTAAAATGCTACAGGTAGAAGATGATGAAACTGAATCACGAGAGGAAGAAGAGATAGAAGTGAAAAGCTATTCAAGAAGAAAGATTTTTTCAAACTGGAGCCGCTATGAGGATGCAGAAAAAGAAGGACAGAATGAATGTGGGGAATCGCAGAGAGGAACAGACTTCAGTGTTTTGCTTAGCTCAGCAGGTAAGCATTTTATACTCTGTATAGAGTTTTTTAGTTTTACAACTTGAAATATTCTGGCTCTTGTTCCTTGATGATGAAACAGGACCCTATAATACTGTTTCTATCTGCCTAAGTCTATTTAGGAGTCTTCAAAGTCTCCATGGGAGTAGCTTTGGGAGCCCATACAGGCTCCACTGAGCCATGCTAGCTGGGGAGTAAAAGGGCTGCTGCATGTATAGCTTTGTCTTGAAACTATGGGTCTGAATACATGCAGCGTTCAGTTACTTTGAGCCTCTTCTTGCTGACAGTGAATTTCTTACTGATCTGAGTTGTTTGGTTGTTTCCCTGAAAACAAAAAAGGTTGCTGGTATGACTAAACACAACAAAGCAGTCAAGCAGCTGCTTGCTGTTGTTTGTTTTGACAAAGATTTGTAATCAGTGCTGTACAGATGTGTGCATGAATAGCAAGTGTTACTCTCCTTGATAGTAAAGATCAGTCGTCTTCCCTTTTTAAAATGAGATAAAATAGAAGAAAAGGGTGGAGGGCAGCCTGTGAGATATATATATGTATGTATGTATAAATAAAATATATATGTATATATAATAGCTATACACAAATAGTATGGACAGATGCACACAGATGCACGGTTACATAAAATTACTTTAGAAATTCTTAATGAGCCATTATGTTAGAATACTGTTCAGCAAAAAGCTACAGACAGTATTTTTTCTTTTTTTTTTGGTGCAACTTGGTAGCTCTGAAATCTCTCAGATCTGAATACTTGGATTTTTCAGCCACAGCTTACAGGCATAAGTTAGAAATTATCTGCAGTAAAGAAACATGGACCAGAGCTATCCTGTGTGCCAGAATCAATTTCAGAAGTTCAGTTTTGCATAAGCATTGCAAAACTGGGCCTAAATTGCTGATTTTAAGCATATGGTCATGGCATGTATATTGACATCTCTAAATGGCATGTTGCATGGTAAACAGAATTGGAGTCAAGATGTCTGGTATGGACATCAGAGTTGGATAGATAAAGTAGCCTGGAGAGCAAAATAGATATCACAACTCAAAACTTTTTAGATCTAGAGACCTAACCTGAGTTTCATAGTTGCGTGTTGCCATAGTTCTGCCTTGTTTTTTCCCCAAGTGAATTTCAGTATCTCTAACTTAATATGTAGCCTTCAAAATGCCTTTAAAATGCTGTAATGAATAATCCTTTTGCACTGAAGGTGTAAGGAAGTTTAACTATTTATTTCTACTAACTTGTATTTCTACTAAGTTATGGTCCAATACATCTATTTGACTCTGTAGATTCTCTTGATGTCTAATTTGAAATCTTGTTAGTAGCCTTACTAGTTGTTAATTCTACATCTTCCATTCAAAGTGTGCTTTACCTTGCTTTAGGTAGACTTTTTTTAGGGTCTATTGTGACTGTTCTTGACATTAAAATAAATTGATAAGAGCCAGCAAGGAAACAAAGTACTTGTTTTAAGAGAGGAGGAAGTAGTACCCTCGAAACAATAATACAGCTTTCTTGGATTCATGTGAAAAAGCAGTGTGTGTCAGGGGGTGAGGATCATATTTAGGTCTGCTCTGCTTGTTTATACATTTTATTTAAAAAAAAAAATGGTCTAGGTTTGATTAAAGTGTTTTGGAAGTAACATAGGATAATGACCTAATGAGTATGATTGTTTTATTGTCAGAGCGTCCTTCTTATTATCCAATGATTTCTGTGTTGTTGAAAACTACAGTTTCAGCAAGTTTTAGTTACTTAAAAATGCTGTGTTTAACACAATGGGAAAGGTTTGTTTGTAGACAATTAGAAAAAATGAGGGCATTATGTTGCTGGTTTTTATATCTGTTTATAAGACCGAGTCGAATTTCTGAGTGCTAACCATCCCCTTAGCTGAGGTAATGATCTTAGTTTTTTTTTGTCTGTCTAATCATATTTCTTGTATTTTTTTATTTAGATTTTTCATTGTTTGGTTGCTTGTAATGCAAACTGAGTATGTCCAGTATGTCAGAATTTTCACTTGATATGTTTTAAATTATATTGATCGATAAATATTTGTCTTTTTGTGTTCTTTGTGAGGTTAGGTATTCACTTACTGTGAACTAGTAAGTGTGAGTTTTTATCTCCTGAGAAAAAACAAGACTTTTTCATTCTTTGAAAAATGTTAGGATGGCATTGTTTAAAAGCTGTGCAACATTGAAAAATAAAATATTTTTTATGTTCTGATGTGCACTGTTTTAATCACTGGTGTGTCTGTCTTTCAGTAAAGACTTATGTCAATATCTACGCTTCGCAAAACTATTTTTTTGCTTTATTTTTTCTAATGGTTTTGATGGCTGTATTAGTCTAGATGCATTTAAAAAAATGTTTTAATCCTCATATTGCAGTGTGAAGTGAGATCTTTTCTAACATCTTTTACCATACATACATCCTGAAGAAAAAATGATTGTGTCATAAATGTGTTAACGGGAAGAATATGAAGGCAAAGTAGCAGAAATTGTTATAGAAAACAGTTGCAGAAGTAGTTATGAAGAGAACAGTACATTGCATATTCTTATGTGGTTTTGAACAGGAGTGTGAGTTGAAAGAATGGTTACTGATATTTGTTTATTCCTACTGTCTGAATGAGAATGGTTTCAGTTAATCTTTCAAATTAAATGTCATGTAATTTTGGTCTGGTATGAATTGTGTGAGTACTTAGCAGAGAAAATCTTTGGTTTTATTTGCATTATTATACTTGCATTCAGATAATATCTGGGAAGGAAGTAGATCATGAATGTGGAAAACTCATTTTAAAACACTCTCTCCTCTTAAAATTAGAAATGTAGTTTTCACTTGCTAGTTAAAATGAGCTACTCTAGGCAATGCTATGAAGGTAGGTAACATGAAGATATCGGTAGATGAACAAGGCTAGGCTTCACTGAAGCAGGAGGAGATGGTTTAACTGTTCTAAAATGAACGCTTGTGGAAAAGAACAGGAACCGACATTTTGTGATCAACTTGGTGTCATTCACAGCACATCTACGTTGCCAGGTCTGCGTGGTGCTCTTTATAAGCAGACTATAAATCATGTTGAATAAAACGTTTTTTTCATTGTAACTGAGTGAATACTGCATGGTGGCGGTTTTTTTGTTTGTTTGGTTTGGTTTTAAATCATAACTGGGTGACTTGCGTAATATACCTTGTGTGTGTATGTTCAAAGATGTTAAGCTCAGAGTGTAATTCCACTCCAGTTTTTACAAGTCCAGTATCCTATGGCTCACTGCTCATCATTTTCAGATTCCACTAAAATTAGCTGATGTCAGGAGATGGGTTATTTAACCATTTTGACTTGTTTGCAGTATCTGGTGTAGCAATTCAAGTAAATTGTGAAACAAACTAATGGAACAAGTTGGTTCTTAGAATTTTTCATAGTTGATACTGACAGAAGGATAGGACAGTGTTAGAACTTCTGACTGCTTGATACTGTATTTCTTCTATGACAGTGAATGCTAGGATGTCAGTTTTTGCTTGTCAATTGTTAATTAAAAGGAGACCTGACAAAAAAAATACACTGAGTTAGGAAGGTGGCATGAGTTACTGTGTTATGTGCTTAGATCTTTACCTTTTATATTGCATTACTGTAGATCTCTTTTCAGTTAGGAAACGAAAGATTGTCTTCCTTACTTATGGAGTTTAATAAGATTATCTAAATAGTACTTTTAATTCTCTGTGGTTATCTATTTTTTAATAGACTTATGTCTTCCATTAATTTAAATACCACACATCTTCTCCTTTGCTAATACAAAGATATTTCTATTGTATGTAACTTAAAATATGACTGCAGCCTTTATGGCAGAGCTGTAAAATATTTAGTTTATTATCAGGATTGTCTTCAGCCTTCGTGGTGTTCCTCCTGATATTTTTTTTTGACTTAATAGTTTTGTATGTTAGTTAATTCAAACGGACTGTAAAACAACATAGTTATAAAGCAGGATTGTCTCTTCTAAAAGTTATCTTTCAAGTCACATTTGTAGCCACTTGATTTATTTATCTATTTATTTTCTTGTGGAAGTGTTGTGGGCTCTTGTTCTTATGATACATGGCTTCTTTGGCTTGGAATGGAATCACCTTTACTTGTAGTGCTCTAAGAAGAAGCTTGCATCTGTTTTATTTGTAACTGACTTCTGTTAGGATATTGCTGTTTAGCATTCTGAAGTTGCACGGTGGATCCAATTCAATTGCACCAAGCAGTTAGGGGATTACTGGAGAGGGAATGGAATTAAAGTGCCATTTTTCATGAATGCAAAAGCTTAGCAGGGTCTTGCACCAGTACACAACTACGTAATTACTGTAGCCGGTTAAGAGTTCTTTGGCACAGAGTCTGACTAAAAACCTGTTCTCCTACAGAACATTTAGGTTCCACGGTATTGAAAGCAGGGTCTTACAGAGATTGTTGTTCTTTAAGACACAACTTAGATTTATTCCCAGAAAATGTCTTGTTAATTGAACGAGATAGTTTGGAATTACACAGTGATGGTGACAGAATTAGTGCTAGTAGACAAACTTAAATGAAGGAAATCCTGATGTCCAAGGAGTTAAAATTCAAAGCTTGATATTTCTTTAATAATTTTTTAAACATGCTTCTGTGTGGAATTTTCTAGTTTAAATAAAGAAAAAATGGCAGCAAAATGAGAACACAAATACTGTGTGATATAGATGTCATGTTGATAATTAGCAGGATTGGAGCATTTAAAATCTATTATATGAACATTCCAGATGCTTGAATTAAGTAACTGTGAGCTGTAGGTTGTTATGCTGTATTGTTATCAGAAGTGGAGGAAAATGGGAGATTTTTTTCAGAAGGGGGATCATTCTGTGGTTGCAGACATTTGCCAAGTATGGTAATCTTTGGGGGATTTTGTTTTACTTTTTAAAATAACTTTTAAGCCATACACTTTTTCAAGTTTTTGCTTATACTTCCAGTTTGTCCCTGCCTCAGGCCAGTCCCCAGTGCAGCACTGATTCTGTTCAAGTGCTTAGGCTCAAGGAGTTCCAGACCATCTCTGTCTGTACCTTGTGCCCCTGCCTTCAGCCTTTGCCCACCTACTAATTCTTCTCACTCTCACTTAATTCTGTTGATTTTTCTTATTGTCTTTGTTTCTGATTCCATGCGGTGGATCTCTTCTCAGTCTTTTGTTGTGAGCCGGTTTCCTTCCATGCATGTTCACTAAATTCCAGCTCTGTCAAATATACTCCAGTCCTAGTGATCCCCAGTTCTGAGTTGTCTTGTCTGGGATTCATCACTCGCTTTCATTTTTCTCTCATCCACCACCACATCTTCATATGTTCCTTGTAGTTTCTTTCCATGTTAGTCAAATCCCAGTTTATTCTTTCCAGTTCTAGTGTCCGCTTAAAGCTGTGTTCTCTGCCTTCACTCCAGACGTTCTGACAGAATACCCTAAATCCTATTCAGTTACCCAATAACGTGAAGTTACAGACCACTGCTATCAACTGTGATAGAGATACTAGCATGGTGGGGTGGAAGTATGCGGGCTGACACTTCTTGTTTGGTGCTGCACCAAATGCCTGTTAAAGGCAGACTTCTCTTATAGGGAAAATTTGGCTCTTCCCCTATAACCAAAGGTTAGAGGAAACCCAGTTCGTTTGCCTTGCGTACTGGGATGATGTACAGAAGGTCACTGAGGATGGGCTGTTTGGTGACTAGATGTTGAGCTCCAGCAGATTTTGCCACTTTGTATGTACAAACTGAAATCTAGAAGCTTGTAGCTTGACTAGGTCAGGTCTCATTTTTCACAGAATGAGCAAATTGTACATCCCTAATACCAAAAGATTGTCCAATGATTTCAAGGTGCTGACTCGAGCCAGAAAAACGCTTACAATTTTTCAAAGGAAGAGCTTACAAGGGCTTTTTTTACCCCAGGTTTGTTCATGGCAGAAGAACGTTCCAGCTATATTCTCTTTTTTTTTTTTTTAATAGTGGTGGTGAGAAGAGAGGAAAAATTACCTGAAGCAGACCATTGGCATGGAAAATCTCATACTGAATAGTTAGAAAGCAACTGAAAATGGTCTTAAGCAAGAATTATCAAAGCCAGGTGGCCTTGATAACAGCTGATGTCATTAGCCACACAGAGCTACTTTGTTGGGGCTTACACCATTTGTGTGTGAAGTAGAATGATGCTTTAGTTCTTTTTATTTCCCTTTTCTAGTGTTTTCTCTCTCTCTGTATAAGTTAACATTGTATATAGCAAAGCAAACTTTTCTGTATTGCTTTTGATGCCTAGCTGAGGTAAACTACAAGTCCATTGTGAAGCCTTTAGGGAATGTCTTGAATCAATTTAGGAAAAATGCTGTTGAAGCGTAAAGAACAAGAGAAGTAGAAATGATAGGATAACCTTACTTTGCTAGAAGAATCTTGCTATGTTTGAAGAGCTGTCCTCATTTTTTAACTGATGAGGGTTAAGTGCCCCAAAGTAGGTTTAAGTCATTCATTAGTTTTTATCGTTGTTAATGGCTGCTTTAGGTTTAAAAATAAGATTCTAAAATCGCATTACAGAGACTTGATCACTTTTCTTTAAAGGTGGTAGACATTACTAGTACAGCAACCAAAAGTGGCCAACATGCATACCTCAGTAATAATGTGTTGAGTTGCAGAGTTGCAAGATGTGATGATTATCTAGATGAAAAAAATAAATTTTGGACATGAATTCTACCCCCCCTCCTTTTTTTTTTTTTGGTTCTGATTACCTTTAAGGGTAAGGAAGGCAAATGCTGTATGGTTCAGACAAAACTGGCAGAATGCTTTTGATATTGTATGAATAAATATAATTTCAGAAGCTACTAGCACTTGGATACTATAAGAAATGGGGAGTAAAACTCACGAGCAGTTACTGGAGCACAGTAGAAAGTATAGAAAGTAAGTATAGGAATTCTGAATTTGCAGTTACTTTCCATTCTTTAAAATACTGTTCTGTCTTTGTAAGCTCTTGTTTTTGGGCCTCTCTGTTTAATTTTGATAAGTCTATTGCAATATATTTCTGCATGTTTGTCATCTTCACTGAGCTGAACAGATAAGCTTGTGGAATAAAGTTTGTGTTTAAAAAATAGGTTTCCCTACAACTTTTCTATTCTAGATATATACTGACTGATTTGGAAAAAAATGTATATAGTAAGTTAGTTTTGTTATTTTCTGTGCTAATTCTGCTCAAACAAAAAGAATAGAAATAGCAGGGCATGGTTCTGATGCTAAAAAGGAATCCTTTCAGTTTTAAAATTCCAGAGAATAGTTGAAAATCAGTTCTCTTTACAGAACTGCCTTACTCATTGTTAGTTTGGGTTATTGTATATATCAGGGCTCCCATTTTCTGTTGGTATATTTGATTGCCAAGTTGTACTATTTTTTGTTTCGTGTGTGTGCTCTGTGAAATTATTTGTGTCCATGTATCTCCATATAACTTCATTTCCTGCAAGTCTTCCATTTTTTCCACTGTTTTTTACTTGAGCATTTTTACTTATTGATCAGCAGATCTTCATAAGGAAGAATTAAACGGGAAATTTCTGATATTTTGTACAAGTGTCGTAAGTGAATAAATATTTGTTGTTTTTTGTAGGACTTTGGCAGAACAAGAATTACAATTTGCTATAACTTTCTTTAAGAAATATATTTGTTATATATTTGTTATATATAATATATTTGATGTAATTCTTAGAGATTAAAAGAGGAAAGACTCCTCTTGCCCCCATTTCTTCTTCCAGTGAAGCAGACAGAGATAGGCAATAGATGCGTCAGCGTACAGAGATTTAAACCTTTCCTAATAACAAAGAAGAGATTTTTAGAAAAGGTACAAACATCCTTGTTCTGTATGTTGCTATGCTCGTAGCCCTCCTCTGGGATATAACTGAACAAATGCACAAAATCCTGCAACTGCTGCATAATCCTGTTGTCAGATTGCATCTCTATTTCTTGTACAACTGAGATACCTAGCCTAGGGAACAATTGTTGTTAATCAGCTCTGAGAACATTGTCTCTGTGCTAAAAATAATGAAAAGTTATTTAAAATTACTTTTCACATGTCTTTATGACCACATGTGGAACAGATGTATTTAGCTAGTGTATCATATTTGGTCAAAAATGTAATAGATCCAAAACTTCAGGTCCTTGCTGTTCACCAGGTGGCATGAGCTCTGTGTAGAGCATAAAGGTAGTGTTCAATTATTATTTATCAACATCTTTAAGACAGTACCAGGTGACTGATCTTGACAGAAAGTTTCACTGATGTGAAACCAGTTACTACTATCAGTTAAGGACTGGTAGTAGGACACTTGACACTAGTGTATGTACTCCTGAAATAAACAGTTCTAGGCACGTGCTTCACGTGCATCCTCCTCATGTTGTTTTGTTTTGCTCCCTTACTCCATAAACATCCCCAGAACTTCCCTGATGTGCTTTCTTCTCCTGTTTGTTGTCCCATTCCAGCACGTCAGAACTTTCCTTTTTGGTGGTCACGTCATAGATACAAATTCACATCTTTGGACACTCTTTATGCAGTGGTCTTACTTCTACCTGCAAAGCTTTTAGTTGTGACATTTGTGCCCTGGGCAGCCTACAACTTTGGCCTTGTTGTTAAGCCTGAGAGAGACTGCTATTTTATGTACCTGTAAATAGGCAGGAATCTGAAATTGAGAAAAACGCAACCTCCCCCTTTCTGCCCTTGCCAAAATAGCTTTCCCAACCAGAAGAAAAACCCTCCGTGATAAAGATTTCCAGTAAAATCATAGGACTTGGCATCAGTGTAAGCTGGTTATCCATCTGCTCAGTGCTTCTTCTCGAACTGTTCCTAACATTACAGAAATTCATTTTTTGTTCTAATCAGACAAGCTGTCCTTTTTTTTTTGTCTGAACTAAAAATAGGAAGTGCCAGATTTTAAGTATTAATTACATTTTCTTGATAAAAGTATTTTCTTGTAATGGATAATCTGTCCTTACGCATATATGTTTTCATAGCTGCACTCCCCCACCCAGCTGTGTGTGTGTATATACATATATATGTAAAACCAGAACTATATAATTGACATATAATATAATTCTATGTCTTGAATACATGGAAATGTAGAATAACTATTTTTGTTTCAATATTCTGATTTCTCAGAACTATTTGGGTGTACTTATTGTCTGTGATAGTACTGCAAAACTAATAGTGATAGAAGAAAAACTGAAAGGTATCAATGTTTTGGAGATTTTTTTGGTATGCTTTATGATTTAGAATTGAATTAGAGTAACGTTGACAGATCAAAGGGGGTAAATTTTGTTCCCATTAAAATCAACATGGCAAGCTTTTTCTCATTCTAATTTTTCACACTTTGATTGTACTCATTTCTTCAGATCCTTATTTCTGGATTTTAAAAGTTTTCTGACCAACATCCTTCTTAAATATTTTGCCTTAATTTTTTGCTGCTACTATATATTGACAATATTTCCAGTGAATTGAATTTATGTATGTTTTGCTTATGAAATCACAAATCAATATGTTTAAATGTGTGACAGTTTATCTTTATTTCTGTCTTGCTGTTTTCGTGTCCACTGCTTGAAACTGGAGGCTTTACAGTGTGATCAAAATGTCTATGCAGACAATTCACTGTCTCTTGTTTAATTATGTCCTTTCTTTTTGTAATACCCCTAAAACCCAGTCTGTCCTGACTAGAGGCCTCATGTTGCTCATTATGGTTTCTGTAGCATGATCATCTGCGACTTTTCTTGCCAGTGAAATTTTCTAACAAAAAACCTAATTACTCTGACTCTCAGACAGTATGTTTAGTATTCCTGTCTTAATTTTTCAAAATTCAGTAAATTATTGCCACTACATTCCAGTTCTCCTTCTCCTACTTTTACTTATATTTTTACTTACTTTCTGCCTTCCCTCCTTCCTTTGAAATTTCCTTTTACTCCATGAACTTTGTGATTTTCTGTGTTGCCATGTATTACTTTCAATTTTTTTCATCTCTTTCATGTTCCTTTTTACATTTCTGATTCTGAATTACTGTAAACTGTTTAGAGCAGGGACTTTCTTTTGCTTGCCTGTGAAGTATTGGTTCTTTTCCAATAATGGCATTAGCAGATAGTAGACGCACTATCTGATATGGTAGTGATGGTAGTAGACATGGTAATATTAAAAGATGTTGATTGACTTGGAGAAGCTGTGTTTGTTTTAATTTTAATACTTGATCCACTTTTGTTTAATCTCTGTGCAAGCTCCATTAGGGAAACACCATTCTATTTTTATGGTAAAGAGTATCAGGCAGATACTTAGTTGCAGGAGGCAGACTTCATTTACTGTTCTGTTTCTCATACGAATAATTTTTTTCCTAATATCAGTTTCTGAAGAAACAAACTGGGATAGGAATGTTTCCTTGTTTGTTGATGAATGCTCAGAAGCAGTGCTGTGTGATCCAACTGTGCATGAACCAGCATCAGAGGAGACTGGCAGACCTGTTGTGCCAGCAGGGTGCTCAGGAATTTGTTTACGGGGAGCAGTGCTGTTTGTAAGCACTGGCTTTGGAGTGGAAGGCAGGCTGGGATCTGCGCGCTGCTCTAAGGGGCACTGGCTGCCTATTCCTTTCTCTGTCCCAGCTCTTTCTGTACTACTTATCCTCTTTGTGGTCCCGATATTCCTCACATTTGCTGCCAATGTCTTGCCCTCTCCCGGTCCTTTTCATCTGCTTTTGAGTCTTCCTCAATCAAACCTATTCATTTTGCTCTGGTTCTTTCCATTGATCCCCTCTTGTTGCTCAAGAGCTCATAGCTCCTCCATCCAACTTCATACATGCTTTTTCTTGATTTCCCACCTCCCTCACCCACCCCATATTTTTATACTTGTCCAAATCACATGTTGGTTCCCCACCTGGTTTGTGTTCTCTTGTTGGTTATTCACTCTCAGCATTCATGAGAGTGATGTCTCTGGCTGTTATATAGGAAGGTAGGTAGCTCTACCGAGCACATAAAAGATCTGTTTTTTTTGTGTGTGTGTGTGTTAGTTTCTTTTTCTTTTTGCCTGAAAGGGATTATTTTTTGTACGGGTTTAGGTAAATTTCTTAAAAGAATGTTAAAGGCATATTGAACCTTGAGCCTTTGTTTCAAAATGAGAGTTATATTAACTGCGTGTTGCTACCCTCAAGGGAATTCTTTTGTCCTGTTGTTCTTTCTTGCGTGTTGTTCTCTCTGCATGTGTAAAATTGTGAACTAGAATCTCATTTAATAAAGCGCATATCCGAGGGACAGAATAAGGTGTAGGGAGGAACTATGTTTTCTTTAGTTCTGAGTCATTTTCAACCTTTACTGGAATGTGAATCAGATGACCTTCCTTTGACAGTACACACTCGTCATCCCATTTTATAAAGCGTGGTATTTCTGAATCTGATACAGATAATTTGGATTGTGATACTGATCATACCTTCTCAATTTCTTTTTAAGATCTTGATTGAAAACAGGCTGTGATAACGTGGTATTTTATCCTTGAATATGTGCGTGTGTTTCGATGTGCAGAAAATGTGTCACTGAAAAGCTAGCTACAAAACGTCACTGGCCAAGGTGGAAAAATTAATTCAAGATGGGGTGCTTTAGTGGGCTGATATCATTGTAATGATTTTTGAGTCATAAAATTTTTGTGTCATAAAAGCTAGAGGCCATAATTGCAGATATTTATAGCAAAGAAACTTTCTGCAAGGGAAATGCTGGCAGAGTGGAGATACCAGAAGGCTAAGTGTTATAAGTTGACAGGTAATAGGAGGTAAATTGGGTTAGATGTTTCTGAGTAAATGAAGTGCTAGGGGGTGCAAGCGTAATAGTCTTGGAGGGAAAGTCTCTCTACTCTTTATAATCTTTCTGGAAAAGATGCTCAGTTGGCGATGTTCATTGGCATCTTTCTGATGTCTGAGGGAATGTACCAAAGCATTTATAATGGAGAACAGCACTTCCACCCTGACTTCTTTACCAGTGGAGTCTTGTTAGAGCAATTGTTACTATTTTTTCTCTGGGTGTGCCTTATCTTAATGAAATTGTTAGAAGATAGAGTTCAACAAGAGAAACTACAAATGTTGATTGGTTTTTATTACCATGGAATTTGCTTTAGGCTAACCCATTTCTTGACTGAAATCCTTTGACACACACAAAAAGCATGACTATCAAAGACAGAAATTATGCATAACTGAAGAAGCAAAAAGCCTTCACACAGCCTAAAGATGTCATTATTGTCCTTTGTTCATTACCCAGATTTCCCACATAATACTATGGTTTAGTTTGGGCAGTAAGTCATCTACCAACCTAAAAAAAAATAAATCTAAAATGCAGATAGGATTTATTGAGAAAACCATTAAAGTCTGGGACCTTCAGCATTATCTGTTGTCACAGGTGTCTGCATGTTACGGAATTGTTATGTCCTGGCATGTTATGTCAGGAATTCTTAACTGGGTCTGTCTTGAGGAAAATTAACGAGTCCAGCTCCTAGTTGTAAGCAGGGAGCAATTGTAGGTGCTCGTTAATTGTTCCAGAAGTCTGTTAAGCCTGGAACGATCATTCTCTCTCTTCTGGCTTGGATGTGGTTAATTTTTGTAGACTTTCCTTTTGCTTTCTTATATCTAAAAGCATGCTTTTCCTTTCAGGAAAAACAAGAACAATAAATTGCTCCACCTTTCACATACCCTTTTTAGGATTACATTACCCTTAGGACAGAAACTGGAAAAGGAATTGTATGCAGCCGGTACTGGTGGGTTTGTTGATCAGTGTTCGTAAGGGGCATGGTGTCATGGGCACAGCAGTGAGAGTGCAAGATGTTTGCGTGTTCCCATTTGTTGTATGCTGTTGCCTGTCACTTCAGATGGGAGTAGGAGGGAAAAAAAAAACTTTTGTGAGAGTGGAGAAACTGTGTTTTACCCCAAGTAACAAAATACTTGTTGCTTACCCCAGAATGGTCTGGCTAATGCTGCATTTCCCCACTTTTAAAAAAGTGGACTTACATTGGCTTCCCCTGCTCCCATGCATTAAATACTGGAGGAAAAATACTTCTAGCTGTTACATGATGGTTTTCATCTCTAAGTAATTGTATATGTGATTATTAATTGCTTTAGTTGTCGTGTCAGTCACTACTAAAAGATTAATTCTGATGAAGATGGCTATAGTGTATTTTGGATTTTTTCGTCCTTTTGTGCTTTTTTTGAAGGAGCTTAATAGACCTCTGTTTTGTCTGTTGCATGTCTCAGCTCCTCTCTTGCTTTTATTGCGTATTTATTTTTCTTCTTTGTTATGCAGCTGTGGAGTTCTTATCAATAAAAATGTAATGAATTTGAAATTGTGTTGTATTACATTGCTTCTGACCTCAATAATAAATTATGATCACCTCTTCTCTTTTGAACAAATCAGTTTGAAACACACTTCAGTGATATTATGGATTTGGCCCATCACCAGATATAGATTTAGTTGCCTGATTTGACTGCATGAATGGTGCAAAAGAGTTGGCAAGAACACGAAATTGAACAGCTGCTGAGAAGGGAAAGATCTTGAGGAATCAGGGAAATAATAGGATTGGTAGTACTAAGGGAAGGAGCAAGCACTCTTTTTGGTGGTAGCGTGCATGTATATTGGATTAAATTAGATTGGACTGTGGAACCTCAATACTAGTATTAAATATGTAGAGGAACAGAAATCCAGACACCTTCTGAATTATCTTAATAGAAATTTATAGTTAGAATATTGACAGCAAGTACGTTTTAATGCAAAAAAAAGACTACCGTATCCTGCTTTGAAATTTGTTGCTACTCCACATGCTTGTCTGCCCCTTCTTTTACCCTTTTTTTCTGTTGCTCATTCCATAATACATGTTCACTTACTCTTGTTTTTATGTATTTTCTTTCTATCCCACAGACAACTTTATTTCTGAGTTGTATTTGAATATGAAAAAAGAGGGGGAGGGAGAGGAAGAAAAGGAGGAGTAGAAATCTCCGAGAACACTCTAGTCACTTAGAGGAAAATTGCCTACAAGTATGAGATGACTAAATTAACTTGTAGAAATGTAATCTGAAAGCATCAGATCTCGTACCTGTAACTTACAAGCACACTTTAGCTTGTCAAAGAAAATTGATCTTTATAAATATCTCTGTGTAAAGTAACATTTAACTACAGACAAAGCATTTTAAAGTCTTCAAAGTGTTTGATTTGGTCATGTTATCTTTTTATTTAAAAAAAAATGTAGTGAGTATTTGTGTTTAGTGCTGCACTTCAAAATAGTTCATTTGAACTTTAACAGTTTTCTTGTGACTGTTCATTTACTAGTAGTGGAGTCCTATAATAGTTCTTTTTGCAAACCTTTATTGCCTTTTTGAAAAACCTTTCCACTTTAACTTATTTTAATATACTACCGTTTTCTCCCGCTACAGTGATTACAAGAAACTGCGATAGTGAACAGAGGAACCCCTTTGGGAAGTAAAATTGGAGTATGAATTAAAGACCTGTGTTTACGAACTTGGTTGGTAGAGGGAAAGAGTATTTATAGTCTAAATCTTACCATGAGCAAGAAACAGTGGAGGACATCTATTGATTTTAAGAAAGTTGCAGAGGGATGTAAAAATGTTTACCTCACAGTTGTTTTATCTAAAACAAATGTTTTAGGTGGGTGACAGATGCTGTAGATGATATTTTTTCAAAGTATCTAGCATAAAATAATCTGAACTATATTCCTGAAGTCTGTCAATCTCCCAGACTGGTTGTAAATTGTAAATATCTCATTCAAAAAAAGCCTAGTGAAATAAGTTTGTTCTGTTACAAAAATAACTCACTGAACAAGCTATACTATACGATTAAACAGCTGCTGTAATGCCTTTTTAAAAAACTGTTACTAAGGCATTGAACAACTACTGCTGAAAATGTAATTTTATGTGAATAGAATTCATTTAATCATGAAAGGAAAGCACAGGAGATTAATCCAGGGAGAACAGAACATGGACAAGATATATTTTGGTGACAGTGATAGTGTACACCTACGATATCAGTCAGGAAGAGATGACGTCCACATAATGTGTTAGGGATGATTTATATAATTTACATTACAATAGGTAGAAGAATTCTTGAACAGCCTATTAAGGGGAGTATGTATAGGGGTTTAAGAAAGTGGCTTTTTCTAGAGTCTGTTTTTCACTATCTGAGTTCTGATAGCTTGGCACTGCTAAACTTAGAAACAGTTCCATTTCCTCCTCTTTGCTCCTTGCAGCACATTTTAAAACATGTATACTTTTAATTGTTTGGTCACAATATTTGTCATTATTTGCTTTTAGGCATTAGACAAAAATACTACCAACAAACACCTTTCAATTACATTTGCTTCGTTACTAACTTGCAAAATGTGAGAAATAGCAAACATTATTTAAAAAAAAAATTAAGTAGTGTTTGGGATAAATCTGAAGAAGTGAAATTTCCTGCTGTTCCTTTCCCTAGCTCAAATCCCTCATTGTTTTTGGTATTACCTGAAGAACAATGGATCAGGTTCTCTCTAGTCAGGCTAACTAACCCGAACATATCCAGTAAAATTCATAGGTTACAAAGCCAAGGGAACCATTTTTGACCAGGTGAACTTTTCTGCATTACACGAGCAATCATAAACAAAGTTATAAAGTGCTAGTTGAATTAGGGCACGTCTCTTAGTATAGCTACTGTCAATAACAACTGTCAGTCTTGATTTAAGTAATTTCAGTGATGGAGGATCCCCAGAACTCCTGGAAGGCTGTCCCATTGAGCTCTTTGACTCATCCAAGGTACACTGCTACCCTCGCTGTTAGAAGGCAGTTCCACTCTAAGCCTCTACACCCTGAGGACTGCGGAGAGTTGCAGAAAAAACACACACACAAATGACAGATGAAATTCATTGCAGATGAAGATTAAGTGATGCACATGGTTTGGGTGGGGGATAGTCCCCTATCAAGTACAAAGACTTCTGAAGTGGTTGTTACTACTCAACAGTTGAAAAGAAATCAGAAAACACATTATGATGACAGTATGTAAATCAGTGACACAGCTGTATCACATATACCTTTTTCAGTTTGGGTCCCAGATGCTCCCTAAGGAGAAATGCAAAAGTACAGAGAAGGGCGGTAGGGCGTCTAACAGCATGGAAGGGCTTTCACACAAGGCATGACTGAGGATGTTATGAATAGAATAGAGGTCTTCAGTCTTGAGATGACAGATGACTGAGAATGGTTTGGTGAAGCTGTATAGGAGGGAGTATTGAATGAAGCTGGCTGTCAGCAAATTCAAAACAAAGAAGGAATTTTTTGATGTTACTTGTAATTAAGCTATGGAAGTTTGTCACAGGATCTTGTGGAAGCTTGCATTTTGCACAGGTTCAAAAACCAACTAGAAAAAATCCTTTGAAGGCTATCTTATTTATAAGACATCATCTCTGGCTCAAGAAATCCCTGAACTACAAATAGAGGCTGGCGGAATATTTCTGAGGAAATGTCACTGTCTGTGCCCTGTTCTTAGTCTTCCCTAGACTTGTACTGTTGGGCAATATTTTAGGCTATATAGAACGTCTGATTTCATCTGGTATGACCTTTGTCATGAGATGCATTTCTTTCTTCCCTGTTTGTAATCTGTTGAATCAATAATATATATAGTTAGAGATGCTGTTGGCCCAAAAAATGTTGGGAGGTGTTGCAGTCATGTAACGGATTCACTTTTCTGTATTTTTTCTTTCTATTTTCAGTTGTATTTTGCAAGCTTGCTGACTTTACCATTATTTAATATATGTATGTATGTAGTGGGGGGGGAAGCAAGTTGTAAAGCTTATTGAATCAACACTGCTTAACAGGGCTATAAATATATAAATCTGTATTTTCAATGTTTCGTAACTGCAGGAATTTGAAGAAGGCCAAACAATATCTTTCTTGAATACTGAAAAAATGTTATCAAATGGAATGAGTTACGTAAATATAGGCCCACCTGTTTGACACCAATTCGGGGGGGGAGAGGGGGGGGGGGAGAATGGAAAAACTGATACTGGATTTGATTAATTAAAATTTGAAGTGTGGATGCAGGCCTTGCTAGTTGGTCAAGGACCCAGCATCATCACAAGAGGGAAGTGGAGATTGCCAGGTTGCAGGTTCTGAGTTACCAGGAGCACGCAGTCACATCTGCTGTAACAAAGGTTCCTTCTGCACAAATACTGCTTTACCCTATCAGGCCCCTGCACAAAGCCCTTTGTATCTGCAGGAAAGGTATGTAAGCCCTCGTATTTATGTCAGAGTTCGTATCAATGGAGGACTGAACTCATGTTGCGTCCTCTCTTGTGACTATGAACTGTTTTTGCCTGATCTGACTCAGCAAAACAGACCACAAAAGGGTAGCAATATAGCTAATACTGGTCAGTTTGTGGAAGATGTCTCTTTACATTTGGTCAAATTCTTTCAGCTAGTTACAGGTTTGATTGACAAAGGTACCGCATAATTATGGTAGGCATATGACTCTCTATCTCAGGGCAAGCTGCTTAGAATATTATTATGTAAAAATCAGTAGGACGGGAAGACAAGGTTAAGAATATGATAGTTCACAGATCTTGAAAAGTAATCATGAGTAGGGAGTGATGTATGGCAGTGTTTCTACTGGAGACCTGAAGTATTTAGTAAGAGTATTACTATACTTCTGCATTTCCATTCACTTAAAAAACAATATTGAAAAAATCACTGGTGAGCATATTGGTAAGTGATAAATAACAGGAAAAGCACGTTCAGACCCTGCAGCCAAGGTTCTCAGTATACCGTGCCCATTCAAGCATGGGGGCTCAGCCAGTGGTCTGTATTTAGGTAGAAGAAATGCAAGCTGAATCTGCTGAATGAGATTCACTAAAGGAGTGAGTTTAGAAAAGGTCTGTGTGTTCTGAACAACTCAGTATGAATTTCTAGTAAAATGCTGTGATTAAAAGTGCAACACAGTCCTTGTATAGATGTATGTATACGTATAAATAATTGTTAGGATTTTTTTTCCTCATGTGCATGGTATTAATAAGACTGCATCCAATGTAGGTTTTAAATTGTTTAAAATACAGGCAATGCAAAAATGTTCACTTAATGCAGTTTTGAGATTTTTTTTAAGATTTTGTCAATCTTGCATTATTAGACTTACAAAAGGGTATTTAATGTATCAAAATAAAAAAGACTGAAAGGTGACATTTACCAGATTCAAGTAAAGGGATCAATACAGATATTGAAAGAGCTCTGATTAAAAAGAAACAATTAGAAGCTGAAGTGATGAAAATTCAAATTGAATTACAGGAAGGAAATTCAAGTCTGCTGAAATAAGTTAAGATAACCTTTGCATTTCTTTTCTTCTCATATATTAAAATTAAGACTGGTTTCCTGAAAGATATGAATTGATCAGCCAGTAAAAACAGTTGCTTAATGTAATGGTATATAGGTTTATAGGTTTTGATCTACGTGTGAATAGGTCTGAGAAAATGTTGAAATGGGTGATTATAACACTAACTGTTCTGGGGCACGCACTGGTCCTGTGAAGAGGTTCTTATTTTGATTCTGCCATTAGGCTGTTGATTCACCTTTTCTGATGCTCAGTTTCCCAATTAGAAAGAAGAGAAAAATGTCTATTTTGATTTTTTTTTTTTATTCACACCTTTTGGTGAACATTTTTTTTTTTCCAAACCTAAATTATCTTGAGATTTTCGTTGTTTAGGATGTTCATGCAAACACTTTTGTTAATGTAGCTTCATTTGGTAAAACTGGTTTCATACATATGAATAGAATTCAGAAATTTTAGGCTTCTAAGCTATTACTGGATGACACATGGTCTGAGTGGAAGTCACCTGTGTACATCCTCTTGCTTCCTTTTATTTCCCCAAGCAAAGCAAGTACTTTACAGCTCCATGCAATATATTTTCTCAGGCTTCTGCATGGTTCTCTTAAACATTCTCTGGAAAATGTCATCTTGAACAATCTAGGGCAAAGGTTAAAATGATGTATAGATATTTTTGAGGAATAAACCCATTCATTGGAAGTACTGGCTCATATTATCTGCATGTACTGAAGTGCTTCAGTGCCCTTTTCCTCATTACAGTAACACTTTATGGGGAAGGGTTGCTGGGGAGGAAGTAACCAAGAGCCTTGATGGAGATGCAATTCCCTAAGTCTGTGCAGCTACTTGTTGATTTCTTTTAGCTGATAACTAACTAATAACTACTAAGAGGGGACAGTTTGGACTTCTGGTCTGTGCATCATTCTCATAATATCTAAAAGGCTCATTAAACCATACCATGTCACTTCAGTGTTCGTTACCTATTAAATTAGTTGGTAAAAGGGTCCTATACATATGTACCACGTGTGCCATTTTGCTGAGCAGGAGTCCTCTCTTTAGGCAGTTGATTGTAGTTACTTTGTGACATAATTTACCCATTGCACATAGGTGAGTAACTTTTTGATTAGTTGGACATTGCAGATTGTGATAAAAGTGGAAAATAAATATCAAATCAGTGCTCTCAGATGAGGTACTCTTACATATTTACATATTTTGGCAAAAATTCTGTGATGTATTAATTTACGGGTTCGTGGAGATTTGGATTTTGGAACTTGATAACAAACTGTTTGTGCTCAGTTAATACATCAAATTCTGTCCTTCTGAAGACGTGTGAGAGGAATAATGCACTCAAATGACATTTGTCTTAAATTAAAGATTACTAATAAATACATTGAAAAGAATTGAGAAGATCTTTAAAACCCCATCTTTTTAAAAGTATTAGTTATATCTAGTCTTCTAAAAATACAACTTGTATCCAATCCTCCTTCCTAAAAATAAACTTTCCACTTGTTCTTTGCCCTCACATATTTTCAAATCAGAGAGCTTAAGAAACCTTAGCTGCAACTCTCTTTAAAAGTTTCTGAAACACTAGGTTTTGAATATGCTTTTTGAGGGCTTCATTGAACAATAACCTGATTTTTTTCTTAAATTGGCATGTTGGCTAACTGTTGGTAAACATGATAAACAATACCTTTTATAAAAAGAGGAGGCTCAGAAACCAGATGCAATGTCCAACTTTTCCATTGTGAAAACAGTAACTGGAGAATCAAAACGTGAATTATAAATCTGATTGTTCTCTCTCATTCACTACCAACCCTGAACCAGGTTCAGCAGACACGTGTCTGTATTAAATCAAATGACAAAAGCTGTATCTGCCGCTTGTTATAAGCGTTACCTTGTACTAGGTTTGTCAGTTCAAGTTATGGAAATCCTGACTTGTCATTGAAACTGAAAGCCAGTATTACTTTGTTATGTATTATAAAGAACCTAATGCTTAGGTGATGCTTTTTTTTTTTTTCATTGTATGTTAGGCAAGAGACAAAATACCAGTGCATGTTGTATAGGAGCAGTGAGTAGGCAGGAAGAATTCTTACTGGATTGATGTAATATTTGAAGTGAGGCATAATAAAAATAGGTGGAGAGATGTTAGAGGTTTATTAGGCTGTTGTGAAAGGAGCGGTTGGAGGTACTTACAAAAGAAAAGGACAGAAACTGGGGACACACAGAGTGCTGGAATCTGTCGGCAACAAAACGGCTGAGTGAAGGATAGGTGCACTAGCAAAAATTCCCAAGTTCTCGTCAAATTACACCAAAGGGGGACATGGAAAAGGGGTTTGAATAATGGAAACTTCTTTGCCTGTATTAAGCAGAAGACTTGAGCTTGAATGTTCAGAGGGTATGAAACTTTTCTTTTCTCTTCCCTATCATGGCAGTCAAGAGTGGGATCTTGTAGGAGGAATTTGAGATACACAAAGTATTCTGTAGTAATACACATGACATGTCCCCTCTTTTGCAAAGGTCTCTTGCATATCTTTCCTGGTAGAAATACCAGGATTTTGGGAGTATGCTGTTGACTATTATATTGAGAAAAGGTTCTGCCAGAGTATCAACTCCTGGATTTCAGTCTCAAGGTACTCTATCAGTCTTTGGCAAGAATTCATAAACTCTCTGATCATAAGCGAAGGGTTCAAAAAAGGCGCCTGTGAATGTTGAGTTATTCTGTCTTCTAGCAAGCAACAGGCAAGATAGAGACCACTTTAATAAGTGAGAAAAACAGAAACAGGAAAAAAAAAAACACAGAAGGATTGGTGGATACATTAAATAAAGATGTGCTAAATGGAAAATAGGGAGGTGATACAGAGAAAAGTAGAGAAAAGATATTTAAAACAATGCTGGAAATAGAAACATTGCATCTTAGTAAATAGAAAAACTGGCGTGAAACCAGTAAAAGACAGTATGAGCGAAGATGTAGGTTTTCAAAGCTAATACATACAAAATTTACTAATGTAATAAAAAAGTGGTGAATTAAATGATACAAAGCTATTTATGCTTTTTCAGTTTCAGGGGGTGTGTTTTTGGTATGTGCAGGCACAGATATCTTTCTCCATGACTAGTAAGTGTAGTCTTTTGACTAAGAGATGCTGTGTTGGTTTTTTTTTTTTTTAAATCCTGTTAGATGTCAGAATCATTCTGAACTGTTTTGCAAGTTATTTCCATGTCAAATTAATGCCTATGTGGATTACCTAGTGGATGCTCCAAATGAGTGAAAGAACTGAGGTGATCTGAATCTCTCTTTTTATAGTTTTATTATGGCACTGATGTCCAATCTCCCCACTGAAACTATGTACACAGTACCTTGGAGTGATTAACATGGTGCTGTTCCCTTACTGTGCTGTTGTTTGCCTTTCATAAGTAACTAATCAACACTTTTAGCTTTATTTAATAAAACCAAGGATTTATGATCCTATAATAAATTATATCCTTTTACATATTACTGCCATGGTGCAAAATATTGTTTGCTTTGCCAGATTAAATAGATAATGAAGTACAGTAAATGCTTTTTGCTAATATTAGCAGAAGCATTGCTTTTTATTATTTTTTTCTTAAACAGCCATATGTATTAAAATATTTTGAAGGATTTAAGTCTTATGAAATATTTCATTCTAGTATGTCAGAAACAACCATAATAGCAAAAGAGAGCAGTTATTTGAGCAGTACAGAAAATCTAAGAGCATCAAATATTTGGCATGAAACGATTTAAACTTCAGTATCAGTATAAAGAGAATTAAATTCATTGACTTATTGTCCATACATTAAAGTATATATTCATGTAATCAACACTTAAAACAGCATGTGAAATAAAAAACTTACCTAGGAGATAGTTGACTGAAGCTTTATCTGTGCTCTGTCAGAATATACTGAGACTCATTCAGCAGATAGGAAGCTTTTTTCAATTTGAAATGCATTGTGCACTCTCGTCTTGTGATTTCTTTTTCCACAGCATCTTGTTCACTGCTGCTTCATCTTGTGGTATTGGTTGTTTCCAGTTTATTTCCAGGTATCTCCAATATCTGATATCTTCCATATTTAGCATTTTTGTTTATTCTGCCTTAATCAGGTAACAGAAAAGAACCTGTGAACTTTGCATCTTCCCACCCCCTTTCACTCCACCCCCCCCCCCAAAAAAAAAGGAAAAACAAAAAAGAGGCAAATGCACCGACTCCAGTTAACTCAAGTATTCAGCATCCATTAAAAATTCATTTAAAGATTTAGCATCAAGTAAATTCCATCTGTTTTCTGTAGGTGATTCCAATACTGAAAAGTTATTTCTCTACAAGCCTCCACTTTTTATATTTTAGTAGGCAAAGCGCAGGATCAGTAGACTTCAGGTCTTAACTTTTAACCCCTGCAACATTATTCTGTGAAGGATGATGAAGGTCTGCCTCTCGCAGCTCCTTATGCTTCTGTCAGACACAGACGTGAAATGCCGCTTTAGAACAGAGGGAAAAAATCCCCAAGGGTGTAGTGTTTTGTCATCTCTCAGGACAGTGAGCACGCATGGCATCAATGAGTAGCAGATATGAGCTATTCAAACCAGTCGCTGAACTGACAGGATGACGCTTTCATACATAATAGACACATTAATTATTTCTTCTGATGGACAGCAGTGTCTACAAGAAGAAAAAAGCTGCAGATGATAATACTAGGTTTGATAGGTGCTCTATGTTTGAACAGCCTGTCATCAAAAATGAATCCAGTAAAAAAAAAATGTTTTTGGGGTATGATTAGGTGAAATGGACCAGAGTTGTTTTGATACAGTAGATGTTGTGTATGGGGTTAAAAACTGCATTCAGGTTACGGTCAATTTATAGCTAGGTTTTATCAATAAGGTGTTTCAAAAAGATTTTTTACAAAAAAAAAAAAGGTGCTTTGCTTCATGTAGCTATGGAGCCTGGTTATAGTCTTGTGATTTTTTGATTTATAATTTAATGTGTGGATTAAGCCTACACATTCATGGGAGTTTTGTTTTCCCTTTTACCCGCCCTTCCACCCCTCTCCCCAAACCTTACTGTTTTAAAAGATGTTTTTCAAAGGGCTGTGTTTATGAAAAAGATTCTCAAACTCATTACACATTTTGTATCAAACAAAGGCTTTCCGACTTCAAAAACACTTCCAATTTAGAAATGTAAACTGTCTGATTTAATGTTAATTAACCACTTTCTTGAGGCTAATATGTAGGAAATAATGTGTAATGAAAAACTCACTTTATTGTAGCATAAGCTGTTTGCAAATCTCCTAAAAGAATACAGGTAAAACCTTTATTCACTGTACTGATGTTGTTAGGGGCAACATATGCAGAGAGTGGGAGAACGGTGCAACATTTGGAACTTCTCATTAGAGTACAGTTTTATTTTCTCCCCTTGCAACTTTATTTACTTTGACTTTTCTTTTAAATTTCTTGGTAAAAAAATGTTTAAAATTTTCATTCCCCCCCCCCCCCCCCCCCCCCAAAGAAACTATGAATTTCTTTCATAATTTGTCCTAATCTTGTTTCATTATAACAGCAAAGTTATTTTCATCTTTCTTGTTGTGGAACAATGGAAATGAGTAGAACTGTGCCCTAATATTACAACAAATGACTCTTGAAATGCCTTTATCCTCTAGCTTGCACCCTCCTAACTCCTGACCAAGTCCAAGCATACGATGACTGTAACTTTAAATCTAAGTTGTCAATCTTGTCCTTTTAGATAAGGAGATGAGTTGCCAAGGATACAATGGGTACATGATGTAAAGTCCATGCTGAAAGTGCTGGAATGAGGCATACTTTCTGAAATAATATTAACACTTTCTGTCTCATGAGTAAGCATGCAATGCACGTCTGGAGTCGATAGCATAACCTGAACTGAATGTGTCCTAAATTTATTAGGATATTAAGTGAAGGTACTGATTGTTACAAAATCCTTCCAAATATTTGGAATCTGACAAGGCTCAATCTGTGCGTGTGTAGCGATAAATAACTTCATATAGTCTGAATTCGCAGTCTTTCAGGAGACCAAGGGCAGTCGTTACTCCTTGTAGTACAGGGCACTCGGATATCTACTCTGTAGTTATCCCTTAAAGAAGTCCTGAAGTGCAAAGTAATTGAGCCTTTTTAAACACGCGTGCATACATACATATGTATAACATCCACATTTTTTCCCCCTTAAGAACAAGGTAAGCATATATAAGCATATATGTATGTTATCTTCAAAAGAGTTCTGCTGTGTCAAACCTGGAGATGAGGGTAAACGTGGATGAAACAGCATGTTAAAGTTTAGGGGATGGCAGTGGTCCTGTCATCTGGGCGTGCAACCTGAGTCTTAAGGTAAGGAGATGTTTGGTGTTAAGAATTCAAACCCCTAGGTGAAAATTTTCAACCTTGAATGTAGCGCAAAGAGGAATTGCATTTTTAGTGTGGTATTCTGAGTGTCTTTTCTGTTTGGTCAAGCTACAACAGGAATAAGCTGTATGTAAGATACCTATCTGAAGGGTACACATCTCCAGTGGAGAGTGCTGCAGCTATGTCTTAAGTGGCAAAAGTTTCAAGCATGCTCCACTCTCAAGTCTTTAGCGCCTATATTCTTTCTTGTGGCTGGATGTCTGCTAGCTGTCAGTCAGCACTGTCATATGTCATTAATTCTTGCAGAATTTGGTTATCCTGCACTCGCAGAATGGTGTGGGGAGGGGAACCATGTAGGTCAGCAACATCGGTTGACATGTCAGGGTGCATCCCTCTGCTTTGCTTCGTTTGGTTTCTGGCCATGCTATTTTCTGCATTGCTTTTTGATTACAGAAAAGTAAACGTTAGTATGTAGTGAGGAAGAAGTGCTGTCCTTCTTGGACAAACATCTCTATCAGTTCCCTTTAGTTTTTCAGCGCTTTTAAACTGAAACATTTATGCATGTACCTATTATAGCTAGAAGCCTCAAAATAACTACTAGGTAGTTCTGAGTAGCAGTGTATTGAAACTATTCGATCTCAAGGAGACTTGATATTTTATAACATCAAAGATGATAGCTTTTAAATAATATTAAGCCATACAATACTGTCTGTGTTAGTCTGTTTATGATTAATAATGATAGATTCCTGAATTCTAGAAGTCCATGTGTTACTCCTTCTGTAAGGAAGTAATTTGTCAAATATATCAGGAAAAATATTTTTCTAATTAAAACTGAATAATCAGTAAAGGCATAACTCAGTGAAATGGTTATAAAAATTATAGTGCATGGTAACCATTAATGTTAATACTGCTAATAAATTTGAAAAAAAAAAAAAGAGAATACATACTTTTGGAGAATACGTCTAAACATTTTCCTTTCTGAGAATTATATCAAGTATGTATCACTTATCTAACAAAAAGCTATGCAAATGGAAGTCCCAGTCTTACTTTTTTTTTTTTTCCTGAATGTTATCATGCAGCTTTTCCAGGTCTGTATGATTACCTGTTGCAAGCAAGTTGATAACCGTAGTGGTTGCTTTTCAGAGAAGAGCAGTGTATTTACCAGGATTTTAAAATTGCTGAAGAGCTTATGTTCTGAAGAAAATGTCCTGATTGTTGCTACTTTTGTTGCCTGCAAGTAGTTGTTGCCTTCGTGAACAAAATTTTCCTACTTCCTCTTCAACCTCTGTGTGTGTGTGTGTGTGGTCATGGTGGTGGTGGGGCAGGGTGGGTAGGGTTTTGCTTTCTAGTGACCTCATATCAATAATTTATTATGGCAGATTAAAGAATTCTCTTTTGTCAGTGGAATATGTGATTATTTTCCAGCTAAATCAAATTCATCTGCAAAACTGCAAACAATTTTAATGTCAGTATAGAATGCATTATTTGTTTCTTAAAAAAAAAAAAACCATGTATGTGTAAATGAAAACTTTTTTGAAATTACTTTTATTTTTCCTATAATCAGCTAGATAATTGACACTGAGCAACTTTTGAGTGAAATTTAAAAACACGACAACCTGAATCTTAAAACTGCTTTGAATTTAACAGGAATATCTGCTTGTTCTCAATGAACATAGGAACTTGTGCTTTCTTACAATGAGGATATTCCTCATAAAATGGGTCTTCCCTGTACTCTGAAAACTAGTTTAGAACAGCAAACTCAACACAGAAATGGACTGAGATAGCTCAGAAGGAACGGAGTTATTGTTACCTAGGAAATGAGTAAGTATAAGTGCTTAGCACAGCTCTTACCATGTCAGACATCTGAGGGCTTTGCTTCCTGGAGTTAAGTTACAGCAGTCAAGGTTAGACTTGAGGCAAGATGGCTTTAATAGGAAATCCTTTGAGAGGAGAGACAGATACTTTGCTTTTCCACTTTCATAGTGGAAGAATTGCTAGATGTACTTGGACAGAAATGTATACTAATGATGATTTAATATTTTTTCCAGGACTTGATTTTATTGCTACTAATATTTTCTTGGAAATTTCATTCAGTGAAGTTTCACTAGGATAATACTTGGAATTTAAATATAAAATGTTTTTTGAGATAGGTAATTAGCATACAGGTTTTAGTTAATATGTTCTATAAATTATACTTTGTGCATTTTTTAAATAAAATGTGTCTTGTTATGCTTTTTTATTTTTTCATTATTTGATTATTAGAATCTCCCGAAGATTTCTGCTGTTGTCTAATACCATATTAGGAAGAATAAGTAATGGCTGTTTCACAAATACATTTTTTGTAAATAAATAGTATTTGTGAATATGTTTGTGTGATTTAGTCCCATTGCAGCACGATACTGTTTTGGTAAATAAATCCTGAAACTGTATCTAAGAGTAAACATTTCTGCATGATTGTGGTTTTGTTAACTTGTGATGTCTGGGGAATGTGTGCTCAGCAGATGCTGGCCCAATATCTTATAACGAAGTCTGGCGTTTTTTAGACTACTGATATGTGTTTGCGCCGGATGGAATATGACCTTGGTTTTCGATTGTCTTGAATTTTGCACTGATGTGGCACATTCACACGTACACACACGCCCAACTGGTATTAAGGGAAGTTTTACACTTGAATGGTTGGTTGTGAAGGTTGGGGTGGGTAACGTTGTGACCACAGATTTTGGAAGAGTTTTGTGGCGGGTGGTGTCGAAGACTTTGAAGTTTTGCTTATGCGCACTCTCTTTCCCAACTTGATCGTTCTAGTTGCCATAACAACTTCATAATAGCGGAGCATTTGCTGCTGTAGTTAAGGTTGTGTCAGCACTTCCATTATAAGCTATTGTTTTCAGGAATTTGTAATTTATCTGCGGGCTTAAAAATGGCATACAGTAAGCCTATGTAATTGGCTTTAATGTATGGTACCAACTTTTCGCAAAGCTGCTATTGTTTCATCTCTGATGGCATGCGTACAAAAGAATATTGTTTTGAGTATTTTTTTTTCTTTTTGGAAAAGTAGTAGCAAAATATTCTTAGTCTAAAACTAATTTTGACTGGTTCCCATCTGCCAGAGGTATGAGAATCAACATGTTCTTCTGCTCTACCACAATGCTCCATCCCGCCTGTATCCAGTTAGACCCATCTGTTCCTCTTAGTTAAAAGGTTAGCGCGAACACGGTGCTTTTCTGGGAAGTAGGGAAAATATAACCTTTTAATAAGAGAATTTCATATCTTGCTAAGAAATGATTTTGACATCCTGAATACTTTCATAATTAATTACATGTTAAATAAAGACTATCTCTGTTTCTTATTTGTTAGATGGCTTCTGAAATGCAAGAAATGGAGGGGGAGTAGAACAAAAGCTGTTATTGAAACAAGCCCGTTATTCATTGTGGATACAGTTTGTGTTATGGAGTTTTAGCAAAGAATTGTACACAAGTTTAACACAGCTTTCTGAAACCTAGAGACTGTTTAACCTGGAAAACCCATCTAAGAGGTTACATAATTTGTGAATGATCTCTTCCAGGTTCTATAACGAGTGGTTCCAGTAACAGCTGGATTGTTCAAGGACTTTCCTCCACACAAATGGGTTTTGTTTTGTTTAAAACACTTCTATTTTTTTTTAAGCTTATCTTATTGCTGATTGTACTGCAGGACATTTGCCCCTTAAACAGAATGATAGCTTTTTACTGTAGGAGACAACACTTTGAGTGTACATTATGCAATTTTAGACTTTCTTCTGCAGTACAGTTACTCATAAATTAGAACCAAACTTTCTTTGCTTTTGAAGCAGAGTTTTATTTTGAATTAAAGTCTTCACTTAAATAAAATTACTTAAATCTGAAGCCAGTATGTTCTTTTTTAGTTCAACTATGCAACTTCTACACTGTAGTACCATCTAATTGCAGGTATTTAGACATTTGTAAATTGATAGATGTTTTAAAAACTTCAGCAACAACATATAACTTTAATTGAAAGACTTACTTGATTTGATTTTACTGGTCTGTACTAAATGCAGCTATTCATTTCAAAGGCCAGTTTCTTTGACTTTGTTTTTAAAGGAAAATCTAGTTAAAACCTTGGATATTCTAAATTTAATTTAATCATCCTATTAAAAAAGTATTTAAGTATAAGCTACACTGAAGAAAGATTGTATATACTTTATAACTGAAAAACACAAATAGCTTTTAAAAGCTCTTTTAACAACGTTTACACAGACTTTTCATTTGACTCTAGACAAGCGAAGTATTCAGCCTGGATTTCCTGTTTCCAAACAGTTGACTGTCCTTTCTTTGCTTAACTTCTTAGTGTATTTTCCCTTTGCCTCCCCAGAGTCTAATTAACATTCAGCCACTTTATATTTTTGAAATCATATTCTTAGAGTTGATTTGGGGTATTTTGTTTCCATCTGACTACTAGATTTTACAGATGAAAACTTATAAATGTTGTAAGAAAAAAACCTTGAAGTACTGAATAAAAAAATTACTTCGTAAAAAGCTACATCACAACGGCAGTTGCAAATTGCATGTCTCCGTTGTAGGTTTTATAGAAGTCTGCATTTGTTCTCCGATCATCTTCTGTTAGTTTCTACTTTATTCTTTTTGGCCTCAGTCCCCACCCCCAATTTATGGAGCCTTGAATTCCAAAGAGCACTTCTACCTGGAGGATTTATTTTAAATCTCAGCACGAGTGGTTTATTCACCTTAGTTGCTTTCTAGGTTCTGTGTTCTGTTTTGATTTTCGTTTTAAAATATTTTTTTCATCTGATAAGAATCTGGATTGTAAGAATTTGTGGAAACATTTCCATCCTTTGCGGATTTCAAAGCTTCAAAAGTCATAGTATCTCATCTCAGCTCCTTTTGAGCAAATACCAGAACAGAATACTCAGTACTAGCTTGGTACTTTTCTTCATGTATACTTCAGGTGAGAGAGAATATAGAAGGGATTAATTCCATATTGCAGTCTGTAGGTAAACTATAGTCTCTATCTACACTTAATTTGAAATTAAAAATGCAATTCTGTGGTGCTATTAATCTTGCATTTAGTTAAATGAGATTGCTGGACATTCTCTGTAGCAAAGGTCTCTCTTTTCTTAGGGTAAAAAGTGACAGCTTTAGTGTCAATTGTATTCAGGAACAGCAGTATAGAACTAATAAAGACTAGGACGTGATGCTGCGTTGTTCCAAAAGCTCTTAAAAACTATTTTCCAAGATAATTCCTATGTTGATCTTCAGTGTCTTAGATATCAGACAGTGGAAGAATTATATATTTATGAAGGAAAGAATTAGATGGAACTACAGAACTCAGCTTTTCTTTTAAAAAGCTGTGTTTTGCAAATAGACATAAAAGCAATTATCCATAAATGCCTAGGTATGGTTTGTTTCCAGAAAGCAATCAGCTATAGATCCTTTCTCTTCTCACTTCATTTCTTACATAATTTTGAGAAAACAGTACCCTTTTTCTAAAAATACCACACAGCTGCAAAATTACTGAGATTAGTCAATCTCCAAAAAGTTCTCTTAATGTAAAATTTTGTTTTTACTTTCTACTGGGTATATATTCTTATCACTGAAAGGGTATTGTTCAGCCTTCAGTTGAGCTAAGGTTCAAACTTGTTTAAGTTTCACCCTTATCCAAAAGTTTGTTGGTTTCCTGTATTGTTTATAGTGTAAAGAAAGCTCTCTGTGAGCTATGTATGTTGTTCTGACCCAGCAGGTAGTAGTGCATATGAAAAACAGGTGTCCTTAGCCAGGTGGTTTTATAGTGGTGTTGTGTAGTCCCGTTTTCTTTGGCAATGATTGAGATAGATGTTTTTGCTCTGAAAATGAGTGGGGCTATCCTGCAAGAGACACTGGAAGGTTCTGGAAAGTCATTTTCTACCTTTGCCAGGAGAGGTAGAAAAACAGATCATCTTCAAGAGCCTGTGTAATCTACCTGCTATATGCCTGCTTTCATATATGTATTGTATGGGAAAATAAATAAATTTTTCCTGTTTTAAGTTGGTGTGCAGGGTTTTCTAAAGATTCCTTGTATAAGTCTGCAAATTTCTAAGTGGAGTCAATAATCAAAGAATGTGACTTGTGCTGCTTGCTAATTAGGAGAGAAATGGGATACAGCAGTGGCAAAATTTAAAATCTAGCTCATTATGCACTAAACTCATAAGTTAATATTCAAAATATATTGGAATTTTAGCTTACTTTTGCTAGTTACATATTTTACTGTGCAGTCTATTAAGTAACCTTATGTGTCTTATACATTTTAATCCTCTAACTTTGTCAGTTTAAAAACTTCTAGAGCCTTTACAAGAAAGAAGAATGAAGTAAAAAATTCAATTTCACAAGCTGGTTAAACAACAGTTCTAACAATAGCTTAGGAAAGTTAAAAGGACAAAGGAACCCATTACTGCTCTGATTTGGAAGGGAACTGTCAGTGAGTAAGGGAGAGTGCATATTGAAGGACCAAAAAATAGATGTGAAGCCTTCATATGTTTCTTCATCATGTTATATAATGATTTACAGTTTTATATGGATGAAGGGATATTCTTTGTTGTTAGCTTAGCTCTTTTGCATTTCAGTCAGCACTTTAGTATTTGATTAATGAATCCTGGAGTTGGGCTTTATCATTTTTGCATACTTGTGGAGAAGGGACCAGAACACTTTCTCAAGAGGAGAAGAAAAAACACAAAGATAATGTGTTCTCTAGATACATAATATAAATAATATCTACAGATAGATACTTCCTCTATGGTAATCTAGGAAAATAGGTTTTATGTTTTTACTTTTTTTTTCCTGGGGATTTATTGCTGCAGAGTTGAGAACTGAGTAGAACACAACACATTGGTAACCATTTATAACAGCTTCCACACTGTAACTCTCAATGAACTGCTTTAAAATTCTTTTAGAACTTTGAAGAAGGTTGTACTTTGGTCCCAGATGAAGCCTTATGATTTTAGGGATGATATGATTTGTGTGAACTAAGGGAAGGAGCAAAAGATATATAATGGATATTTGTTTGGAAAAATATCTATCTGTGCAACTGTCTACACTTCAGCATTTAAATAAATAAGTGGAGGACAAACTAACCTACGTATAATGCATTACTTATCTTTTTACTTGTTGGGTGTTTTAGTTACAATTTTTTGAATTGCATTTTTAAAAGTTTGTCTATAAAGTTGCTCTAGGTGAGAATTAGCCTATTTGTGAGTAGTGCTGCTGGGGTAATACAAATGGTGTCATCAAGCATCTGTTTGGACATGCAGCTCCAGTGTTGTCACTGAAACTATAAGTCAAAAAATGTTCCTTATTTGACTAAATAGAACTTATTTTTTGAATGTTTGTCACTTTTTTTTCTAATTGCTATTTACTGTGGCTGGAGACTGTTAGTAATGAAGACAAATCTTATATCTTTCTTTAACTCTTGGTTACTGGCCAGTGCTCCTTTCCACCTCTGGACTGGGGAAGTACAGTAGGAGAGACACAATAACTTTTGATAATTACCTAGTTAATTAAATGGTACTGAAGTGTTACTCTATTGCATTCCTTTTCAACTGATGAATTATGAAAATATTAAACTGTTTTTTCATTATGCACTTTTTTGGGTGACTCAATGTGTGAATGCATTTGTCAGTCGAATTCTGAATATCATGCTATGCTTTATCTCAAGCACATTTTAAGGAATCTTTGTGTTTTTGTTCAATTACACAAGTGTCAAGTCTCTGAGGGGAGGGAGCACAAGACTCATGTTTCTGTTATTCATCACATGCTCTCCTGCCACACTGCAAGCATCCTGAATACTGGCAGCAAAAGGCTGCTATCTCAGCGCCCTTCTGTGAGCCCATGTGTGAGGTGCACTTGGGTGGAAAAGGAAAGATCTGCAAACCAAAGAGGCATGGGCATCGAGAACTGGGTGAGAGGCAGTAGGGCTGTGCAGAAGCACAGAGAGAGCCTCAGGCCTCAGCTCTCCCAGCTGCATGACCTGTAGCCCAGGGCCAGTGTCTTAACGTGGGCCGATGCAGTGTTATCACTGAACTGGTTTGCCCATCCCCGTTGTTTTGTCTAGCACATGCACCTTCTACGCTTCATTCCAGCATGCTTTGGAGAATTGCTTTTGGGCTTCGAGCATCCTAGTCTGGTGGGAGGTATCCCTGCCCATGGCTGGGGGGTTGGAACCGAGGTGTCCTTAAAGTCCCTTCCAACCCAAACCATCCTGGGCTGCTGCGATTCTATGAAATCCTCTATTGTTGGCTGCCACTTTAAATAGAGCCAAATGTTAAACTGCAATACTTGCGAAGTTAATACAGCTGTGCAGTTAAAAATGTTATTATTTGAATCTTCTAAACTCTCCCACGAACCCCATTTGGCAAGCGTATCAGCTGGAGCACTCATTATTTTTCCCTGTTCTTACACAAATGAATTTGTAAGATTTTACCCCATCATGGTGCCCTGAAGGTATCTACTTCACTCTCCAATCAAATACACTTTATCAGTCAGTTAGATAGTTGTGGATAGTTGAAATGGTCAAAAGACATTTGACTTTTTTTTTTTTTTAATCACAGTAACAAAACCCACAAAAAATATCTTAACTATGTTGTGGCTCACTGTGTTTTCTGCCTAGGAGAAAAAAGTGCTGTTTGTTTATCTCATTAAGGTTGACATTTACCTCCAACAGCTTAAGAGCTGTTGCTCTCTGTATGAACACCTTGGTGAACAATCTCAGTTTTGAAGCTAGTCCAAATGAGGATGGCTGAGTACAAAACGTACAGTCAGTTATAAAGCACAATTTCTTTTGATTGGATGATCTACTTCTGAAAGTCAAAGAGATGATGAGTTTTACATTGGTATAACAATATACAGTTGTATGATTGGATTAAAAAAGTATTGTCATTAAAAATGAAAGTCGAACATGTTGATTTAGTCATTTGACTTCAAATGTGTGCTCCAAATCACTGCCATCTTCTGTGCAGACCAGGCTGGTAGGACAACTTCAACGTTTATTTTAACACTTTGAGATAATCCATAGGATGTGCATTCAGAAATGTTACCTCAAGCTTCAACTAACAAATGAAAATGACATTTGCATAATCAAAGATAGAAGGCTCATCTCAGGGGAACCTTAATTTTATGCTCCTGATAGTGACTATGAAATAAGAATTTTTGAGCTGAGATACGGATTTCTCATAAATGCTCTAATTTTTGACTTTATAATTGTATAAGAACTGTAACTTTGTAGTGGATGCAAGGGCTGCTTCTTTAGTGAATAATCATAGAATCATAGAATCATTTAGGTTGGAAATGATCTCTAAGATCATCAAGTACAACCACTGACATAGCAGTGCCAAGTCTGTCACTAAGCCATGTCCCTCAGCAGGACATCTACGTGTCTTCTGAATACCTCCAGGGATGACGCATGATGATACGTTTTTAATGGAACATGAAGAAGAAATATCTTGAAAGCTGAATAAACACTAACATGATTTTTGAAAATATGTAGTTCTTGAAGCTGTTTGTCATATTTTTATTTTCTTAAATTAAGATTTTAATCAAGCCTTGATTTATGGAAATCAGTAAGAAAAGCTTTAGAGGCAGATGTTCAGGTGACCTGCTGCTAGGAATTCTGTATCTGCGGCCTAGATAGTTTTTTTTAATTTTATTTTTTCTTTATTTTTATTATTGTTTCTTTTACTTCTTTATTCTTATTATGTTCTTAAATAAAATAGGAACAGTATTGTTAGTAGAATCTTCTAAGAAAATCAGTTTTTTCTTTCCTTTTAATTAAATAATAGGAAACTATACTATTAAACATGTCTTCTGTAAATATGAGAGACCCAATTCTTTTCTGGTGTAACCGGTTGCATTTTAACAGCAGTAATGCCCATCTGCTTCACAGGGATTCTTGGCAACTTCTGTGCACTAAAAGTTATAAATGCTTCAAATGATACTGCAAGTTGTATAATTTTGGTTTACTGAAGCCTGTATTGGAACACACTGTTCTAACATGCTGTAAGTAGATATAATATGTATTTATATAATTTTATTAAGCTTGGCTCTGAGTTTTCTCAACATTTATGATTAAATAATAAATCTCTTACTTGCGGTCTCTGGCATTCAACACAGAAAAGTGGGCTATTCTAGAATTCACGTACAAAGTGTAAAGTATTATTTTAGGGGGATCATGTCTTTAGATGGGATATTTTAGTTTATTGTCCAGTTAGATGCATTTTATAATTCTATTTGTCATGATGAAAAATCAGATGATAGGAATGTTTTGGCATAATTATTTTGACCTTCCAGGTTTTGCACTACTATCTGTAATATTTTGGTGGAAAAACAGGAAGATAAAACGTGTGAAGTTTAGGAAAAACAGTAAGAGAAAATTTATGCTTTTTAACAGCAAAACAAATTACAGAGACTCTGAATTCAGCCTGGTAAAAGGACTTTGTTCACTAGCTTGTAAGCCATGTACATGTGTTTTTGTCTTGATAGAAGAAAAACTTCTGAAATAGTTCCTCTTATGATTTATCAGTTGCTAATAAAGCACTGTGGAACTCTGGACAACTGTGAACAGATATTTTTTTTTTAGTATTACAGTGGAATTTCACCCTTTAGCAAAGAAAATTATAAAAATTACTGCAGCTTATGACCCTAAAAGAAACATTATACACAAAGATACTGACTATATTGGGGCCCTTTGAAGATGAGGGTCGAAGAAAGGAGATGATCCGAGTGTCATCAAGGAGCAGTGCAAGCGTCTGCTGTGACAGAATAGCAGGGTTAGAGCATGTAAAGGCACTAACAAAAGAGTAACTAAAAATGCCATTCTTTTCGAATTAACTCTTTGCTACTAGCTCTGCTGTAGGTTTATAAACAAATACGAGCTAACAAAGTAAGGAAGGAATTATCCTGCTGCAGAGAGGGAAAGCGTTCAACAGGCAAAAGCAGAAAAGTGGAAGCTTTGAATGTCTTTTTTGGTATGCCTACACTAAGTAGGTCCCCTCTGAGTGGGTAACTAACATAGCTGACAACAGTTGGAAGTCCTTAGAAGGGATATCTTTTGTAGATTTCTGGAAATGTCAGGCACAAGAAGTCCACTTAGATGAAGTATTAGGGATGACAGAGTATCCTTCTGTTGTTTTTCCCTGCCCTAGGAAACTACTTGGTGAGGCACTGAGTCAGATGGACCATCATATAACCATTCCTAGACTGTAAAGGGAAAACGAAATGGAGGATTTAGCCTTTGCATGCCTGATGATAGGGATGTATGGATGTCAGGATGCAGGATAATTCCGGTTGGAAGATTCCTCAGGAGGTCTCCAGTCCAGCCTTCTGCACAAAGCAGGGTTGGCTATGGTCAGACCAGGTTGCTCAGTAGGAATCCCGAAGGTTCACAACAGCACAGCCTCTCTTGGCAATTTACTCCACTGCCTGACTGTCCTCCTGGTGGAAAGGTTTTTCCTTGTACCTGAAGCTGTCTTGTTTATCCCTGTTGTCTCTTGTCCTCCCTCTGTGTGCCATTGAACAGCCTGGTTCCATCACCTTGATGACTTCCCTGTGGGTACTGGCAGGCTGCTGGTAGTTTCCCCCCAAAGCCATCTCTTGCGCAGGCTGAACCTGCCCAGTTCCCACAGCCTCTCCCCACTGGGCAAGTGCTCTAGACCCATCTCGGTGCCTCACTGATTAACTTGCTGCATTTTATTGGTGTCCGTACTGGGGTTTTAAAGCAGGGTGCAGAATTGTAGGGGTGATCAACGAGCAGTGAGCAGAGGGGATAATCACTTCCCTTGCTCTCCTAGCTCTGGTCTTGCCAATGACCCTGGATGCCGTTGGCCTTTCTTTGGTGCCAGGGCACGCTGCGGGCTCCTGTGCAGCTTGCTGCCTGTGCAATAACAAGAGCCCTGGGACTTTTCAGCAGAGCTGCTCCTCAGCCAGACAATTAGTTGAAGCTTGGACACATTTTTGTGGGGTAGACCAAAAGTCATGTAACAAGTACATCGCAATGAGATAGGTTTTAGGTTAGACACGGGGGAAAGAAGAATCTCATGTGAGGACAGCAAAACATTTTGAATAAACTCTCAGATGGAGAGAGTTTTTATCTTTTGTCACTGAAGGTCTTTAATTACAAGTTAGAAAAACATCTTCTAGGAATGAATAGAAGTAGGTGATCCTGCTTGGGAAGATAAAACCTCTAGACAGTCACAGGAAGCCTTTTCAAGTCCTGTGATTTCACAATAGTCTGAACAGGAACATCACAAAAAAAAAACAAAATCTTTCTGAATAACAGCAGCTGTTTAAAGCTAATCTTGCATGAAATGAAGAAGTTCATATGAGTGAACACAGCTCTACATACCATAAGCTGAAGAAATGAAAACAAAAGAAACGGAGCAAAATATGTGAACATAGGTATCGCCATTTCTGCATTCCATTTCAACCTATATATACTAACTGAGGAAGTGTTGAAGTTCAGTTCTCATGCAAGGCTTGTGTAGCAGTATTCTTTCCTATTTTCCACAGTTAGTGACATTGCTTCTGTCTTTTCCTAGATCGTTATATTGTTCTTATATATCACTATTTGGTTATTGTATACAAAGTGTTAACATTTCACTGATATTTGAAGAAGAAGTGGCTGATGCCACTGGCAGGCCTAGAAATTACCACCTGTAGTTCTACATTGTTTCTCTTTATAATCTGCCTTTTAAAGATTTATTTCACAATCAGATTGGTTATATTGTCATCTTATTAAATCTTCTATGAGTTTATAACCTGTAATGCAGTGAATATGATTTAAATTGTACACGTGATTATAATAAAGAGTACAAATATCATGGAGATCAAATAAAATCGAATTATATACTGGGCTTCTAGATGATTGTGTAGTTACTGTATTTTTTTTAAAGTTGATTACTAAGCAATAAATACTTTTTATTAGAAATTTTTATTAGAAATTGGGAGCAATCCTTCGTGTTATTTGTGTCCTTTTACGTGATAGACTTTAGATTATTTAGCACCAACATTTGTGTAGGAAATTACATATGCTATAAAGGAGAAGTATTTTTGACATGGTGTTTGTGTATGAGAATACAGAAATTAGCCTTGGAAGGACTTTTCTGCCCCCACCAGAAACCTAAACCCACCTGTCCTACATCTGCACATGTGTGTGAGGGACAGTGAGGACCTGACTTGCTACTGCTTTCCCTGCATGGTCACCATACATCGTATATTAATGGTTGTGTTTAGGTAAGCATTAGATAGTAACATCAAAGTAATGAAAATGTAAAATGAAGTAAAAATAAAAATGTATTTAACACCCCTGTTCCTTCCTCTGCTGCCCAAATACTAGTTCAAGTTAATCAATACAGATTTATTTTTTCCCCAAAGCCTGGAAAATCGTATAGTTTGAAGAAGCAGTGATAGATATTGCTTCTGCTCTATTTGTGTTCTCAGAAACACTTTAGTAGGAATGTATCTGAAAACCTTCCTATTTGCCATTTGAATATTCAAAAGGACAGACAAAATCATTGAAATATATAGTTACTGCTTTTGGGGACTTAATAAACCTTCTGTAATTTATACTAAATCTTTAGTTTACAAACCAAAGAACTTAATGATTAAGGGTATAGCTCTGTAAATATGTTATGTATGTGAATAATTGTCTCAGCATGAATTATCTTGCTGAACATATATACTATGTAGTTATGTTTATTTAACACCATAGATAAATGTACCTGAGTGTTTAATTTGTGGTACAGAAAGAAAATGCATAATTCATGTCCAGTACTAATGCAGAATCTTATTAAAAGACAAAATCAAAGAATTACTTGTAGGAAATAAGAAGTTAAGAATGCATTCTGTATTTGTGCATCTGTTCATACAGAATTTAGGCATGCTACTTGTTTTTATCAAGATAAAATGTGGAATTAAGACAGCTGTAGTGCTGTGAGGAGACTAATCCAAATAAAAGCAGAGAGCATCAATCTGTAGTAAAGCAAAATGGAGAGGAAAAAGAAAGTGATTGCTTTCTGAACCTCTCATGCAACTGGTAGCTGTAGCTGTGTATAAATGAGAGCCTGTTAGGTTTGTAAATACAGTTTTTCTCTCTGACATGTTTCCTGCTGGTTGCTTGGTTACCAGCACTTTGCCATGCATACATTCAAGATATTAGCTTATTTTTCTGTCTCCACACTTTGAGCTTTAATGAGAAGATACGTAATGAGAAGATACAGATTGGAAATAATGTTTTTATTTCTCTGTAGTCTCCTATTAATGGTTAAATGGCTTATTGTCCTAGAAGATTTTAAAGTAATTATGCTTAATTTATCAAATTTCATATGGAAGACTAGAATGTTCTGCTATATATGAATTATTCTTTCAGTTAAAAAATAATAATAATAAAAAATTGGAGGAAACCCAAGAGAGGAGAGTTTATCATTTCTGCTGTTTCAGTTTTTAATGTTTATAAAAATAACAAAATGCATTGGGGATGGTGAAAGAGTAAAACTAGAAGACAGTCTTAAAGTTACCAATTTTTTTTTTTCACACTGGGGCAGTTGAGAGAGAATTCTGTTCTTTCCAATTCCAGTCTTGCACAGTATTAAACTTCCAGCATAGTTGCTTTATAGTTGAATCTGAAGATTCCACCTGACTTAGGTACAAAAAGACCCCTTGCATATGATTTCAGGAAATTGCCACGATTTTTGGAGAGTTCTTACTAACAAAGGTACTTCTGTAAAGTTTTATCAATTTGACGTGTCCATATTTTAAAAAGTTTCTTTCATTTTAAAATATATGTGTTAATTTATTTTCAGACCTACACACCAACCAGAACAGATATAATTTCTTCCCACAATGTTATCATCCTTCCCTTTTTCACCCTCCCCTCCCTTTTTTGTGGGTTTTGTCTTCTGGTAATGGTTAAATGGACAAAGGAAATTAGTGCTGTTCTCCAGTATATGAACAACTTATTCGTGTTTCTTTCTTCTGTCCTTGTTTGAAAATATATTTTCATGTTCAGTAGAATCCATTCATATAGTAGACATTATATTACTTTCCTAGTTAGGAATTTGTGTAATAGGCATTTGTGTAATGGGTCACACCCAGAAAGCATGCATCCATTTTGGACTAATTCCATGTGTATCAGAGTCTTCAAGAGCTATGGTGAGAACCATGCTGTGATTTTCTGCTTTTGAGAACTCTACCCTTTGTACAAATTTAACTGCATTGCTTGTAACTGTCCTTATGCAGTCTGTGTGCCCCTCTTTCATTTCATCTATAGCCATTCTTTATTAGTTGCAATGAAAGAACTGAATGACTTACTATAAACTGTCATCATTACCTTTCTAGTGGTGGGAAGGGTCTTTGTCATTTTTCCTCTAACTTATCCAGTGCATGTCGTTAGTGTCACTATGTGTCACTCTGTAGTGATTCTATTACTTTCTAACTTTCAAGTAAGTGGAGTAAGGAGTTAAACAATGCAGATAAAGATTTTTTGTTATATTTATATATTTGCTTGTTTATAAATTTACGTATTTACAAGTATGTACAAAAATTTACTTTTTTTTCTTTGTGCAAATGTACCAACTTACGTATTTCAGGATAGCCATGGAAGTAGGAATCTGGAAGTGGGATCATAGTTGAATAGATAAACAAGCATTTTTTTTTAAAGGGTATGTAGAAGTTAATATTTATTTTGTATGTAGTGCACCTGATTCAAAAAGGCAAAGGTGTAAGCAAATTGAGAGAACTCTTTAAGTCAGTTGAAGATGCGTCAATAGCATGGCATGATGAAAACTAAAATCCAGACTTTTTAATCAGTCTTCAATGCATTGAATTGTCCTTTCCTAAAATCTATTTTTCTGTAGATCTGAATATAGGTAGCCCTTTTATGATTTCACGAACATTAACGCACTCAAAGTCTATCATTTTACAATAATTTGTATAGTTAATATGGTTTGGAGGATCAGGTGTTAGAAGAGTAGTGCCATAGTAGTGTTTTCTGAAATAGGTTTTTCATTAGTGAACAGCAACTCAGATAAGATTGCATATTGAATCTTTGCAGTACAAGATTCTGAAAGTCATTTGAAAAAGGGTACATCAAAATGTATTTTGGAATAAAGTAGTAGATCTTAGTATTCCAACCTGTTTCTAACAAGACCCTTAAATATTTGTGCATCTCGTTCATAAAAGCTTATAGAAATCTTCAAATGTTTCATCTGCCTTATATGGTTAAATTATTATGTATATGCGCATGCGTGTATGCAAAAAGAAAAAAATAATAATTTGTACTGTGCTTTATTTGTCAGTAGGCCTGTGAATTTTTCCAAACTGTAAACTTTGAGCTTCCTATTTCATAAAAGTATCTTCTTTTGTAGGTTAGTGCAGATGTGTTTATGACACTCTGCTTTCAGAAATTAGTCCCATCTTGAGACTTTCCAAAAAACCTTTTTGTTCTGTTCTAAATTCCATTTTCAAAGGTGCACCCCCCCCTCGTCTTTCATCCCCCTGAATACTCAGTTATTCTGAATTAATGGCAATAGAAAAGTGAATGTAAGAAAAACAATTTTTCAGAATCTCAAAGTATCTTCTTAAAAGGTACACTTCTTGCTAAATCTGCCAGACACTTTAAAATATACTTCAGAGTAAAAAATTGCATTTTTAGAATGCTTGAAAAAATGTATGCAAAAGGTCACTCCTTTTAAGAGAAAAAGAAGACAGTAAATTTCTTTAAGTGCATTTTGCTCTGTCTTAATTTTTTCTCTCTCTCCACAACACCCATCTCTCTCTGATGTTTCTTCAGCAGCTAAAAGAAATTTTAAAATTGGCTACCTAACACATTTACTGTCCTTCATCTCTTATGACTACATGTATTAGCCTAGGACCATACAAAAGAATCACTTCCAGGCTGGAAGACAATTTGTCACAAATGTGAATAAGTTCTTCCACGGTGAGCAAGCTGATTTTTTTTTCCTATTTATACTTAGTAAAAGATTGATGTGTATTAAAGTACCCAAGGAATCGATCACTGGATTAGGATTATGAAGTTTCATTGTCATGCAACGTAAAATCTTACGTTTTCTCTTTAAAGTTAGGAAATTCTCTAAAATAAAATTAAAGTATGTTTAAACACCCTTCTAGAATCTGTCAGGAATAATATAATACAGGATTTTTCTGGGGAAAAGGAAAGATGGCTTCTGCAAAAGTGTGAAAAAATAATAATCATCTTGTAAATTGTAATTCCATCATGTTAAAACTTTAAATTGAATTAAAAATGCTCTTCTGCCTATTTATGAGGCAAAAATAAAATTAATTGTATTACTTTCTCTTTCACATTCTAAGATTTGAAGAGCATTTTCAGCAAAAGAAAGTGATTTTCAGTACTCAAGGCTGAGTCAAGTACTAATTTGGAGCTTTATGGTTATCTATGTGTGTATTGACGTCTGATGTTCTTTAATTGCTGTAGTGCATTCAGTTACAAACAGAATGATTAATTAGGACTAATCCAATGTACTATTGATATCATATTAACTTTCAAGGGAAATTTGTTAAAGAAAATAGTGCAAATTTTCTAAATGAACTAAGTAAAGCCTATTTTATAAGAGCAATAAGATAAAGACAAACAAAACAAAACAAATATCCCTCAGAAATAGTAGCTCAAGCTGAATTAAGCTTTTATTTAGAGCTCCTTACTTTGCAGTTCTTAGAGGTCTCAAAATGCTGTCTCCAGTGGTTTTCAGCAGCGAAAAGCACAAAGTTGCTTTGCAGAATGCAAGCTCAGCAGAACGAAGAGCAGTTAGCCTGAAGGCAGAGGAGAGGCTGAAGTGAACATAAAGCCTTCTTTCTTTCCTCCAATTCCTTAGTTTAATTTCTGCGTTGCCATCTGTGTTCAGATAAACAGTTGACTGAAATGTTGATCTTAATGAAATTGGAGAAACAGGAAATTCACATTGTAGTTCTGGTATTAATTTTTAATGCTAGCTTTATCTTGAGGTTTTTGAATGTGTTTGCATGGCTGATCATGCTTCTGAGTGTCTATCTGAAAGAGACACATAGAACAAGCCTAGTCTTTGCTTCTCTGTTATTTTAAAAATGTTTCCTAGTGGGTCAAGTTTGTAGTTCCTGTACTTGGTATTATGTGTGTCCAAACAGGTATCAGTGAAATTCCCCTGGTGTAGGTTTAGTTTTCTATTTCTAAGATTGCTTATATGTCAGAGGCTGCTTTTAAAGACTGTAGTAGAAAAATTTAAAATTAAATGCTCCCTTCTGCAGCCCCTTAATTTCAATGTCAATGATGGTAATAGCGGAAACAATCAGTGCCATTTCCTCTGTCCCCTTTACAAGCTTAAGAAAAATATATGTTACTAATTTTTTTATATAATGCATTTTGCAAACTAATTTACTGGATGCAGTAGTACAAATAATCCTTTAAATAGTATTATATATTAAAGGATGCATTCTGCCACCTTCATTCATAATAAGTTATGCCTTAATTCGCAAGCAATTCCTTTGGACCACCATAATGGTAGAATTCCACTTAAGGCAGAACCTGTTCATTTGTTTTCTTTGTGTTTTACTTGGATAATTTTAAATTTATGGTTCTGCTTTATGTGCTTTCATATAAGTAGCTGTGTATAATTAATGGAAGAGTTAGTTTCTTAGAAAATACAATCATCTGATTTTCTGAGATTGTCACATGAACCCTTTTAGCTTGTTTCCATACTCTTTCTCCCCAGTAGATACTCTTTGCTCCCCAGTAGGTACTTTCTTCATTTTTGCACATAGAGGAATAGAACACGTGTCTAAAAGGCTAACAGTAAAAGAATCCAAAAGAGGTAAAAGTGAGTTATTAAACAGTCCGGTATGACCTCTAAGTCAGTCAAGTAAGGCAATAATAGCACATTTTCTAGTCCCCCCTGCCCCATTTTGTTCATTATTTGTTCTGTAATAACATCTATGTGTATCACAGTAAGATTCATTAGAAGATAAATTCCTCTCCCTGAAGACTATATGAACTAGGTATTCAGAAATGTAGTACAGTAAAGTTCCTACCAAACTCAGACAGTAACTGGGAAACACAAGGTATAATAATTAAATTAAGAAGTAAATGGGCATTAAGTTGTCAAAAAAGTTCGGTTGTTTTTCTGTGATCTAGTTGAAAATTTTCGTGAAGGTTATGGCCCTCTGTCATATCTTAATGATTTCATTTTAGAAAGTCATTAGCATGAATCAGAGTAAGCAGAAGACTGTGTAGTCAGCCCAGGATTTGACAGTGACAAGGAACTTCTTAACAATACTGTGAGATAATACCCTGGTAACAAAAAGGGTCTTTTCTGAAAGCTCTTCTTAAAAACAGGTTTTCCTATGCAAGAAAAGTAATACTTTTTTTTTTTTTTTTTTTTAAATTCTCTTTCTATGTGCTCCTTTTCTGTTCCTAGCAATTTGTCCAGACAGTTTTCAATCCACGTCATTACTGGTTTACACTTTTTAAAATTTGCTGTTTACCCTGCTGGTTGCATTTTTTTTTTTTTTATTTTCATGAATAAGAGGCTGAGTTTTAGTTGTCGTTCCTCTGGTAAATGCATTCAGGAACTCGTCTTTACCTGCTGGCTAGTCACAAAACTTGGACCTTCTTATGTTCAGAAGCTTCACCCCTGCCATAGTTAATTGAGATGTTCCAAATAGATCAAAAGTTATTGGTAGGTATATCTCATAAACCATTTTTCCTTAAGAGATACATAACTAAATACATCCCCAAATGAGCTAACTCAGTATATGGTTTTCATGCATTTGGTGCTTTTTTGGTGTTATATTTTTGTGTGATCGTTAAATGTGTTGCATATACATTTTTAATATGCTATTTGTCTTAAACTTTTAAAATAATTTCTTCCTGAAAGATCAGTATCCTCTGAGGACAAATCTGTGTATAAATTGGTTATTGCTCCCTGAAAGTGTAGTGTAAATTGTTTTAGTTACTTAAACCATCCAAAAGGTTGTAAGGAAGAAAAAGCTCACAAGTATTTTAGGAATAATAGGGAGCTGAATCCTAGTCACATCATTAGTATAGCAAGCTATTCCAGCCATATATCCACTGATGCTGTTAATTATAGCAAAAGATACTATCATTTTGGGGGGGATTGGTAGAAAAATGGTCTCCCTTTACTTCACATCTGAGCTCAGTCCTGTAATAATTTCAGCTCGTGTTTGTTTATAAATTGTTTTCCATTCTTTCCTATGATAAGAATAAACTTAGGAGAATGTCAGTCATATTTATGGAAATGTATTTTTCACAGTCATTAGCCAGTGTTATCCTAGAAATAAGATGCAGGCTCATGAGTCTGAGAGAAAAGAACTTATAATGTTTCTGCGAAGATCGAGATAGTGAGAAGGCCATGTTTGGTGAGGCAGCTGCATGCCTTAGTCTTACTTTGTCCAGTTACAAAACTAATATCAACATCAAGTTATTAAATATGTTTTGTGGTTATTTTGTCACCCACGTGCTCAGTTAGATTATTTTGTTTTTGACAACTCTTGATTGACCCAATGGAGACATGTAGGGTCCAGGGGTAGGAAAGGAAGAAAAAAAAAAAAAAGGTTAAAAAAAGAATGGCTATACTGGGACTCTTCTGTCTGAATTAGATTGTCATTTGAAGGGCCATCTTTTTATGATTTAGTGGAATATCGTTTATTCCACTATTCACTATTAATTGCTTAAAAAAAAAATAGAAAAAATTGTCATTTTGTTACAAGAGAAGGATGGGGACACATCAGAGAGGGATACTTTAATTATTTTCTTTGCTAATGCCAGCAGCTGAAAATGCTAGATTGCTGCCAGCTTTTAATAAGCCACTTAATAAGACTCAAATTTTGGGAGAGGATAGGCATGACACACCATGATAGAGGAGTAAAATGAAAAACGGATCATTCAAGCTAGCTCAAAAATTTCTATTTAAAACTGCAAACGTTATTTCTAGCTCCATTCTTGTATTACTGTAAAATCCCTGAAAAAGTACTGGCACATATTAATAAATACTGGAAAGCTTAGTTCTATATTTTTAATACTCTGTTTTGAGGTTGTTTTGAAGTACAACAGAAATTAAGGAGTAGAAAGGCTTATATTTTCCTTTTGAAAAGCTCTGCCAGCAGATCATAAACTAGATCTTTGGTACTTAGTTACCGCCATCCCATTTCTCTATACTAATAATGATATCAGGACAGTGCAAATTAAGACTGTAAACATCATAATCCTGGTAGTTTTTTCAGTACAGAACAGTCTTGTTGCCATGCTTAATTATAATGTTCTGGTTAACTCTCCTAGTCAGCCATCGTACCACCATAGCAGAAGCAATTAGTTACTTTTACTGGACAATGTCCTCTTTTTTAATAGAATTGCTATTGAACTGATTTCTGGTTAGTGGTGCAAGAAATAGCAAGGTTCAGGGGTTTTCTTTTTAGTACAGAAAAATACTATATTTGCTGCTATACATTAAAAATCACAAGGTTTTCTAGACTTTTTTTTTTTTCTCCAGTCAGAATTTTAAATGTTTTCTCCTACCTGGCTTTTGTAGTTTTTTTTTTTTCTTTTTTTTTTTTTTTTTAAATCATGATGTGCTTATCCATGATTGCATTGACTGCATTGACTACATTTACCCTTAATTAGTGGGTGTTTATTTTTGAATACGGTTACATTAGGGAGAGCTTAGACTCATTTCTGCCCATCAAATTCAGTTGATATTGGACATTGTATCCAGAAGTTCTTAGATACTGAGAGACAGACACCCACCCACATGTGCATATTCCTTCTGTATGTTTCATTTCTTTGGGATACCAAACTAACACCTCTGTCAGTGCAGAGGAAAACATAAAAGTATTCCTATGGTTGAAAAATAAGAGTTATTCCAGAGGGAGCAAGTCTTGACAATTTGTGTTTGAGATTAGAAGAACAGGGAAAGGCAAGGGAAATGCACAAGAAATTCCTATTGCTGTAGTGAAAGTTTGATATGTCATGTAGGATTTTTAAAGAGAACTAACATTTTTTTCACGCTCAAAAAGCTGAAATCAAAGGGTTTTGTGGCAGTAGACAGCACAGCTTTCGCTCATCTAGTGATGAAACAGGATTGTATGTTGCATCTATCCCTTAGTGATGGAAATAAGCTGTCTTTTTGACAGGTTTGACTTCAGAGATGATTATGCACCTCTAACCTTCGTTTTGTATGGATTAGAACTTAAAATTAATGCGGTCCTGCGTAGCCAGTTATAACTGGTTCCCTTGCTACAGAAGTTAAAGACAGATACTCCATCCAGAGGTTTCGGTTTGGGTATCAGATTCAGTCAATACCTGTAATAATGTCTTTGAAATCCTGGTTATGGTCAATGAAGCAAGGGGACCTTTGGAAGTGGAACAAGCTAGGAAAAGAATCCAATTCCATGTAACTACCTTAAAACTGTACCTCTATGTGCACATACTCACAAATTAGGGGGAGAGGAGTTGCTGACAGTGGGCGTAATAAAGGCCACAAAATACTAAACAATACTATAAGCTAATTTTAAGGGAGAGCCCTGGCACAGATGACTGCTCTCCATAGCAAGTATTTTATAGAGCTTGTGGTATTTGTAACAATAAGGTTTTGTAAGTATTAGGACAAGACTACTGTATGACAGCACAAGCACTTTACAGTATTTTCAGCTATAAATAGTTTTATCCGTGCACAGCCGTGTTACTTCTGCAGCACTATAGGTGATACTATGTAATTAATGTACCTGTTAAAAAATATTATTTTAACAAGGCCTTTGATTTTTCCAGGTGTGGAGTATTTGTACTGTGGAAGAGGAAGACTTTAGGATAATGTGTTCTTAGAGTGTGTCTTGCTTTTAGAATAAGTGTCTGTGCCAGCCTACACACAGATACTTAGAGCTGTTTAATGGTAATTGCTTTCTCCCATGAGGCTCATTGGCACTGAAATAGGAACCTTCATGGCTAACCCTCATTAAAACAAATAGATTAATTTCTGCCTAAAATGAAAGACCTCTTTTTAATCATTCAGCATCATGCTATTTAGAAAAATGTTCAATTATTAAAAGGCTGCTGTAACGTAATGGACTGCAAAGGCTCTGCACTATATTATTTTTTTTTTAAATCCCAAGTTTTTTCTTGATATGTGAATTCTAGCAATTCCTTGTATTCCTAGCAAAATCTTGTATTCCTCAAACTACCTAAGCTTTCATCTTATTGTTGGATGATGATTTAAATCTTAAATTTGACCCATACACTTTATTAAAAAATTGAAATTAAATTAAAATACATCTTCTGTAGAGTATTAAAAAAAATAATGGTGAATGCTTTCATCGATCTGTCTCGTAACTTGATGAGCAGTGCTTCTTGTGAAGTAGTCTGCAGGAGACTGCAGTCTACTTCCTTATTTATACAAAGGAGGAATGTAAACTGTGGGCGTCTCGATAAAGGCAGGAGAACTAAATAGAGGCAGGTGTTGGAGGCGGTTACGGCTACGTGTACGGCTGCCTACAGACAGCCTCTGAGTGGTCCTGATGTGAGCCAGCTGCCTTCCAGAAGCCACGTGAGCAAATGAAATGTTGACCATGTGTTTGGTGTGGGTGATGCCATTAAGTGATTGTTTATTTTAATGTTAGACTTGAATCAGAGGAATACCAGGAAAGATTAAAAAGTATATAACAGTGTTTAACAGTAAACAATGTGTGAATAAAACAAAATTAATTAAATAAAATGAATGTTTGGTGATAAGCGTTACTTACATGATTTCAGTTTACAAGATAAACCTGCTTTTTCATTTTGTGGACAGGGCGTGTGGTATCACACTCTACTTACTGCAGATAAGTATAGAAAAAGATCTCTGAGGTTTCTTATCTGAATGCTCTGGATCTATCTGTGCTCATGCTTTGTTAGTTTGGGTAAGCAAAGCTTTGAAGTGAATCTTGCAGTCATTCCTTACTATGGTTTGGACCACTTGGTTAATGTATGGAATTTTTTCCCGTTAGAACATCCCTACTCATAGCAAGGCCTTCACTGTAGACTTCTGAAGGAAACTTAGTAAGGTTGTTTGGGAAGTTACCAAGCTTTTCTTTCTCGTGTTTAGCTTAACAAATAGGAAGCTTTAAGAAGAAAAATTTTTGTTGAGAAGGTGTTCCCAGTTCTGATGGACTTGATTTTAGGTTTCAGGATGTACTGATTTCAGCAGGTTTACTGTATTTGTTGATCTATCTGAGGAAGGGTGGGATTTTGTTTGTATTTTCTGTCTGAGACACCAATAGCCGTATACAACTTCAGTTTGTTACCAAGTTGCTTCTTAAACAGACATGATGCTTACTTTCTTAAGCTGCATAGTTTTTAGAACAAAGCTGCTTGCTTCTCCCACGTGCAGGGAGTCAGCTTAAGTCTGTCCTTTTTCTAGGAGAAGACTTCCACCTCAGTTGACATCTCAAGCTGTCTTTTTGAAAAACATGGTTCTCTTTAAAAATAAGTCTCTCTTGACTGTAATAAGATGTCTGCCTGTATAATTTTGCATATTATTTAATTTTAGGGTGTCTGACTGATATTTTATTGTATTGTATGATAGAAAATTTGTATAAATAAAACTACACAAAAATTTAGCAGTTTGGTATCACAAAAATTAACGAGGCATCATAAAGATAATTGCAAGCATATAGGCTGATGGAGGATATTTTTACATGATTTGTACTTGCTTTCTGTTGTAAGGTTTCGAGCTTCTTACTAAATGGTGTTTTTATGTTCTTTTCTCTCATTTCAGCTGACTTTCTGTGCGTATTCCAGGCATTTTGATATGGCAATCTTTTTGTTACTATATTTCAAAATTAAAAGAGAAGAAGTACTGCAACGTTTATTTTTAATAGGATGATGATAATAATAATTTAAACCAAGAGTGTTTTCAAGAGTATGAGTTGTTTAATTCATTGTTCTGATGGGGCACTGAGTTTCTTAAGTTAGTTGCAAGGACAGAAAGCTGATTGAGAAACAAATTTAAGTGAAAAGGAAAGAAAAGTTTCTGTGGACTGGAGGATTACCAAGCCAAACAGTATCATTCCAAGCAGTAACCCTGTTTCTGTATCAGTTGTGCATGTGCTGAAAACAAAAAAATTGTGTGCATTTGTTCTAAATTTTCCAGAACAGCATTTAAGTGAAAATTTTTGCATGGATGAAATAATTTTTATTCTTTAAGTTGAAACTTTGCATTACTGAGACCAAGATGTATCATAAGTGGAGGGGATTTTTTTTTTTTTTCAGCAGGATAAATCTAGTAGCAAAACTGATACCACAAATATATATGTTTGTAAATACTGTGACTATTGAACCCCTGTGTGCAAAGAAATTAAATTTCTTTAACCAGGAGGACATTTCTGAGAGCTCTGTTAGCAAACGTGCTATGTTTTCATATAAAATGTGTCTCCTTTACACAAAATGTGTCATCTGAAAACTTCACATTCCTTAACTTTCCTGTAACTAAAGCCAGATAATACTTTTTTGTTATAATCTCTGTGCTCAATTTTTCATTTAATTGTCTCTAATATCTTTAAAAGGAACGCAGTCACCCATCTGATATTTTTTGTTCTGGTTAAGGACCATATTTCAAACTAATTTACAGTTTGAATGCAGTGAAAAATGGTTTGTATAATGGTTTGCTGATGAAAGTGGTGTATTCTCTTGAAGCCTGGTAGCTGTTCTCATTAAAGCTCTTTGTAACAGTTCCTGTGCTCTCCTTACAATGTTTTTAGTTTCCTTCTAGGGGCATATAATAATTTGAAGTTAAGTTTACAAGGCAGTTTCATAGTCTTCCAAAAGTAAACGATATCTTGTCTGGTAAAGTTAGTAGCCCCATAGTAGTTTTTATTCTATAAAAAATGTTACTTTGTTGGTTTTACAAATATGTTCTTACTTTATATATTAAGGTAAATCATAGAATCAATGCTTATAATAGTAAAAAGAAATAATAGCAATTGATTAAAAGGACAGTTATAAGATTAGTATGGAAAGCATTCAGAAGATAGAAATTGCCTAAATTAATATTACTGTGTGACTATGGCAAAGCCTTTAATAACCTGAAGATATGTAGATTTTACTACATAATGTTTTTTTCCCAAAACAACATGTTTTTGTTCCATTTTCCTCCCCTTCATCCTTGAAAACACACCAAGAAATTCTATTTAATGGCTCAAATTCCCGTGCATGGCTACTCTGCCCCAGTTTTGTCAGAAAAACATGTTCTGAAATATTTATCTCTCTCTCTCACCAAGGATTCACAAGTGAATGCTTTGCTCTAAGGCAGTAGGCTGAGGAAGAGGTGTTAGTAAGCGAGAGGTGGCTGCAGTAGTTGCGCTGTGTGCGTTGTGCTGACTTCATCACATGCAAAATGCCTTCAAGCCCATTTCTTACGTGGGCTTTTATCTTCAGCTTCGTAAATGTACGTACTTTCTCAGAAAAATCTTTTCATTGTGAATAATATTCTCAGTTTCAAAGTGAATGGATTCTTTCTTATTAGCAAGTAATGTTGCTTTCAGACCTCCATTTCCAAGAAATTGAGCTTGTTGCATTTTTATTTCTTCGGTTTCAGACACAAAAATGAAGGGACTTATTCTGGTCTTCAGTGGAGCTAAACAATCCTGCTTTACCGTGGTTTATCGTTTCTCTTGGTCGCTCCTGACAGTGTGTATCCACTTCTTGTGCTGTGCCACTTCCGTTGCTCTGTGGCTGCTGGCTAAAAGGGCAAAAAGTGAAACTGGCAAACCAAAAGCTATGCTTTTCTGGTGGTTTGGCAAGGTGAGGCAGCTCGGTCAGGATTCAGCGTGAGGGAGGAGGTGCAGCCACACAGCTAGGACCTGAGTGAGAGGAGGTGAGAGTGGACTAGCTCCCAGAGCCAGGGGGAGCTCTATGATGCTTCCCTCTGTGGCTGTGGTGTGGCTGGATGGGGGCGTGAGCAGCATCGTCTCCTCTCTGGCCTGGGGTAGATTCTAGGAGCCAGACGCATGCAGGCGCTTCCTGTACGTTAGCCACTGCAGTGCTGAACACCGCCATTTATATTGTGCTGGGTGTAAAGAATGACAGCATGGGTTAGCACAAAAAAGCTCCAACGTAAACTTCACGTAGTAAATGTCTGTGGTACGGAAAGTTACCCGGTATTTTTTAAGAATGAAAATGTGGGATCGTAAATATGACTAGGTACTTCCTGGAGTGAAGTGGCCTGGTTTGTGCCGGAGGTTTTAAGTTAAACTTGCCATTATATTTTGTGTTGTCTGATCACTTCCTTCAGATTTTGCTACAACAAAATGTTATTTCTATTTTATCTACCTAAGAATGTTGTCTAAAGGTAATTGATGTGAGGGGAAGAGATTGGTCAGTACAGATTGCTGGGGTTTGGTTAGTTGTGGAAATGAAACTTCAGGACCCAGTGAACATTGTTTCAGTGGAAGTACGTCCTTGTACATTTTTATGCACTTCTAAAAGCAGCTGCCTTGCAGAAAAATCTGTCTTTTGAAAATAAGATATTTTATTTTTAGATATTATTCCTTAATTGCAGTTTCTGAAACTGTTTTTCAGACTTGAATATCTGTAAAACTGTATCACTTTTAACTAGTGTGTTTCTTTGGAATGATTGTTGTGTTCTTGTTTTGCTTGTGTTTGGCCGTCTCTTTTAGCTTGTGTGTTTCTTTTGTGTGTGTGTGTGTGGTGTTTTTTTTTTTAACCATTATTGAAACTTTCATTGTAGTTCTGCAGATAAGTAGTTGCTCCAAAAGATATTAAAAAGTTATTTCATTTTTATACTTAGAGCCAAGCATTGCAACATACACAACTGAAAAAATAGAGGGGAAAAATGATAGAGCTTCTGTCACATAATTGACAGTTCTACTCTTGTTCTTACAGGAAATATTTTGCTCTGTTGGTACTTCATTGGTCTTCAATAACAACTGAAGCTTTAAGGGATTATTTTAAAGCAACATCTTATTGGAACTAAAGCTTAAGACTCGAGATTTTATTTCATACATGTGCCATATGAGGACTACTGCTTTCTAGTTCTCCGAAAACTTGCAAGGGAAAGTATGTACTTTTCTGAGAGTAAACATCACAGCACAACAGCTTCTGTTTAGGTATATTTGTAAATTAAAGGATACTTTTTTTTTTTTTCTTTTCATATCTGCTAAGGTGTGTTGTTGGTTGCATCAGGAAAATGCAGAGAAGAAAAAACATATTCCCAAATAGGGTAATGTGTACCTATTGGTGGTAGCTTGATGTATGTGATATTTTAAAATGAGAATGCAGCAATACAGTGTTTTTGTGGTTTTTTTTGTTTGTTTTGTTTTTTTTCTCCCCATGCTTTATAAGAATAGTGTTCACATTTTGTCTTAGGTTATTTTCAAAAGTCTTACAAGAAAGCACTAGACATATATTTCTTCCTACACAAAAAATCTTTAGAGCTGCTTAGAGGGTCTGGCCTTAGGAGCTAAGAAGAACTGTCCCACAGGGAGAAGAAACCAAGTGTCACCATAAGGTTAGTTGTCATATACTCAGACCGTGAAATTCAGATTTCTATTCCGAAAATTAGCTTCTCTTTGGCTGTCACTTCAGTGACGACAGTCTGTGAAATACATTCTCTGATCCCTCATTCATTTTTCATGTTTCTCTCCAAGGACATAGTACCCTGAGATCAAAACTCCAATTTTACTGGATATACTAGTTCTCTATGTTATGGGTAGGTTTAAGATTAAAATTACAGCATAGTTAGATGTCATTTCCTTCAGAAATAGAAATAGGTGCTGTTAAAACTTTCGATTCCACCAGGATCTACTTAACAACCAAAAATATTTTTTCAATAAACCAGAAGCTGCTAATATTGTACCCACTGACTGATAGGAGAAAAATGCAATGAGAATTTTTGCTTATCCCGCATTCCTTTGTATTTCTGGGTAGCTATGACATCTGCACATTTCTCAGTCTTATTTGAGATCCTGATGGAATAAAACATTAACTACTTTTATTCAAGTCTTAAACATCAAATATGTAGGAACTTTTATAAAACAGTGGTATTTCTTCCTCATCAACCCACAATTTAATGGTATCCATCCAGAGCAACAGATTTGAAATACAGCAGTATAAAATTATGTAATTAAGCTTTAGTACAGGGATATTTGTGATCAGATTTTAGTGGCTGCTTTCTGTCAGTGTTTGAAACCTGTAGAGAAAGCCCGGGAGATGACAGTAGATCAGCTGACACAGTTTCTGCGAAGCAAGCACACATTCTGACTGGTTGTTTAATCTTGATCATATCTGTTCTTCATAATCCTCTGCCCATAAGAAAAGTGCATCTGTAATTTTTTTTCAGATCATAGAGAAGACTGCTGATCAAAGGGGTAAACAATTCACAAAATGCACATATTATCTGTTTTGAGCTGTCCTTTTTCTACTCTCAGGAACGTGTCGCATTGAAAAACTATTGAAAGAAACAGTAAGCCCTTATCATAGCCGGAGGCATGGATTTGTATCTTGCTATCACAGAGGAAGAGACTTTATTATTTCTTGTTTCCAAAGAAGAAAGGTGCTGAATTCAGTTGAGGAATTGAACACCTCCATCTGCTGTGTCATATTCACATTGGTCGTTTTTTGTCCATTTCCAGATTAAAAGCAATAGCAAAGGTACCTACTTCTGTAAGTAACCATCCAGCCAACATTCTGAGATTCTTAATCAGAATACAGTTATTTATTATATTCTTGTATTAAGCATCTGTGCAGGTGCTTGTTTGACCTTTTGATGACAGTGAGAATATTTAGGAAGACACCACAGTGGTTGTGGCCTGTGTATGCTGCCAGGCTGTGCAGTTGTTCCTGTATGAAGATGACTGGCTTATGAAAGCCATGTCCAATGAATAAATTCAGTGACTACCAAATATAGTCATAGGTCTGGTCCAAGAATATAAAAGGTATCAGAGGAAGCCTTCAAATAATACGCCTGTAGAAGGTTTGTTTACGCTTTTGAATAGCCTCTTATGAAAGGTACCCCCTGAAAAATTACACAGTAGACCTTTTAACTATATCTGCCCTGTAAAATCTACAGCCACAATTCTGGGTTCAAAGAAGCATAAGCAAATGCACTGTTAATGGATGACAAACTGCATCGTGAAATCAAGTTTGCAGTTTCCAGTCTGAACTTAGTCACCTTTTATGTCAGGTGACCTCTTACAGACATGTAGCACCTCATGCAATAGCTTTTTCCATTATTTATTTATAGACATGCAAGAAGCTAAATGAATCTACAGTCCAGATAAGTGCATTGTAGAGCAACTGGGTATAGGTTTTTCTGAGAGGGCAAAACTTCCTGGGATTTTGAAAGATAGGTCACAACGGGGAGTCCACGATGTAGGACTTCAGTCAATATCCACCTGTAAAACTCCAAACAATACACATTACAATATTTGTTCCAGGGACAGTCTGAATCAAGGTTTGGTGTAGAGCCATATTTATATGATCGATACATGCTTTTCTGCCTTAGGCTATTACTGTCAGGTAACCCGGAATTACTTGTAATTTGAAGTGGGCCCAGCAGTTTTAGTTTTTCTAATTATTTGAAACATACAGTCTATATGCTTGACTCTCAGGACACATTTGGATGACAAAAGCTGGGAGAAGTAATTTTCTTTACTATACCCAGTGCAATGTTTACAGTCATCTGAATCAGAATTTATTATGCCTTTTAAACTCATCTTCTCAAACTGAAGAAAGAAGTCATACATGAAGACACATTTTCCAATGAAAAGATTTTGATGGTAACGTAGTCAGTGCCACGCTTCCCTTTGTTCTTAACTTTATCAAATACATTGGATGATGCATTAGACATGTAGTCAATGAACCTCTCCCATAGTTTATCTGAATCTAGCATATGTGGATGGTACTTTTCAGTTGATGGTTTCTTGACATTTTCATGTTTGCTTGTAGCAGCGTTGTACATAGGATATAACATTCCTCGTTATACCAAAATGATACCAGTCATGAATCTGGCTCTTCTCCATTGGCATCTCCTTCATCTGGTAGCCACGTTCACTTCTGCGCATTTTCATGAAAGATGCTTTCCTTCTAGCCACAAAGAAAAAAGTAGAAAACATTGTTGTCTTACTTCATATTCTTTCACTGTGCCAGTCTTACTCGAGCATACTGAACACATCTACCAAAAGAAATGTGCATTGATTGAATTATTGAGATACAGTTTTAGTTTTCTTCCTTACATTCTGTGATGGTTATGAAGAGGTTTGCCTTCCTTATTCAGAACAAAAATTTCAGAGCGAGTTCCTTGATTGTTTTTGTTAAGGGATGTTATAAACAGCTGCTAATGTCGGCAGCTCTGGTGGATTCCTTCTGCCCAGCCCAGAGTCCCTGGGGTTTGTCCAGCCCAGGCCAGTGGACGTGGCTGCTGCTTTCCCGTTTGCAGGTTCAACTAGTAGTGAGCACTGAACATAATGTACTCATATCCCCACTGGCACAACCAGCTACACGGGCTGCCACAGACCAGGCACCTTAATTGTAAGGCCAGGAAGTCTTGGAGGCCTCTTTAAAACACCCACTAGTGTAATATGGGTTTGCAAAATAGCAACACTGGTTTCTACTCATAATTTTGTCTGTGGCTAAAAATGGATTGAGGTATCTGCATTGTAAATATCTTTGAGTAAGTCTGGCGTAATGCAAGGCCAATGACTTCCATCGCCCTTTTATTGTCTTGCTTGGAAAGTCTCACAGTGAAATGCATACAAGATAAACAGAAAGATTGCTCATGAATTCTGTAGGTGGCATTTTCTGAAGTTTCCTGGTGTGCATTTCATCAGTCACAGAAGTCATAGAAGATTGTTTCTGAGATTATCCATTGTCAAGCCTTGTTTTATTTCTCTGAATTGAATGCATTCAATTAAGGGCGACAATATTTTTCATATATATTTTAGGTGTGAGTCATATTCAACTGTTGTGTCTTCATTTTTGTAGAACTAGCGAGATGCACAGCTTTTCAGCATTTAAGGGTGTTTTTGCATTTATTTTATTGCACTTTTTTAGGTGCAATACTAGTGAATTATTAATCTTAAATGTTGTGCTAGTACATAATGCAATGAAATACTTTTCTAAAAGTACAGCAATCTATTTTTTGATCACTAAGTATAATTGGATGACAATCCATTGTACCTTTTTTACACCTGACATTAATCTAGGATTTTTGTGATAGGTACCCCACCCTCCCTTTGAGGGCACAGAGATAGTTAAGATTAAATTTGAAACAAGTATTTTACTAGAAGTGTGTGATATCTTCCCAAACTGTCTTTGGTGTTGCTTTTCCCTCCCATAGGGCTAATTCCTAGTTGTGATTCATCCATCTAAGCTGGCCTTGCAGTACGTTTAGCTTATGCAGTGACTTGTCGTGGATTAGATGTAGGTAAGGGAGCTGGTTACAGCAGTTCATGTCTCAACAATAAAGTGCAGGTGAGCTTTGACAGTTCAAGTAAATTTTAATTCGACTTTTAGAGAGAGAATCCTAGATGTCCCCGTATGTAATATACCACTGAATTATTGCTGTAGTTTAACTGACCCAAATAGACTTTTATTTATTGAATGATTGATTGGACTTTTAGACCTTCAGTGACAAGTTTGTATGGGAAGTACTCATTCCACTATTGGTTTTCATGACTTCGAAAACACTTGGAAAATAATGTGTTGTGGGAAGTGGTTCTGCAGGCCTCTGCATGATATTACTAGACAGATATGTTTAATCTCTATAATACTTTGAAGTCTGTCTTCTGAAAACTGGAAGTTGCTCAATGGGTATGCAATCGTGTGGAAGCATTTGTCTTTTGTCCTTTAAGTGAGAATATGATCAATTCCTTAATTCACTTCTTAGCGAGTTAAAAGCCTAGCTTTAACTGTACTGTTCAAACACATTTTGGGAAAGTTTGGAGTCACGTTAGAATGACTGCATTGTTTGTTTGCACTTAGCAAAAGCAAGCCAGGTGATGTGAAAGACACAAGCAAAATTTACTTCCTCCCTTTGGGTGCTGTGGAATATTACAAAGCAGAGGTGTTGTTAAATTGAGCTTAGTGGCTTGATTCGTTAGAATTTGGTAAGTCATTAACCAGATCATCATTCATCTGAGCATTCAATTTCATTTTGTTTCTGCAGTAGCCATAATTTTTTTTTTAAGTGATTTAAAAATGTTTACTTAAGTACCAGCCTTCTGCAGGAAGATGCTGTTTTGGTGGTAGTAGGACTGGTAACAAATACAAGTCTTAGATCTTTGCATTTGTTTGTAGATCCTTTAGATCTTTGTAGAGTTTTAGATCTTTATAGACTTTGTAGATCCTTCAGATCTTTGTAGAGTTTTACAAAGGATGTTGTAAGTCTGTAAATGGGCTGTATTTTACAGCACTGCAGTACCATACATCCTTTTCTTGGTGGCAGTGGAGGGAGACTTTTTTCCTTCCATCCACTCCCAGTACTCTCCTTCACAGCTGAGAAGATTGTTCCCATTTTAGAGTTGACCTTTAGATGTGCAACAATAATGTTTGCTAGCTGAAGCCTGTGAAAAAACTCCTCTGGCCCAGAGAAAGAGATGACTTTTCATCTTTTCATCAAATGATGAGGCCGAATGTTAGGCTATCAACAGGCTCGTGAGTGTAGCCTAGACCCTCTTGTCACCCTAAAATTTTTAGTAGACTCTGATTCTTTGAAACGCTATGTTCTCACCACATTCAAAATGAAAGCAAACACTAAGAATAGTGTTTGAAAGGTGTCGTGTATTTCTGAGCACAGTGAAATGTTTGCCACAAAGCAGTGCAATATGAAATGGCAAAGGGGAGAGAGTACTTAGTCCTTTCTGTGTGATTCACAGGTTATTTTCTGCTGAAGTAAAGAATTTGGTGATCAGCACCTGTTTGTTATGTTGCAGGTAGGCGAGAGAGACTTAAAATACCACAATCATGGTCAGAAAGCTGGAAGAATTGATTTAAACAATATAAAAAGCTAAAAAATAACCATAAAAACAAGGCTCGAACAAGCAGGGTGATGAATGAATAGGCAGGGAGAGCTTTAACACAACATTACATACATTAAGGAGTAATCTGCAAGCCGTATTTTTGGACTACAGAACCAGATCACAGAAAAATCTCCGAGTAAACAGTGATAGAAAGTGAGCATGTCTAGTCAATAGATATGACACTTTTTTCTTTTTCTTTTTAGCTTTATTATCATTACCTGATACATCACTTCCTTCAATACCTTAAAAACTGAGTTTTGATATATCTATGATGCTATTTACTAGTATGCCAATACAGTGATGAAAAACAAATTCTCTAAGTGAATATTTAAAAATGAACACCAGAGCACACATTTAAATCCTGTGCTATATGAACACAGGATAATTAAATAAAAATAAATGTGCATTATTCAGACCCACGAATCACTCTGTATCAGTGGTAAATATGCAGCCCAGATGGTGTTTGTCATCCACAAAACTGTAGTTCTTCATTCTGTATCATCTCTTTGTGTTTTTTAACTTGTGTGACAGCTGTACTTCTTGTTACTGCCATGCAAGAAGAGCTTGAGTAAGAAGGCTGCAGGTATGTTGCTAGGAGGTATTGTAAGGTAGGAAAGTGGAATGCTGTGCCCTGCTCAGGGCAGCCCAGGGTCAACACTGCAGATACGGATGATCTTACTTGAGCTAACTAACCCAGGCTTTATTTATTTCCAATAAATTCATTACAATACCCTAAAGGTACCTGATAAAGAAGATGAACAGAAGCTTGTATGTGGCTACAGCTTGCTTTCTAACATGACCCAAAGACTTGTAGATAGTAAGCAATTATTTTTCACTTCTCAGAAGAACTCTTAACTTCTTAACTTAACATAGGGTTTTAAGCTTTGCATTGAACTATTCATCTGTGGCAATGGGAAAACTCCTCTGTAGTTAATTATAACTTTTTAAAAAGCAAGTTTCTTTAAAAATAAAGCTAAGCTTCTAGCTTTTATAGATATTAATTTTTCTTAGAAATGTAAATGGGATTGAGAATGTAGTGGCTTCCTAGCCTTCAGTAAGACAAATCCAGTATGCTGCTTGCTTGGATTTTTTCATCTGAAATGAATGCTTAACAGTCTGCTGTTAGTTTTAAGTTGATGCTGAGAACTCTCTGATAAGCCATTGCACTTCATATCTTTGGAGAGTTAGGAGTACCTTGCATGTGCAAAAACTTCCCAGGCTTTTGCATGCTTATAGAAATGGTTTGCTCTTTGCTAATTTTAATCCTTGTCATTTTGTTAATATATCAGAAGAAAATCCTCCTGTGTCTTGTTTTCTGAAGCTGTATCTCTTTTCATGTTTCATTGCAAGAAAGCCAAGCCTCATACTCAGTATATCAAAATGCTTGAATATTTTTAGGCCTGTACCTCAATTTATAAATTATGAATGCTTTGGAAAGTCTCACAGACATGGTGTCCTGTACCACTTTCATGAACAGCGAATTCTACTTTAGGGAAAAAAGCAACTAATTCCAAAGTGATGTTATTAAAAATACCCAGCACAGCAGCATAAATAATATTTATTGATTCTATAATCACACACTTTGTTGCAAATGTTCTGTCAAGTACAGAGCAGCAAATAAAACTGTAACACTAAGAAAAAAATAGAATAGCTTTGTTGGGTTATGAAATTCTAATAGTGCAAGGGCTGCCAAAGAATGTGGGTACCATCAACAAAAATTGACTGGCTTTAAATGCCTAAAATTGAAGCTTGAATAGTCAATTGTCAAATTGTTTTCAACTTTCATGACTTGTCTGCTATTAAAATTGGAGGGAAGGAGGAGAGGGAGAGGGAAAAAGAAGTTTCCCAGTGTTTGTATCTGTGTGGCATGTAAGAACTGCAGTTAGCAGACTTTTTTCTCTAATTTGCCAAGTTAGTGACTATTATAAGGACAAAAATAGCAGGCTGCTTAAAATAAAGTATTACTTAAAATTGTTCACTTGTTAGCTCTAAGATTATTGTCTTCTTTATTTTTGAAAAGTAGAGGTTTTTTTTTGAAGGAGGTACAATGTGGAGTGAAGTTATTTTGTTTGCTGCTCTTTGTATGTCCTTCAAAGATATTTGAAGAGTTTTGAAGTTTTCAGGCCAAATATTCTGGCAGCATATTTACAGAAAATGGTGGTTTTCCTACTGCAAATTTAGGCAATACAATTGCTCTTAGTTAAGCATGACAATTAGATATAAAGTTTTCTTAAATGGAGAGGTGCAAAAATAAATCTGATATAGAGAATTGTGTGACATTCCCACCTTCCAGCTACAATACAACAGTACTGAATGCACTGTTGACTCAGGAGGTAGAATGAACAATAATCCAAATGAATATAATGGACTTGGTTAACTTGGAACTTTGTTTAAATAAGACAAGGTAAAAAACAAACAAACAAACCCAACAAAAAACACCACAAAAAAAACTAGGCCAGTGAATGCAGTCCTGCAGCTTACCAAAATACATTAGGATGCCCACCCCTCGCATCCTAAAGAGCTGTTGTAGGGATACTGTCACCTTGAACTTCCCGCTGTGTCCTCCTGCTGCTACTAAACATAAAATAAATAAACGAGAAGTCTCTGCTCAGGAGTGTTTATGCATTAAGTGACCTGGGGATCTTTGCTTTTTTTCAGCCCTTCTTCTCAGTGATACTGCTCAAAACCCAGCATAGTCTGTGGAGTTTTATACTTTGTCTCATCTTCCAAGTTGGTTGCAATGACATTTAAAAATCACTAAGTATGTTGTAAATTAGTAACCTGAGAAAAACGACACTAGAAAATGTCATAAAGCATCAGGAAAAATGTAAATATTTAAGGTGACTAGCTTAAACTTAATGAAAGGTTGAAGTTTAACCTGTGGGGAAATCAGTAAGTTCACACTTAAATATCATTTTAATGTTTATTCAGTAAAAAAGTGAATAATGGAGAAGATGGAATTGGTGCTTATGAAAAGGACAAAAGGCTACTGCATTTGGATGAATTTTTTTTTTGTTCAATGCGTTTTGTTTTAATATTTTGCATTTTTGTTGCATTCTAAGACCTATCGCCTTGAAATATTTAAGAAAAATTGCATGTGAAAAGTATTGATGCATTTAAGAAAATTTGGAAAAATTAATAACGAAGTGGAGAGGTCTGCTTAAGGCTGTCTATATGGTTTCCTGCATGGTAGATACGATAGATACATGGTTGTGTCTTTTGTCTCCTTACACACTCTGCAGACGTAAAATTTGAATCAACTCAAAAGAACTATAAAAACATATTTGTGCATTCCCTATTTTTTCTTCCTGTTTTTCTAGTAGAAAGATGACTAATTAAGATAACTAGTTGTAGAGTTCTACAGGTAAAAACTAGACCTTTGTTTAGACTGAGGTTGGTTGTATTGAAGTAGATGTAGGGTCCACCTGAGGTGAGGTGCCAGAACATGCCATCTGACAGGCTACTTTCCCAAGTACTTTCATAGCCTGCAACAATTTATGTCCCAAGGACTTCCTGAGTGGAATCTTTGTATTTAAAAGTTCTCGTTACACTGATCACTCTCCCTTCTTGCATTCATACAGACTTGTAGCATCTGCACCATCAGGTGGCAAGGGGCCCAGCATTTTCTGGCTTGTTTCTTGGTCACCTGTCTTCATGCAGAAGCAGGAGTACTGCTGTTTGTTTCTCTGAACCTCTTTGAATACCCTTGTGTTTGTTGTGTTTTCCTTTATTGACTCGTTAACCTCTGCTTTAGCTTTTAATAAAAAAAAAAAAAAAACAAAAAAAAAAAAACAGAAGTTCTGTGTTTTTTTTCTCTTTTTTTTTTTTTTTTTTAACCATTATGTTCTCTGGCACTTGTTGGCTTTGCTGTCCTTCTCAATTGAAAAACTAGCATCTGACCTTGTTTTCAAGTCTGCAGCCTTGTTCACAGAATCACAGAATTACTGAGGTTGGAAGGGACCTCTGAAAATCAACTAGTCCCTCTGTATGTTAAATTCACCCTGTTCTTCCTACGTAGAAGTTCTTTGTTCCATAAGCAGCACTGGTTTCCAGAGGTCCTTCCTTTCTTACTCCTATATGTGCAACATGAATTAAAATTTTGTGGATGTGGTTTAACCCTGATCAGATTATCCTGCTATTTGGTCTTTTTTATATATATATTTTATTTTATTTTATTATTATTATTTTTTTTTTAACGTAACTAGTAGCAGTGTGTGGTTGTGCCAGGGAATTAATTTTGAACATTGTTCTTTCTGAGTCTGGTTACAAACAGTTCACAGCGCAGGCTACGAGTATCTTTGGCATCGATGTATTTGCACAGAGCTCAAGATCTTCTACTGGTGTCAGTAGAAGAATGTTATTTAAAAGTATTTTCCTATAGATATGTATTCTTTTGCTAGTTCAAATGTTTATGCTGAGCTGTGCAGTAAGCCTTCTGGATTTTGTAATACATTGTGCTGCAGCCTACTGGTGAACAGCAGAGCCAGGGAAAACTGTAGGTTGTGCTGAAGTATTTGTGGTGAAGGCATGTTGTTTGGAAATAACTGTCATGTTCTTGATAAAAGACAGACTTTGCAGTTACTTGCATGTACTGATCTTAATAATATTTGAAGAAAATTAATAGACGTTGAGTTCTTACAGGGTCTTTATCTGTTGTTTTTGTATGCCCACGTTCTGAAAATTGCTATTACTCAGTCTATGTGTATGGCACATTTCCTAAGTAGAGCACTGCAGCCTTAGTCATAGTAAAAGTAATAGTTACAGTGTGTATGCTATCAAAGTAGAGAAATAAATAATAATAATAAAAAGAAATCTGTGATGTTATTAGAACTGCCATGAAGTTTTGTGCCTTCCAAAAGTCTGCCTCCCTGTAATATATACTACCTTACTGTGGCCACATTATTGTATCTGTTTATGATGTGTATACAATTATTTATATTAACCCATTGCAGAACATAAATTTTCTAGGGTTGGAGGAATATTTCTGATCAATTTGTATATCAGTAAGTCTCCTTTTGTAGGAGAAAAGAAGGAGAACCATCAGGTGTCCTATAAAGGGAAATCTTCTGTCATATTTCTCCAAAGTTATTCTATTTAAAACAAGCATTAATTGTAGATAGACTGCTCTGTAATCCCAGCACGTGGAAACATTTTGTAACAATAAGAAAAATGTTTTGGTTCTGATGACATTCCAAAGTGCCTGTTCCACGATTCTTGCTGTTTCCATGTTTTCAAAATCTCCTAGTTAGAGCAAGGCATGGATAGGTGGAAGTTCTTCCTCATGCTTTTTCCTCCAGCTAGAGAAAGTTGAACTCATAACGAATCCATCACAAAATGGCTGGTAAGCTTTAGCTTTCTCTTTGTGCTCATAAGTTAGGTCAAAAATCATGACTTAGTAGTTCCCTACCTTCTTCTTTGATCTATAGATTTCTCTGTTGGATTTTCTACAGGAAGTCTTGAGCTAATAAAAGAAAAAAAAAATTCTTATTCTCCTGACTCCTCGATAGAGTCGGTCAGATTCCTGTGTGAACCATTGATGATGTATAAGATTTCAAGCATCAGTCCTGCCTGAGCTATGCAACTCAGATTGTTTTTCCCTGCAGAAAAGTGTTAAGTTGGAGAATCTGATTTTTTTTTCCACCTTAAAAATAATATGTTTCCACCTTCATTTTTGAAGCCTATGAAGAAGACTGGTGGGTGGCAAATAGCTTGTTTTGATAGTGCATTGTTTATACATAGTAATGAACAGGGGATCAATACAGAGAGAAGGGGATAACTTGCAAAATTGGCTAAGATCTTTAGAATAAAGATAGATGTTTTAATCTTTGGTGAGAATTTCTCAATGCAGTAACTCAGGAAGAACGTTAGCCAGCATAGCAGCAGGTACAGGGTGCTTTTTGAGATATTTTGGGTCTCATTGTTAATTTCCTAGATGTAGCTGAGTTGTGGTTTTCTGATGTGGTTTATTTGGTTCAGCTACATACTGCCAGCATAAATTTATTGCATATAATTTTGCCGACCAAACAGACATGTAGGTAGAGGTTTGAGCTCCCATAATAAAATAAGTGGAAAATGAACAAAAGTTGGAAAACCCCAAGTGAGTTTATCAAAAAGGCTTGGTTGCGAGAAGATAAATTCTGTTTTAAAAAAATATTTAGATTCTTGTATTTGTCTTCACAGTTGTTTGGTACAGTCATGTCAGAACATGTACAACCATGTTACGTTGGTTGTTCCCACTCACCCCCAATTTGAAAATCTGTTGAAATCTAAAAGTACAGAATATTTTTCTTCTATCTTCAGTCATGTTTTGTGTCTTTTGTTTCTTATGAATTAGACAGTTGAAGTGAACAAAATTATGCTACCAGAATGTCAGTTTTGTTTTCATGCTGAAATGTTTTTTTCAGTGTTTCAACTTTCATACTCCTATAATTTCAGGTATTAGAAAATATTTATTACAGGTTACAGGGAGGATTTGTTTTATTCACTACTCAGTGAATATTTATATGAAGAGGTAATTGGGCTAATGAGACTATGAAACGTGTTCTATTTGAATCAATTGATTTAGCTTTAAAATGTATTCAAGTGTTAGGAAAGCATGGTGTTTTAGAACTGCTATTCTTTCATAGTAAGGTTACATGTTATAAAAAGGGTTATTAAGACATTGTGAAACTTACCAAAAATGGTGTGTAAGGTTTACTTGAGTGTATTATTTTTAGTTGCTGTGTATTTGAAGGCCAAGTCATGTTTGTAAGTAAGATAAAAACTATTCAAATGAAGAAAAGCACTTCTTACACTGTAAGGAACTTGTGCAATATGAAATGGCAAAGGGGAGAGAGTACTTAGTCCTTTCTGTGTGATTCACAGGTTATTTTCTGCTGAAGTAAAGAATTTGGTGATCAGCACCTGTTTGTTATGTTGCAGGTAGGCGAGAGAGACTTAAAATACCACAATCATGGTCAGAAAGCTGGAAGAATTGATTTAAACAATATAAAAAGCTAAAAAATAACCATAAAAACAAGGCTCGAACAAGCAGGGTGATGAATGAATAGGCAGGGAGAGCTTTAACACAACATTACATACATTAAGGAGTAATCTGCAAGCCGTATTTTTGGACTACAGAACCAGATCACAGAAAAATCTCCGAGTAAACAGTGATAGAAAGTGAGCATGTCTAGTCAATAGATATGACACTTTTTTCTTTTTCTTTTTAGCTTTATTATCATTACCTGATACATCACTTCCTTCAATACCTTAAAAACTGAGTTTTGATATATCTATGATGCTATTTACTAGTATGCCAATACAGTGATGAAAAACAAATTCTCTAAGTGAATATTTAAAAATGAACACCAGAGCACACATTTAAATCCTGTGCTATATGAACACAGGATAATTAAATAAAAATAAATGTGCATTATTCAGACCCACGAATCACTCTGTATCAGTGGTAAATATGCAGCCCAGATGGTGTTTGTCATCCACAAAACTGTAGTTCTTCATTCTGTATCATCTCTTTGTGTTTTTTAACTTGTGTGACAGCTGTACTTCTTGTTACTGCCATGCAAGAAGAGCTTGAGTAAGAAGGCTGCAGGTATGTTGCTAGGAGGTATTGTAAGGTAGGAAAGTGGAATGCTGTGCCCTGCTCAGGGCAGCCCAGGGTCAACACTGCAGATACGGATGATCTTACTTGAGCTAACTAACCCAGGCTTTATTTATTTCCAATAAATTCATTACAATACCCTAAAGGTACCTGATAAAGAAGATGAACAGAAGCTTGTATGTGGCTACAGCTTGCTTTCTAACATGACCCAAAGACTTGTAGATAGTAAGCAATTATTTTTCACTTCTCAGAAGAACTCTTAACTTCTTAACTTAACATAGGGTTTTAAGCTTTGCATTGAACTATTCATCTGTGGCAATGGGAAAACTCCTCTGTAGTTAATTATAACTTTTTAAAAAGCAAGTTTCTTTAAAAATAAAGCTAAGCTTCTAGCTTTTATAGATATTAATTTTTCTTAGAAATGTAAATGGGATTGAGAATGTAGTGGCTTCCTAGCCTTCAGTAAGACAAATCCAGTATGCTGCTTGCTTGGATTTTTTCATCTGAAATGAATGCTTAACAGTCTGCTGTTAGTTTTAAGTTGATGCTGAGAACTCTCTGATAAGCCATTGCACTTCATATCTTTGGAGAGTTAGGAGTACCTTGCATGTGCAAAAACTTCCCAGGCTTTTGCATGCTTATAGAAATGGTTTGCTCTTTGCTAATTTTAATCCTTGTCATTTTGTTAATATATCAGAAGAAAATCCTCCTGTGTCTTGTTTTCTGAAGCTGTATCTCTTTTCATGTTTCATTGCAAGAAAGCCAAGCCTCATACTCAGTATATCAAAATGCTTGAATATTTTTAGGCCTGTACCTCAATTTATAAATTATGAATGCTTTGGAAAGTCTCACAGACATGGTGTCCTGTACCACTTTCATGAACAGCGAATTCTACTTTAGGGAAAAAAGCAACTAATTCCAAAGTGATGTTATTAAAAATACCCAGCACAGCAGCATAAATAATATTTATTGATTCTATAATCACACACTTTGTTGCAAATGTTCTGTCAAGTACAGAGCAGCAAATAAAACTGTAACACTAAGAAAAAAATAGAATAGCTTTGTTGGGTTATGAAATTCTAATAGTGCAAGGGCTGCCAAAGAATGTGGGTACCATCAACAAAAATTGACTGGCTTTAAATGCCTAAAATTGAAGCTTGAATAGTCAATTGTCAAATTGTTTTCAACTTTCATGACTTGTCTGCTATTAAAATTGGAGGGAAGGAGGAGAGGGAGAGGGAAAAAGAAGTTTCCCAGTGTTTGTATCTGTGTGGCATGTAAGAACTGCAGTTAGCAGACTTTTTTCTCTAATTTGCCAAGTTAGTGACTATTATAAGGACAAAAATAGCAGGCTGCTTAAAATAAAGTATTACTTAAAATTGTTCACTTGTTAGCTCTAAGATTATTGTCTTCTTTATTTTTGAAAAGTAGAGGTTTTTTTTTGAAGGAGGTACAATGTGGAGTGAAGTTATTTTGTTTGCTGCTCTTTGTATGTCCTTCAAAGATATTTGAAGAGTTTTGAAGTTTTCAGGCCAAATATTCTGGCAGCATATTTACAGAAAATGGTGGTTTTCCTACTGCAAATTTAGGCAATACAATTGCTCTTAGTTAAGCATGACAATTAGATATAAAGTTTTCTTAAATGGAGAGGTGCAAAAATAAATCTGATATAGAGAATTGTGTGACATTCCCACCTTCCAGCTACAATACAACAGTACTGAATGCACTGTTGACTCAGGAGGTAGAATGAACAATAATCCAAATGAATATAATGGACTTGGTTAACTTGGAACTTTGTTTAAATAAGACAAGGTAAAAAACAAACAAACAAACCCAACAAAAAACACCACAAAAAAAACTAGGCCAGTGAATGCAGTCCTGCAGCTTACCAAAATACATTAGGATGCCCACCCCTCGCATCCTAAAGAGCTGTTGTAGGGATACTGTCACCTTGAACTTCCCGCTGTGTCCTCCTGCTGCTACTAAACATAAAATAAATAAACGAGAAGTCTCTGCTCAGGAGTGTTTATGCATTAAGTGACCTGGGGATCTTTGCTTTTTTTCAGCCCTTCTTCTCAGTGATACTGCTCAAAACCCAGCATAGTCTGTGGAGTTTTATACTTTGTCTCATCTTCCAAGTTGGTTGCAATGACATTTAAAAATCACTAAGTATGTTGTAAATTAGTAACCTGAGAAAAACGACACTAGAAAATGTCATAAAGCATCAGGAAAAATGTAAATATTTAAGGTGACTAGCTTAAACTTAATGAAAGGTTGAAGTTTAACCTGTGGGGAAATCAGTAAGTTCACACTTAAATATCATTTTAATGTTTATTCAGTAAAAAAGTGAATAATGGAGAAGATGGAATTGGTGCTTATGAAAAGGACAAAAGGCTACTGCATTTGGATGAATTTTTTTTTTGTTCAATGCGTTTTGTTTTAATATTTTGCATTTTTGTTGCATTCTAAGACCTATCGCCTTGAAATATTTAAGAAAAATTGCATGTGAAAAGTATTGATGCATTTAAGAAAATTTGGAAAAATTAATAACGAAGTGGAGAGGTCTGCTTAAGGCTGTCTATATGGTTTCCTGCATGGTAGATACGATAGATACATGGTTGTGTCTTTTGTCTCCTTACACACTCTGCAGACGTAAAATTTGAATCAACTCAAAAGAACTATAAAAACATATTTGTGCATTCCCTATTTTTTCTTCCTGTTTTTCTAGTAGAAAGATGACTAATTAAGATAACTAGTTGTAGAGTTCTACAGGTAAAAACTAGACCTTTGTTTAGACTGAGGTTGGTTGTATTGAAGTAGATGTAGGGTCCACCTGAGGTGAGGTGCCAGAACATGCCATCTGACAGGCTACTTTCCCAAGTACTTTCATAGCCTGCAACAATTTATGTCCCAAGGACTTCCTGAGTGGAATCTTTGTATTTAAAAGTTCTCGTTACACTGATCACTCTCCCTTCTTGCATTCATACAGACTTGTAGCATCTGCACCATCAGGTGGCAAGGGGCCCAGCATTTTCTGGCTTGTTTCTTGGTCACCTGTCTTCATGCAGAAGCAGGAGTACTGCTGTTTGTTTCTCTGAACCTCTTTGAATACCCTTGTGTTTGTTGTGTTTTCCTTTATTGACTCGTTAACCTCTGCTTTAGCTTTTAATAAAAAAAAAAAAAAAACAAAAAAAAAAAAACAGAAGTTCTGTGTTTTTTTTCTCTTTTTTTTTTTTTTTTTTAACCATTATGTTCTCTGGCACTTGTTGGCTTTGCTGTCCTTCTCAATTGAAAAACTAGCATCTGACCTTGTTTTCAAGTCTGCAGCCTTGTTCACAGAATCACAGAATTACTGAGGTTGGAAGGGACCTCTGAAAATCAACTAGTCCCTCTGTATGTTAAATTCACCCTGTTCTTCCTACGTAGAAGTTCTTTGTTCCATAAGCAGCACTGGTTTCCAGAGGTCCTTCCTTTCTTACTCCTATATGTGCAACATGAATTAAAATTTTGTGGATGTGGTTTAACCCTGATCAGATTATCCTGCTATTTGGTCTTTTTTATATATATATTTTATTTTATTTTATTATTATTATTTTTTTTTTAACGTAACTAGTAGCAGTGTGTGGTTGTGCCAGGGAATTAATTTTGAACATTGTTCTTTCTGAGTCTGGTTACAAACAGTTCACAGCGCAGGCTACGAGTATCTTTGGCATCGATGTATTTGCACAGAGCTCAAGATCTTCTACTGGTGTCAGTAGAAGAATGTTATTTAAAAGTATTTTCCTATAGATATGTATTCTTTTGCTAGTTCAAATGTTTATGCTGAGCTGTGCAGTAAGCCTTCTGGATTTTGTAATACATTGTGCTGCAGCCTACTGGTGAACAGCAGAGCCAGGGAAAACTGTAGGTTGTGCTGAAGTATTTGTGGTGAAGGCATGTTGTTTGGAAATAACTGTCATGTTCTTGATAAAAGACAGACTTTGCAGTTACTTGCATGTACTGATCTTAATAATATTTGAAGAAAATTAATAGACGTTGAGTTCTTACAGGGTCTTTATCTGTTGTTTTTGTATGCCCACGTTCTGAAAATTGCTATTACTCAGTCTATGTGTATGGCACATTTCCTAAGTAGAGCACTGCAGCCTTAGTCATAGTAAAAGTAATAGTTACAGTGTGTATGCTATCAAAGTAGAGAAATAAATAATAATAATAAAAAGAAATCTGTGATGTTATTAGAACTGCCATGAAGTTTTGTGCCTTCCAAAAGTCTGCCTCCCTGTAATATATACTACCTTACTGTGGCCACATTATTGTATCTGTTTATGATGTGTATACAATTATTTATATTAACCCATTGCAGAACATAAATTTTCTAGGGTTGGAGGAATATTTCTGATCAATTTGTATATCAGTAAGTCTCCTTTTGTAGGAGAAAAGAAGGAGAACCATCAGGTGTCCTATAAAGGGAAATCTTCTGTCATATTTCTCCAAAGTTATTCTATTTAAAACAAGCATTAATTGTAGATAGACTGCTCTGTAATCCCAGCACGTGGAAACATTTTGTAACAATAAGAAAAATGTTTTGGTTCTGATGACATTCCAAAGTGCCTGTTCCACGATTCTTGCTGTTTCCATGTTTTCAAAATCTCCTAGTTAGAGCAAGGCATGGATAGGTGGAAGTTCTTCCTCATGCTTTTTCCTCCAGCTAGAGAAAGTTGAACTCATAACGAATCCATCACAAAATGGCTGGTAAGCTTTAGCTTTCTCTTTGTGCTCATAAGTTAGGTCAAAAATCATGACTTAGTAGTTCCCTACCTTCTTCTTTGATCTATAGATTTCTCTGTTGGATTTTCTACAGGAAGTCTTGAGCTAATAAAAGAAAAAAAAAATTCTTATTCTCCTGACTCCTCGATAGAGTCGGTCAGATTCCTGTGTGAACCATTGATGATGTATAAGATTTCAAGCATCAGTCCTGCCTGAGCTATGCAACTCAGATTGTTTTTCCCTGCAGAAAAGTGTTAAGTTGGAGAATCTGATTTTTTTTTCCACCTTAAAAATAATATGTTTCCACCTTCATTTTTGAAGCCTATGAAGAAGACTGGTGGGTGGCAAATAGCTTGTTTTGATAGTGCATTGTTTATACATAGTAATGAACAGGGGATCAATACAGAGAGAAGGGGATAACTTGCAAAATTGGCTAAGATCTTTAGAATAAAGATAGATGTTTTAATCTTTGGTGAGAATTTCTCAATGCAGTAACTCAGGAAGAACGTTAGCCAGCATAGCAGCAGGTACAGGGTGCTTTTTGAGATATTTTGGGTCTCATTGTTAATTTCCTAGATGTAGCTGAGTTGTGGTTTTCTGATGTGGTTTATTTGGTTCAGCTACATACTGCCAGCATAAATTTATTGCATATAATTTTGCCGACCAAACAGACATGTAGGTAGAGGTTTGAGCTCCCATAATAAAATAAGTGGAAAATGAACAAAAGTTGGAAAACCCCAAGTGAGTTTATCAAAAAGGCTTGGTTGCGAGAAGATAAATTCTGTTTTAAAAAAATATTTAGATTCTTGTATTTGTCTTCACAGTTGTTTGGTACAGTCATGTCAGAACATGTACAACCATGTTACGTTGGTTGTTCCCACTCACCCCCAATTTGAAAATCTGTTGAAATCTAAAAGTACAGAATATTTTTCTTCTATCTTCAGTCATGTTTTGTGTCTTTTGTTTCTTATGAATTAGACAGTTGAAGTGAACAAAATTATGCTACCAGAATGTCAGTTTTGTTTTCATGCTGAAATGTTTTTTTCAGTGTTTCAACTTTCATACTCCTATAATTTCAGGTATTAGAAAATATTTATTACAGGTTACAGGGAGGATTTGTTTTATTCACTACTCAGTGAATATTTATATGAAGAGGTAATTGGGCTAATGAGACTATGAAACGTGTTCTATTTGAATCAATTGATTTAGCTTTAAAATGTATTCAAGTGTTAGGAAAGCATGGTGTTTTAGAACTGCTATTCTTTCATAGTAAGGTTACATGTTATAAAAAGGGTTATTAAGACATTGTGAAACTTACCAAAAATGGTGTGTAAGGTTTACTTGAGTGTATTATTTTTAGTTGCTGTGTATTTGAAGGCCAAGTCATGTTTGTAAGTAAGATAAAAACTATTCAAATGAAGAAAAGCACTTCTTACACTGTAAGGAACTTGGAGCCATTGCAAGACATTTGATTAGTATTCATGGCACAAAAGGAAATTATTTTCAGGGTAAAGGAATTTGTGAAAAGATAATTGGTTAGACCAACATTCTCATTAACCTAATTTGCATTAAATGTGCTACTGTGAATTGTAGTTATTGCTTTTCCATTTGAAAGGCATGTTTTGTTAATTTATTTAAAGAGCCCAGTTAAGCTACAGTTTAAGTCATACCCTTTAATTCAGCAGTACAGTATCTGGTATCTGTGGATCTATTATTCTGAGCTTTATGAGCGTGGAGAATCATAAACCAGCTCTTGATCCCGGTTGATTTTTCTCATGAGGTAGGTTTGTTCAGCTGCTTTACATCTGGTCATTCTCAGATACCTAGAGCATGCAACTAATCATTTTCTTTAATTTCACTCCTTCGTCTTGAAGAAAACATAAATAAATCGCTCTGTTCTAATAGTATGAATACTCTGAGGATCACTTGGTTTAATTATTTTTCCAATAAAAACTTACATTTATAACTAAATTGAACCCTTAAAATATGTGCGGTTAATACATAAATTAATCTGCCTGTTTTGGTATCTATTGTAAAGTCATGAGAATGAAGATTGAATCTGGATTTCTTTAAATTTCAGCTTTAGTTATTACTTACTAGCAATGTCCTAGACGTTTTGAAACAGAGGGATTCACTTACAGTGGTGCTGTTTGCACTATGAGTGCTCAAGTTAAGCATTTGCATCTGCGGTTAGGCACGTGAAATAACTTATTTTTTCCAGGTGATCTGAATTCTCAGGATTGAATTTAATCTCCTTAATGCGATAATTCAACTGTTTCTTTTTAATTGAGATCCCAAAACAGCTATATTGTCAAACTGCATGGTCTAAGAAGACATACGCCATGCTCTGCATCAGCAGCATACATGCTTTGTGCTACCACAAAGTGATTCTAGACCTCTGGTCATCATCTGGTCTTGAGATTCTCTTGTTCCTGACAATTTTTTATGGCATATTTGTTCACAAATATGCGTTGTGAGTTGATAACAAGAAGTGTAAGTGTAACAAGACGTGTATGCCCCACACCTCCCCGTTTTACTTATTTATTTAAACTAAACAGTTCTTTAAACAGTGCCAGAGTCTAAAATGATAGATTTTTCAAGTTTAAAAATGTGCAGACAGTGGTATATTGAATAGAAGCATTTGAAAGTGTGACTTGATTGGTCTGAATATTAGTTTTGTGTGTGTGTGTGTGTGTACAAATATATATATCATCAACATGTATTAATTATTCCAGAATTATTTTCAAATATACACTGTGGGTAATCAATGTTATAGTATAGTTTAATTACTGCTTTACATAAAGAGTTTAACACATAAGAACTTAGGAAGTTTTCCTGGTAGTTCCAATTCTACATGATTATTTCAGTAGGTTCTATCTCATTCTCTGCAACCCTAATCTTTCATGTTACATCTGTGATAGACCTTACTATTTATTTTTTATTTCTGGGAATTTTGGAGTATTTTTGCAGTGAATATACTTATAGAACTGTCTTTCAAAACCCCGTGGGGTACTGCAATAGAAATCATTTACAGCAAAATAATAACCCACCTATAGAAAGAGGAAATTACTTCTCTGTTGGAGCAACATGGTAGGTTCCAGCTATAGCTAGAGGTTACATGTGTAGTTTAACTGGCCCTATTTAAGTTTTCTTTTAATTCAGTCCCTTGTGCAGATGCATTAAGATTCATGCTTCATTGGCTTCAAGTGCCATTTTTTGATGGCTTGCTGGAGTAAGGACTAGTTCAAGGAAGAGGGAGTTTGGAGAATTTAGCGACCAGACAACAAAAAGTATTTACTTGGCCAGTACAAACTGATTTCTAGTATGTCTGTAATCCAGTTTAGGAGGGGGTTGCATGTTGATTGAGAAGGTGTATCTACAGCATGTTCAAAGCCGTTTATAAAAAAAATGCATTCTGAATATTGTACCTATTCTTAATGTGTTATCCAAATCAGACTTCAGTGAAGATCCTGCTTGTTGACATGGCATCCAGCACCGCCTCGTTCAATTTTTAATTTGTTGTGCCTTTCTCAGAACAGTTTTGTAAGCAAGAGGTTAAAAGATCATTTGGTTGTACTTTGGCTGAGAGGAATTTACTATTTTAAATGCAGCAGCAAATTTGCTCAATATGTGAGGTTTACTCATTGAAAGTACTTCTGTAGGGTTTGGAATTTTGGGGAGGTTGCTGTATTTTAAAAAAATAAACGTGTTTGTTTTTTTTTTTTGTAGGAGATTCCTTTACACAGTTTCGCTTCGCTGAAGAGAAAGATTGGGATACAGAAAGCATACACTCTAAACAGGTAACAGAATTTTCTGTGTGGATAATCACCTGGCACTGAATATGTAGGCAGTTGTACTTTCAGCAGCAAATTGTATAATACAATGACAGCGCTCTTTATTTTGTAGATACTTTTATTAATCTGTCTCTGATGCTGGAGGCTCTTGAGTCTTGTCCTTTACTAATGAAGAATATTCAAGGCAGCAGGCTAGGTTTATAAGTAACATTAGAAGAAAAGAACACACAAATCCATCCAAAGAAGGATAATTCACCTTGCTCCACTGACATAGAAAATCAGACTTCCATTTTCAGTTGTATTTAAGAGAATAGTCTGGCAAAATGACTGTAACAGAACAATGAATATATCTGTATATTTGACTATGAAACGTGTTTCAGTTAATTCAAATTAACAGTGCATGTTCTCTACTTGAAACTTCAGCTCCAAAATGACTATGGGACCCAGGCTAGGTCTGAGATTATTTGTATGTGGATTCTCTGTGCTAATATGAAAAAGGGCAAAGAAACTAGTAGCGCGTTGTTTTTATATCAGGATACTGGAAGTGTCTTGATCTCTGCAGCTGCCTTCCTTGCATAAAAGCTACATTAAGGTTGCAAAGTCAAATTAAAATGTAGAAATGCAATTAAGTGGCTTGCATGGCATTTGTTTAAACCATCAGTGGGATATGGTCTTTCAATGATTTTTTTTTTCTTATCAGTTCCTCCCTCTCCCACTGTGTAGCATGCCAGTAATGAAGCATGTGACCTTTGGTCCCTCTTCTTTGTGCAAATCCAGAATATTAATTTTTTTATGATTTCCTCATTGGCTTGCCATTATACCATTTAGCTGATTTGAATGTAGAAATTCATTTGTATGCTGAAGACACTGTGAGCAGAGGGAAGTTTTGCATTGCCAGTCAATGTCACAGATAGTCTTCTGTCTGCCCGTGCCGAGACTGCACAGTTCTGGATTTGGCTCCACACTCTGAACTGTGAAGCGTGTTGTGGTGGGCATATTCTTCCGTCTCTGTCCCTAAATCATCATTCATTTTGCCAAATCCAAATTCCATGTTTCAAATAGTTTTTTGTCTTTGACTTCTTGTTTTAGTCTCAGGATCCTGGCCTGGGAGGTTTCATAGCATTTGCTGGTGTTTCTTGTTGTCTCTGGTCTTCAGCCTCTTTGTTTCTGGTCCGTTTTTCTTTTCCCTGAAAGCTGGATTCAGTCCTTATTTTCATCCTAAATCCACTTTGCTTAGTTCCTTGCCTTTGCCTCCTAGCTCAACTGTTTCTAGTTCTTTGCCTGCCTGTTCATCACATACTTGAAGTTACTACAGAATCATAAACCAAAGTTGATGTGATGGAACAAAATGAAGCAGAAAAGGCATACAAATAGTAGCAGATATTTATGATATATGTTTATAGAAAGGAATGTTTGTAGAAAGGAATGACAAAACAGTTTTGAAAAAAGTGGAATGGAAATGTAACAGTGACATGAACAATAACAAACTTTCATGTTGTTATTATCCTTCATTTTTACAAAAGTTATATCTGAATGTGCTTCTTTGTATATTGATAAAAATGCAATAAAAATGTTTCAGAACACTGCAATTTAAAAATCAAACAGGTAGTAATCATTTGGATTTTTCAGTAAAAATTGGCAGTTCCAGAAACAGTGTTCTGCTGCTGCTTTTTTTTGAGCAAATAGCTGCGTGTGCCATGAAGCATTTATAATTTGTTAAATTCTGCTTTGATCTGTATGTTTTTGTTTATTTTTTATTCAAATACTACTTATAGTGAAATATCTACTTAGATATTGAATTCCTACTTCCATTATGTTATTCTCTGAACTGCCCTTCTTCATCCTCAGTTTTTCCCCTCTTCACCGACCTTATTTTCACCTTCAATCACAATGTTTTATTCACATTAATCTTTTTGCAAGTGTACTTAGCTCTTCCCAAATGCACTTAAATGTTATTCGATGATATTTGACTTTTTCCAGTTTCTTGTTACTGGGTTCATATGATTTTCCTTGCCCTGTGCAAACATACAGAGGCCATCTGTGGTCTTCAGTACCTGAGAAGGAGCAGGGTTTTCTGTAGTTCTAGCTCATTGCTGCATAACAGCTGCGATTGTTCATGAGTTGCTTGTTGGAGACTTTTTGAGGTTACTAATACCAATGAATCCTCCTTGATGGTGATTACTGATCCATGTATAAAATAAAATTGTTAGTAAGGAAGAAATATTCTAACCAACAGATATTTAGGTTGTTTGATCCTTTTATTGCTGAATATCAAGTCCAGAATCTGAATGCCAGAAATTTTAAAAGCCACTGCTTCAGTTCTTTGTTATTATTTTGTAAATCTGCTCTCAGCAAACACCATTGGAATACAGCTTTAATGAAAACTGAGACTGGAAAGAATAGATTTATAAAATATTTTAATCATCTGTAAAATATCAACCTGAGTTCATTAGAAGACAGATGAGCAACAGGGAGGAAGGGAATGTCAAGTAATAAAAATGCAGCTTTCCAAGAAAAAAAGGAAACTTAATATCTGTCACAGGAATGAGTGACCCTTGCACCTTTTGAGCGACTGGGCAGCAGTAGCTTATCTTTCTTGATTGACATCTTCTCATGAGTGTATGTAACTGTAGTGTGTTGCTTCTGTAAAGCATCAAAACGATGTTTTAAATGATCGGGAAACAAGTGTAAGAAGGGCCGTGTTGTTAAGGCATTAAAAGCAGGGAGCTATGCACGCACTACTTAGGTTGCTTAGAAAATACTAGCAACTCATTAAAGACCGGTGATTCCCACTGCAAGGAAAGGTTCACAGGTTAAAAGGCGTTAAGAGTTCGAAAAGCCTCTTATGACATTGTCAACTTGCAGAACTGTTTCCTACTTTGGATTTTCAAAGCATTGCCTAAGGAGCACTTCATAGATATCTTCCTTAAAGCTTCACCCTCTATTTTTAACTAAGTGATTATTGGCTTTGTAGGTGTTTATATGGTAATTTAGCTAAACTGCTTCATGCATGTGTACTTTTGAAACTTAATTCCTGCTATTATTGCCAGTATCTTTTAGATGTTGTATATTTTTAGATTGTTCTTCACATTCCTTCAATGCGTGGAACAAGAGAAATTAATAGACTAAAATCATTAAGAGTTTTTTTTTTTTTTTTTTTTAATGCAAGCGTGCTCTGTGTTGATCTATATTTCAGTTATCTGCGCTTTCTGTTGACTGCCAGTCTTTGGCCCAGGCCCTTCTGGAACTGCCTCTACATCTGAGGTTGAATGTAGCCGCTGAACTTGTACAGGTAATGCTATGAATTTTCACAATAAAACGGAAATATTCTAAGTGAAATAATCTATGCTAGAATGAATACTTCAAACTTGGTCCTAAAATTTAACTGGAATGTATTTTATAAGTAAATACATCTTTTGAGACTGACACGTGAAAAGGTGGGTGAAGTGGGAGACCCCTGTATAAGCCATTTTAATGCTTCGTTGGTAGCTTTAAACAAAATGCTTCTACGTGCAGTATATTGGATGTAAAACCAGGTATCTGAGTGTTTGACATGGAGCAATTATACTGTTATTATAGTTGCTTCTCTTTTAAGCACCTATTAAAAACTTGCACCAAATTTTGGAAGTGCTTTCACTTTTTTTCCCATTAGGTAATTATTTTAAGTGTGATTTACTCTTCTACATGGCTAATATCAACATACATGTTTGTTCCATGAATCAGACATCTGTGCTAGAACAGGTAGAACTGTCAAACACGTGAAGAAAATGTTATGCTCTGGTTAAGGAAAATTGTGGAAAAGAATGTTAGCAAAAATGTTTTTTCAGCTTGTGAAAAAAGAAAATATAAGAGGACAAGAACTAATGAGATTTAAGTATAAAAACAAGAAAACAAATGAAAAAAAACCACACACAGAAATAAGATCCATCTACTCAAGCAGGGAAAAAGAAACGACTCTCATAGAAATATTAATTCTGTTTAGAGTTGCATGAAATGCTTCTGTTACTGACACAACTATGTTCGTTCTTAGGGGAACTCAAATACGTCTGCAGACGTGATGTCTAAGGGAATCTACAAATAAATGTTATTTTCAAATTCTTGCAGGTGAAGCAAGGCCAAGACTAGAACTCTTAGCAGGGTTATACAGCGTGTGTTATGACATCTAATCTTTATCTTGTCATTGTGGCAGGTGATGCGGTCATCAGATATACTGCAGTGGTATTAATTCCAGGGCATCCTGATAAAAAAGCAGGATGTGTGTTCCACAGTTAAATAATGAGTTGGCATTTATTTTTTTCAATATTTGATTGAGTTTTGTAATTTAGTTCCATTTTTCAAAATACACAGCTAGACATGAACTTAGTGATGCAGTTTGCTTTCAAGATGGAGATATTGGAGGGAAGGTTTAAAATGGATAGTTTCTAGCCAAATTCTGACTTCAGTCACTCCAAAATTCAGAGTACTGATGATATATCATTGAAGCAGATTTACAGAAGTATTTGTGAAACAATGGAACTTGTTGATTTATCATTCAATCTCATATTCCATATTAGGAGATAAAAGGAGGTGTGGGTTTTTTTTTTGGTTTTGTATTTTATAATTATTACTGTACAACCATCATCAAGATAACTTTAGTTTACTTTTACTTCTGAATTCAATTCTGCTAAATTTCATTGTACCTTCTTAAGTGATCAAATGTAGGATGTCTGAATTACAGTCCAAATTAAATAGACTTTTAATATTCTATATAATAATTAGAAAGACTAAGTCCTCTCTTGTATTCTTAGGCATCAACGCCTGCAGAGCTCCCACAGATGAAATCTAAAATTACTGAAGACAGCAAGAGGAGAGAGCTTCTGTTTAGACATTCTTTGGCTCAGAGTGAAATGGTGTTGGGCTCCCATTCGGTTGCTGATTCTGTTGCTCCATCAGAGCCTGCAAGTAAACACGGTCCTGTGGCAAGTGCAGCAGAGCCATTCCAGAGAGCCCCTCAACAACCAAAGCATGAGACTGACCATTTGGATGAAGAACTAGATCTTCTACTAAAGCTAGATGCTCCTATTGATTCTGTGTCAGGTGCATTATTCTACAACACAGCAACAGAGAACGATCTGAAAGGGGAAAGTAAAGAAAATGGTAAGATTTCACTTCCTAATGGTGCCTTTATTTAATTTTCATTGTTCTCTTTCTCAGCAATGTTTTTAAGCTCATGACCAGCAAGTCACCAGTACTGCCAGCAGTACTCTCTGTCATAGTGCATTTAATGTATCTGGGGCTATGTTCTGACCCATTTGTTCCTTTTTTATTTTAACTCCCCACTGAACTGAAGTCTCACCATTTTTGCATGTTCATTTTAAGCTTTAATTCTTCTACAGAACAGCATTGGTATTATGACTTGGCAAAACAAAACTGTTAGACACTCTCAGTGAGTGGAAGATTAAAATACAGTTTTTATGTAACATTATCAGCCATTAGTTCACTGTGATAATAATAATATGTAGAAGAACTGATAACGTTAGAAGTGCTATTTTTAAATTTTACTAGTATTGATTATACTAAATAAGCTTTTTTTTAACCAAAATGTATGCAAACAATTTTATATTTCAGAAATTGTGAGATTCAACTTCATTAGACGTTGTGCTCCCGTTTGTTAGTTCTGATGGAGTAGTCCTCCTCCTCCCCATCCTACAAGGATGTAAAAGGATTTTTAGCATCGCCAATTTTTGTGTATGATTGTCTTGCTGTGCTAAAAATTAAGTCCAAAAGATACATAGCTTAACATGTGATATCACCACACACAATACAGCAAGCCTTGTCACTGAAGAGGATCTTGACAAAATCTTTCATTGAAGTGGTATGTCCACTCCAAAGCACAGTATAAATCCCTTAAGAAAACACTGCCATCAGAATAGGGAATCATAGGATTATCATGCAACTGTGCAACGTGAGCCGCTGTTGTGGCCTCCTGCTGCTCTCCTACATTAGAAAAAATTCTGCATCTGGCAGGATTGTGAACAGATCGCAGCAGGGGTTCAATCTGTCTGCTGCAGATCAGGCCCTGCCTCTTCTTGAATCAGAATGGAGCCACATTGCTACGGTTGAGCTTATCAGATTGTCTCTTTTTTTTATTGTTGCTACTGGTTTTGGAATGTGACACCCTATTCTTCTTCTTCCAGGGAGGATACTGTTTCAATAAAATACAGTCAGTTGTGCATTAAAAAGCAAAATGATCGGTGATAAAGAGCCAGTACAGAATTGTTTCCACATTCTCAAGACTGTTCTTTTGCTTTTCTAGACCCTCTAAAACTAGATGTGCCTGAAGAGAAAAGTACAGCACCACAGCAACAGCAAAGTACGTCTAAAACTGTTACTGAGGAAGAGCTCGAAGATTGGCTGGACAGCATGATTTCCTGAAGAACAAGTTTCCTCGTGTGAATAAATGGATGTAACAAAAGTTAAGTAGAAAGTGGAATCCTCCTTTATCAATTCTATTTCTTTTACCTGTTACACTTGGTTCAGTATGCCAAATGCCTGGTTTTATTTGCAGGCACCTAAAATTCTGTGCAACCAAAATTCAGCTAGATATGAGTGACTGAAAATTAAGACTAACATTCTAGAAAGATCTAAAATTTGTGGTGAAGTTAGGATTTCCTTTGCTAAAGATGTAGGCTATAAGAAACAACCAGAGCAGTTGTTTCAGCTTGTACGTGCTATACACAGTCCTTAAAATAAAGCTATGAATGCACAATAAATACATGTGTTTTTAATCACTTTCATCATGCCATGTTTCTATATTGTAGAAAAATTAGAAAGAAATCACAAAAGTAATATTTGGTTTATAATATTTTATTGCAGTGGGCACTTTTTATTAGAAGAAAAAAATGCATAAACCTAGCAGCTTCTATTTGCAGGTGACCACAGAGCATTGTTTTATTTTGGCCTAAAATTTAAATTGTATTCATTTTGATTCAGTGTATGTCTTTTAACAGCAGCATCTAGTAAGCTGTTATTGAAGGTAGTATACAAACAAACTTCAAGTGCAGTTTCATACAGAAAGACAGAAAAGCAATAATGGATCTGTTCGTCTAGAACACCAACATAAAAAGTTTGCATAGCTATGTCTACGGAGGTTTTAAGGCACTTAATGATTCAAGGTCAACAAAGTGTTTTAAAATGTTTCATTTTAACTGCTTAAAGCTTTTTGAGCTGTGTCTTAGTACATTCACTAGCAAATACTGTGGGGAAAAACTGGGACAGCACTTAATTAAAATACTTTTTCTGAGGCGTGGCCTCTGATGTTCAAGTTCGTAGATGTTGTGCAGTTAAGACACCTTTTAGCCCTTTCAACTCTGTTACCAAACACTAGGTTAACAATGTGGTTAAAAAGTTGTTATAATTTCATACCATGTTTAAATTGGAAGGCTTGAGTTGATCTTGGCATAGATTTTTCTTTTCTAATCAAAATTCCAACAGAAGACCTGTTTCACATGTGGTAGGTACGAAAAGCCTGTGAAATAGTTTCAAATTTTATGTATGTCTTGAAGTTTAAAGACATTTAAAGCAAATACAAGCTGTGAATTTACATCATGAAAAGGAAATAAGTTTTTTATATAGTGGATCTTAACAGTTCATGAATAAATAATTTCTTTTGTGATATTAGCCAAGTTGATCCTCATACTGTTTCCGGAAGCAGTCTCCTGCTGGGAAAAAATCCCAACATCTTTCTTGGTACATCTTCCACACAAATGATTCCTAAAATAAAAAAGAGCATTTATTTTAACAGACCCCTTACAACCAATGCTCTAAATTTTAACAATAAGCAGGTACTGTGCCTATTACCATGCAATAAGGCTGTCGAGACATAGGAACTCAAAGATCACAATTCAAGCATGTTTGTTAAATTATTGTTCTGTACTTTTCCCGAATGAGTACTACTGAAAATTAAGCCCTATTACAAAAACAGTGAAGTGAAAATTGATCAGTCCAGTTCTACTACAGCAAACCTGTACAAATCTGTATTACAAAATGTGTTTTAGTTTCCTTGGCAAACACTTAAGGTACTTTAATAGTGTTTCCATAACAGCTTCTTATTTGAAATAACATATAATTTAATCCTACTTATTTTGCAGTTTTATCCAGCACTAAACTCTGTCTGTAGCAATATATGTGTATATATAGGTAGTACATGGACCTGTGTAAATGCAGTGTTGTTTGGGCCTAAATGTAAATAAGCAAACTGCCGCAACTCCTCCTCTCCCCCCTGCCCCCCCCCCCCCCCCCTTTTTTTTTAACCTTTCCTTTTTGTTCCACAAAAATCTCAGGGGTGGGATTTGTCTCCACTCCTTGGTGGTACATCAGTTCCACCTGGTGGTACACAGCTACAAGGCTGGAGAAGATTAAAAGGTTTGTATTTTCAACATTTTTAAGACAAAAATTTAAATTTTATTTTTTCTACTCACCTGGCCAGTATGCTCAGTTTCATCCTTGTTTATGAGATACATTAAAAAGAACCTGAGACAAGCACATGGAACAGGTATTAATGCAAAAAATAAAACCTCTCCCCTAACCTTTCCTAGAATGGAATATGAGGAACACTCTGTCAGCCAGCAAAGAGAGAGAAATATTCTGCCAGGCTTCTAAAGTGGATATGTAAAAGGAGAAAATGCTGTCTTCCAGGACTTCTCCTGTGGAAGTGCTAACATCTGTAAAATCTGTAGAAATGGAAAAATATTTTTCTTCATTTCAGTGCTAGAAGCAACACCTGAACTAGGCCGATGTCAGCTCCTGTACACATATGCTCTGTCTCACTGTGGAAGAAGTTGCTATAGCTTCTATGCAAGAAGGTAAAAGTGGGACAGACGGGGGCAGATGCGCTCGGCTTATGAGCTGTAGGGTATGATTGTTTGGAAATCTTGGTGCAGCTGAGTAGCTGCCTATTTATCTCTGGTGCTGCCTGTGCTCATGCAGATGTACGGAACTTGGACTAGCTAGGAAGGCTGCAGAATTCCAGCACTGGTCTGGTTTATGTGACTTAGCTCTTCGTTAGCCACTTCTGAGGCAGTGCGTTTGGAATTGAACATTACATGTTTTCATTGTAAAAAGAATGTATACTGACTTTAACATTTTTCTAATTAAAAGGCAATCTGAATAGTAAGATTATTCAGTATACATTCTAATATTAAGGAAATGAGATTTTTTAATTTACTGTGAATGACAGGATCCCACATGCCAATTAAGTGATACAATATAATAAGGAAAGCTTGGAGGTTGTAGACTGCTATAAAGCTATGGATGCTAATGGAAACTTGCCTCACAAAAGTAATGTGTATTGATTTTGCAGAGGTTATAATGCTATGCAAGGAATAATGCAACCTATACTCCGTGAGGCACACACTTTTTTTTAAAGCTTAGATACAGTACTGTATCCTAAAGCCAGATTTCTTTATAGAAGAGCCCGCCAGTTCAGCTTCTTTGGTTTTGCTGGCACGATGCTCATGTAATTATCATTTTTGTAGGGGTATCTAATGCCACTAGATTAATTTTTTAATAACCCTCTTTGATGTGTTCTATATTCACTAATGAAGTATGAGATCACTGTCTTGGGAGTCTGGGCAATAGTCTGAATATATAGAACTGCTGATTGTTTAGTGGCTTCAGAAAGCTGTGCTATTACTAAGGAACTACAGGATCAGACTTGTTTTTTGTAGCTTATTTTCCAGAAATGTTTTTTGTTTGTTTTTTGTTTTGAACATAATCCTTAGGGAAAAAAAAAGAAAAGGCAGCACCTTCCTTCTCTGCTGCCATTAGCTCTTGTTCACGTACTTCTCTAGTCTGGAGACAGTCAGAAGTACCATTTCAGGTAAGCAACAATTTTCAATGGTTTCATCAACATTACCAAGCCTCAGGAAGTCACAGCCCTCCTATCTTCCAAACTAAAGCAACTTACTAGTTATAAACTATTGTTCCTTATCCTTCCACATAGGTGGGTTTCCTTCCAGAGGAAAAAAAGGACACATAAGGGGTTGGTGTGCCTTCAGGCATCATTCCACTAAGCGAGCTCATATGTAGGGTGAGCACTTTAAAAATAATGACCAGTGCAGAGTAGAGGAGGGGAAGCCAGAAAGGAATGGAGATATTCCTCAGTTCCACAGAATTCTGTCTAAGGACTGTCAGTAATGTGTGCTTCTAAATTAGCTTTGAGCTGAAAGGTCTCTTTATAATAATTCCAATAGTAAAATATACTTACAGGTAGTTTGCCAAGTTGTGCTCTTGCAAAGTATGTGTTTCAAAGCCATGTGGGGTTGTGTCAAAATAGTCGTTGCCAATTCCACAAATAAAACATTTGGTCTGGAAACATAATTTGTATATACAAACCAGTTATAACTCAACAACCCTATTGTAACTGTTAAAAATCTAACTTAATAAGAGCAATGAAAAATGCAATGTTCTCATACCTCCATATCTTCTCTCACTTGTTCTTGCTGGTCTCTTAATTCACCAAAAGCATCAATGATCAGACCTATTTCAAATGGATAAATAGCAACAGTTAAGTACTTAGCAATAATTAAAGTAATGCAGAAAAGTAGCTCTATTAGACATCCTCCATTCTATTTGGAGTTTAGCATACTTCTGTCTAGGTTTAATAATTCAAGGTGCAATCTACTAATTTGCAGACATCTTGTGTTTGTTTACACTGTACTCCCACCAGTGAGTTTCTCTTACACAGAGCCATGAGCTTGCGAGTCAAAACCTCTTCCTTACTTATATTTTGGTTGATTTAAGTTTACGTGCTCTCATCTCTTTTGTTCCCATGAAAGAATTTCATTTTCATTCTCCTTCTTATGGAACTCTTGTACTTCCACTTTTGCTCAGTGAAGAAGACTTGGCTCCCACAGACAACCACCTCTCTCCAACCAGTTTGCGATGCCGCTTCACATTTGAAGCATTATTCCTTCACTTCCAATGTGTTAAGAATTGATCATTTTGAGGACTGCAACATTTGTAACTTTAAAAAAATATAGATGGATTACATTTATTCATTTTTTTTTGCTCCAAGGCTGCCTGAAAAATGTTTTTGTTTTGCTTTTTTTCCTAACAACCTTAGGACCGTTTATACAATGAGTGTTCAATACAGGTCTCAAAACAATTAGAACTGCAATTCCTCCTCTAAAGAAAGGAGGAAAGGAGTGTGTAGACATGATGTCTTGTCAGAGAGGAAACCCAAGGGGAACTACTGCATTCTCCAGACAGCTGTGCTGTCTCCAACATAATGCTGTAAAAAGAGCTAACAGCAAGGCTCTCCAAGTTTACATGGTGATTATAGCAGGAAGAGTTATTCCGCACAAGCCGCGTCATTGCTGGACAGTTGTCAATGTGCTCATAAATGCTGTAACACAGGTAAGTTTCTAGTACTTTGTGTAGTACTTGGGACAACGCATTATTTATAAATTAAATATAAAATTTGTACTTTCAGAATTAATGACTTTATGGGCTTCAGAAGTAAGTCTTTTTAGCAATATCACTTACTTTACCTCAAACACAAATATGGTTTAAACATACTGCAGAACTTAAGTACACTAAATTCTGTCAGTTTCTGCCAAGGTAAGTGAAGGTACCTTGAATAATGGCCAGTAGGATAACAATGACAAAGAAGAAAAATGTGATGTCAAAGACAATTCGATACATTTCATAAGGGTCTCCTGCAGGATCCTCAATTTCATCCCCAATGCCACCGCCAGCTCTTACACCCACATACATGTGGAACAGGTAACACTAAAAAAAAAAAAAGAAGAAAGAGCAGGAAATGTTATTTACCATGAATAATCCTGGACTTTTTTAATTATTCTGACCTACTAATTCTTTCCAAAAGTTATAGAAACAGAGAACATGTAATATAATTCCTCATGTTCCTGCACCAAAAATCTCCTAAGTATCTTAACTGATGTGGTTTCATCTTAGCCCTACAAAGAGGGGGAGTCCGCATCAATTGTGCTACCCTTTCCTCATTCCCTAAGTCTTACAAACTAAGACCATTTGGGAGACATTTGGTGCTGTATTCAACTATATTCTACCCCCTATGTTAATTCCTAAGGTTCAAGCTTGCTCTGAGTAAGTAGAGGACATCTTTTAAAGTCTTGTAATGGAGTTTAGGAAAGATTTATTTAAGCAAGTATTTGTAACTAGTGCTAATAACATATACTTCATGTAACCTAAATAAGGATAGGAAGCACTTGCACATTTGAAAATACTTGGAACAAACTGGGCTCTATTTATGCTGCAATAACACAGCTCCTTTTTGTAGGTAGGGCTGATCAGTTTGTCATAAAATTTGTTCCATGTACTTTATAAGGGTTTGCTGTCTTTACATGCAAAAGGAGCAGCAAATCACATGCAAAAATATTTAGAATAAAAATCCAGATATTTTCCCTTATTAGTGGATGTCACATATTTACTGTCAAGTTTAGGCCACTGAAGAATGCAGAAGGAATTTTAAGACCACAGATATTTTGCAAATGACATATAGCAATAAGAAGAGATGGTTGAACTTAACAATAAAAGAATCCTTCCTTTCTTATGATTTCACCTTAAGTATCCATTTAAAAATTCAGAATGAAATTTGAAGCATGCTACTGATGTTTTACTTACCGTCATCATGTCATCACATTTCATGTCTGGTTCATCTTCATCTTCACTTTTGTTGTAGAATTTGCGGAAAAAGTTGAATGCCACAACGGTGTAAAGATACACTACTACAGCCAGGAGTCCTACAGTAAGCACAAGCTGTATGGAGACATGACATGAAAGTAGGTTTCAGTTGGATTCTGTCAGATGAGATGAGCTAGCTCACTGTAGTGCCTTAAGCACTGAAAAGGTATCATATGCTACCTTTCCCAAGAAGGGAACTAAAAAGAGCAGTAATGATAGGTTTGAGGTATCCCTATGGTCTCAAGAAACTGAAGTTCTTTCCAGCTTTCTAAGCTATATGTATAACAACTACAAGTTGCTGAAACAATATTTTTACTATTTAATGTAAAAGTGAAATTAAATAAAAATGAAATGACAAAATAATCCCCTTTAGTTAGTTTGGTAAATAAATTCAGCTGGGACTAAATACAACTGTTGCTCTTATAACTAGTACAGACATGAACGCTGAAAGACAACTACTGATTTTCCAGTTGAAACGTATAGTTCAGGAGCATACTTAGAGATCTGTAGAAAAAGATAAACTGAGGATCAATTGTTCAACAGTCTTTTAGAAGAGTAGAAATAGAAAAAAATAATCTTTGCTTATTAAGAAAGTAACATCAAACAAGTTGACCGTTTCATCAACTATGCTCAGTTTTAAGTATTACATTTAGAAAAATCTTAAAGAAAATAAACTAAGCATTAAATTAAAAGTGATATGAATTTGGTTCATCATGAAGGAAAATGAAAGGGATTAAAATAGGGATTTCATTTATTTGTCAAGATGATAAGGAAAGAAATTTAATTGGTCAATTTCTGCTGAAAGAAAGGATTAGGCAAACACAAAGGATATAGAAGTTAAACTAAAGCAGATGTTCTTTTAACTCTTCAAAATAGTTTAGTATGGTTTTACATACATGACAGACTGTAAGAGAGGGCTTAGAATATATGCTAGTATATTTGAGAAAGAATGGAATGTATTTGTTTGAAATGAAATTTTGGGGAAGTTCAGTTAGAATAACATTTCTTAAATGTAAGGAGAAAAAAAAAGTGTGTTAATGAAAAGGATGTTTTTGATGTTGTGCTACCTAGGAACACAGAGCAGGTATCAAAGAATTCCCTGTATAAGTTTCCACAATTAGTTTTGGAAGCAGATTTTAACCTGATTTTTGCAGAACATAGTGACATATAAATATATTCTGCAATGCAGAATGTCCGTACCTATAAGAACATTCTTACTAGCAAAGTACTAAAATCTCAGTAGCAGTCAGATCATTGTTACTGCTGTAGCTAAGGAGAAGTTGTGAATTCTTATTAGTTATCACCAGTCCATTCATCACGGAGCATACAGAAGGAACTGATTAGGTCATAATTCATATTATTATATTTTTCTAAAATATAAGAAAAATACCTTTGCATTGTATACAAAATGTCTTTAGTTTTCAGCACTCTTTGGGCATAGATTATTATAACTTTTTAAGAATTAACATGTCTTAAATGTGCTGAAGAAGACACAGTGGGGTCTATTCTTTAATACATTCATGATCAAAATTAATTGTATTCCAATATTTGCTAGGTACCCACAAGACTTTTTCCAGTAGTGTTATAAAATGCGTTAATTTCAAGTCTCTATACATAATACTAACCTGTTTGCCATTGTGAGTGACTGAAGACAGAATGGTTCGCAAAGTCTTGAAACCCATAGCAATATCCAGCAGATGAGCAGCAAAGAAGAAGTTGTTGTAGTGCCCAAGGATAGACATAGTTGTGTACCAAGCTAAGTATAAAAATGACTGCAGAAAAAATGAAAAGTGGCAGAATGTTACCAGGTGCTAATGTGCTATTGGGCATAGAGTATAGCTTTCTTTGTCACTTAAGTTATGAAATAAAGTAATACTATATCATGATCTGATTTGAATCAATCTGAATGTAATACCTCTAGTATACATGTTCAAAAAGACTCTCTTATCAACTCAACTATTCATACAAAGTTTGTTTATTGTTTGATTATGCTAATGAGACCTCTATTTTTACATATTTAAATGCAGTCTTCAGCACATATGTTACTAGCACCAAAATCCCCTACCTTAAAACTGTTTTGGTTAGGGACCTTGTTACACAGTACTTTAAACTTTAATACTGATTCTGGAGCAGACAAAACGCATTACATTACTCTTTAGGCACTTTGCTATTTTTAAATCTCAAGACGCCCAGAAAACCTAAGACATATAATACAGCTTATTCTTTTAATGAGCAGTGAATCTGAGGCCACTGTGACATGAAAACATATTATTAAAAAACACTGGTTTAGTGTGCTCTTTTAATCCACAATTAGTTTATTCAACTTCACTTTATTCACCTTGGCATTGTATTTGTTTGGGAAAGCTCAAAAGGATGCAAAAAGAGATTAAAAAAAAAAAGAAAAAAAGAAGAAGGGTATTTTAACGTAAGTTTGGGCCTTTCAAAGGAGAAGACATAAAAGAAGAGAAGTAAGCAACCATGTCAAACAGATTCAAGAATACAAAAGGGTAAGTTTCTGTATACTGTGTTTGATCTGAGGAAAAAACACCTTTGGTTCCTAATTTGATTTATAGAAAATTAAATGAATGTACCATTAACTTCCAAAATGCTGGCATTGTTAATGGTGAGGAGGTACTTATTTCCCCTTGGAATCAAAAAGAAAATTCTAACACATATGAAAGCAATTTGCTACAAGGCAAGACAGAAAAAAAAACTATTTTAAAATAGCTCTATAATTCAATACTATATGTTTAATATAAAAGCAGATGGCGGAAAACATACATTCATAGAGTTAATCAAAGAATATTCTTTTAGGTTAACACACTTACATTATCAGTGAAAACAACACCGAGCTTCCAAATGTGGTACTTGGTATCAATGGAGCTTAACCTAGGAAAAAACAGATTTTTGAAATGCATGTACCAAATTCTGCAAGTATGAGTAACAAACTGTGCTTGGCACTATACATGTGTTTGCTGAAGGTGGTGATATCCATTAGCTGTTTATTATCTGAGTCATGCAGGTGCTTCATTTTTCATAGAGAATTCATTAACGCTCAGCACCTGTACAGAGCTTCTAAACTCTGACCTACCGAACTCTGACCTTCCCAACATACCCAACTGTGTCAATCTGCATCAACATTGCATTCTTTTCTTATTTTTATAACACAGGCATGTTGTTTGTTTTAAATCATACTTTTTAGAAGACAGAAAAACTTATCCATTTGAATTTTCTATGCAGAGGAAAACATCTCTACAGTTTCAATATAAAATCAAATTTTCTTTGGTGGTAAAGATACAACAATGTACAATTTGTAAAGTTCTGAGGTCATACCATGATAGAAGAGATGCCTCTTCTGGTTCACTCTCTTCCACTGGACTAAAATCAAGGGCATTTTTGTCCAAACCCAAAAGTTCTGCTATGCGCTCTGCTCCATATAAGTCTCCGTACTTGTTAATAACCTAAAAATAGAAGAAGATAAGCTTTTGCTCAGAGAAAGATCTTGGTCACAGTTACTTTAAGCCAGTAGTTAGAAATTAAAAAACAAAACAAATGAACAAACAACAGAAAGAACATTTTTTTCACAGTTAGCATTATGGGAACAGTGAGAACTCCCAGGAAGCTGGGGGTGGATAGGGAGCATAAGAAAAATAGAAGCATTAAAGGCTATTATCTGAAAGCTTCTGTATAATTTGCCATCATTTAAGCTGACATGTTTTTCCTTTTTTAGGGGGATGAGGGGGCTTTGTATCCTAAAGATGACAATGTCTGTAAATTAGGCCTGTATGGCTGATTGACAGCACAAGGTTATTTAGTGTGTGAGTCTAGGAAGTAAACCAAAGCATTCTTTCTTCCTCCTGCCTCCCACTTACTCTAAACTGCCTGTTCACAGAGAAATTTACCACAACAGTGACTTCCATAAAACAAATTTCAGGTCTCAATTATTTGTATACGTCTGTGTACAGAAACATATTACACATAGATATCCCAATTAACTGAATAGTGTATTCCTGCTATGAATAATATAATAGAAATTTAAGAAGTTTACCTTCCGTTTTACAAATTTGTCCCAGTAATTGTTAGGAAAGGACCTGCAAAGATAGGGAAAAGATATTCGAATTTATTCAAGACTGTTAGGGGAAAGAAAATAAAACAACAACAAAATACCATGTTCATGATCAGTGCAGGTTTGGGTACTCATTCAACCACACACACCACTTTGAATTGTGAGAACATTTTCTTTTGACATGGACAACAGCTGTCAGGACAGCCTATTTGAACTACGAATCACTGCAATATCATCCCCCCCCCCCCCCCCCCCCCTTTTTCTTCTTCTCAGGCACAAATATGATTGGCTACAAAAGGACAGCACAGCAAATGTCACCTTATGAGCCTAACAACTCCGTATCTAACGACTTTATTGCTCCTAGCCATAAAATCAATATACACGATCATTTTGAGAGGAAAATAAAGAGTTTTGTAGACTAAATAATTCTTCAATTCACTGCATTACATTTCAAATAGAGGCTGAACACTTGGGAAACAGTGAACAGTTTGCCAACATCAAATTCAAATTAAAACAAAAACACAAAGAATGAACAACAACAACAACAACAAAAAAAAAACACAAAAATGCAATGGTCATTTGGGAAAAAAACAGGAGTCAATGGTGATCTTGTACTCAGGTGTACAATATTTTTGACATTGAATCTAAAATCCCAGAACAAAACTAGTAAAAACCATTTATAATTCTAAAGCACCAAGACAGTTCAGCTACAGAGCATGCAGAAAGGTAAAGAAAAAAAAAAGCAACTGAACTAAACAACAAACCTAGTAAAAAATAAAGCAAGCTTTAACATTGGAAGAGTAAGATTCCAGAATACTGTTCTACTGCCAGGAGTTGAGGAAAACTTCCCAGCTAGTTTTTCCAAATCGAATTTCTGAATGAAATTCCAGACCACCCTTTCAGATAAAGACAAATTGTCAGACAAATACTCAGATGGTATATTCTGGTCTTCTATATTCCTACTTTTTTCCTTGTTTTCTAAGATTTCTAAGCCACATTTGATTCTGCTGTAGCCAGTTTGTGTCTGTCTTTTACTGCAAACATGTAACCATGCTGCATTTATCAGGCTACCTGTTCTGTCTTTTTAAATACTTTTTTAACTTATAAAAAGGACATTTCAGCACATTCAGAGCAGTGGGTACCCTCCAGCAGTCACATTCAAGTCTATCCTTAATCAGAAGGACAAATAGCATTTTTCTAAGTATCTATATAAATACAAATAACATAGATCAATATTTCACTGAACTGTGTATGTTTAATTTAACTTAATTGATAGAGCAGCCATGCTGCTGCCAAGGCCATATACACCATGAGTAGGAGAAAGTATCCAGAAAGGGAAGCATGAGGAATTTATGGAAACTATTTTTACACAAACAAGACAAACTCCCTATTATCAAAGAAAATAAAGTTAGCTAAATAACAAATAAAATCAACAAATAAATGCAAGCTTGCATACTGAATTCAGCTGTGCCTGATAATACATTTTTTTCTTAGAATCCTGTATGAAACACAATTGCTTCCCAGTTCATTACTGTTGATTCTTATTATACATTCTAGCATTCAGCCTTCTACACACCAAATGAAAGACCACTCTATATTTAAAAATATTTTGGCAACATTACCAAAAATAAAATAAAAAAAATAATCAAGTAACCTATTGTAGTATACATTTCAACTTAAATAAAAAATCTTAAAAATCTGGTGCAGGAAAAAAAATGCATTCAAGAATTTCTAATAATGTGGATGTAATAATTTTAATGAAAGTAATAAGGGCACTATTTATAACACAAAAATGTAGTATGTCTGATAAAATAGATATTTTGGCTATTTGCCAGCATATTGTCACTCTGATGCATTGAGTTGATCTTTGCTGGCTTGTTTTTATCAAATAGCTATTTATGCCTGCATGTATTTTAGCCAAAATCTGTTTTGTGACTTGTATTTAGTTTGTGCTTGTTATAATCGGAAATAATCTGTTTGACTGTATGTCTTAATGGCAATTTAGACTGACTTATGTATCCAGCTACTCTGGTAAAACAACATGTAGAGGGGGAAAAGAAATTCAGGGTGACCTCTTGAAGAAACTGCTAAAGCTCAGCCGGAAGAGCCTACTGATACTTTTCCTCCTCTTGCCTACACTTGTATCATTCACACCCAGAACAGCAGGCGAGTCTCCTAGAATCAGTGTATGACTACTACAATATTTGTTAACGCATACAACCTGACTAATAACTGGCAGACTACTCAAATTCTGGGATTGCTATTTTATGTTACATTTATTTCTCCTGTCATATACAAATTTTGTTAGCAAGAAATGGGGAAAAATGGCAGGAGAGAATACCGCTGTACAATATGAACATGAAATTGAGCCAAGGAAAATTCTACATTGTGACTAACGTGTGAAATGGCTTTGAGAGAGCTTGTGGGGCAAGATGTACAATTCTTGCAAACCTCAGAACAATGAAAAGGAGGGGGAAATACATGTTAATATAATATTTATGAAATAAACCGATAATACAGGATTTCATATTAGAATCTACTACTGTGGCATCTAATGTAAGTGAAAGATGCCTTTATGTTAGATGTACTAGTTGCATGTGGACAGGTTAGGTTCTAGATCAGTGGCTTAATGAAATAGAATCTTTATAAAGAATTTATATATAAACATTTAATTGTACATACGGTGTGTTTATAACCAGGCGATCCCATTGTCCTTTAATATCATCTTCAGATGGCTGTTCAGTTATGTATAATCCATCAAATTCCAGCTTCCTAGCTACTTCCTTTTCTCTCTTGAATACAACCAGAGGGACCTATGAAAATGACAGTGGACATCTTGGTCATGGTTTATATATTTTTAGAACCTGTGATATCTATCTACAGCATTAAGTACTCTTTATAACACTATATAAAACCAAACATCATGCTAGTATCCTGACGAATAGAAACAGCGATCAGAGATGTGACTAAGGTATTCTCATCTCAGCAATAATGTTGATTCCTGTTACTGACCAAGAAGTTCTAGCAGCTCTTAGAATATGATCATGAGTAATATATATATATTCATACTAAATAATGAAATTCAACTTAGAGCATAAAACAAGATTCTAGAGACTGTTGCATTCACTGCCCCAATTTTGTAATCTTGTTGGACAGCTGAGAGTCCTGCTGTTCATCAGCAGTAATATAGGATGACTTTGAACTCCAGAATGAGCAAGTCAACAATAAAATGAAGGAGGAACAAGGAATTGAGAAAGACGGACTGCCCTGGTGAGCCAGAATAGTTTGTTTCAATTTCTTTCTTTCATAATCTCACATAAAGTAAGCTTGCCATTACTCCCAAAAAATTCAAATTAGAGGTTGCTGGAAGCATTAGTGCCTTTTTTTTTTTTTTCCTCTCATGATAATTCATTGTAAAACAGAGGATTCCATTGGTGCAGACAAAAATTTGGCTACCACTTAAACATAAAACCATGTGCTGTCTGAATGGTTTAAATAACAGTGTAGTATGCTTTGGTGTCGCATCATAGCACTGAATTACCTACAGGTACTGACGTGAGGTGTTGCAGCCAGCAACTAAGCATCCATGCAGCTGCTTGCTTACTGCACCCCACCCCTAGTAGAACAGGGGAAAGAGCCCGAAGAACAAAACAAGAAAACTGGGTTGAGTCACAAACAGTTTAATAAGTGAGAAGAGAGAAAAACAACTCACCACCTCCCACAAACGGACCAATGCTGACCAACAGCCACCCAGAAAATAAGTCCCCCTCCCCCCCAGCCCAGTTTTTCTTTCTGAGCACGGAATATCCCTTTGTTCAGTCTGGGTCAGCTGTCCCAGCTGTGCATCCTCCTGACCTCTTGCCCACTCCCAGCATGCTCACTGAAGGGCACACAGAGTGGGTAAAGAAAAGAGAAAACTTCCACACCATGCATTCACTGCTCAGCAATAACCAAGATGTGGGCATTACCAAGAGTTTTAACCTAAATCCAAACACATGCACTGCTATGAAAAAACGTTCACTCTATCCTTGCCTGCCAGACCTAGTATGTGAGGAAAACATCTACATATGAAAGAGTGAGAATTTGTAAACAACTGAATAGAAATATGTATTTTTATTTCAGCTCCAAAAACTACTTTGGGACAATGTCCTTTAACAAATACAGGGTAGTAATAAGATTCAGAACTTGCCTTTAAGCAATAGTATCCAATCACACAGACAAAGGAGATGATGGTATGAATAACTGCCAATGCTCTGAGAGCAGGTGCCATGTAACCTGTACTTTCTTCTAAAACAAAAAACACCATGCCTTCCTCCTCTTCCTCTTCATCAAAAGTGTTCCAGAGATTAGAGTCCTCCTCTACCTCATCAAGTGGCTCTTCTGTCACCTGAGAGAAATTCAAACACAGAGCACACATAATAAAGTTAAAAGCTTTTCCTTTATTATAATGACAAATTCCTAAGTTTTCTACAATAAATTATGTTTGTAAAGCCAGCTCTTCTGAAGATGACAGAGAGCATTAGCTTTGAACAGTAACGTCCTTCATTTTTACAGCAGAAGTCTCCACATCATCTCATTTCACTGAAAAGAGAAGCGAGGAAAAGCAAGTACAAGCATTTGACAGTTTACAGATCTTTCCTTTAACAGTGCCAAAGCAAAAAGAAAACAAATGAAAAAGTTATGCACAAATGTTTTATTGGAAGAACCTAGCGATGATTGGATTATCTAGTATGACTGATTTCAAGGATTGTTTGGTAATCTACATTGTTCCTGATTACTAGAGTCTAGAAAGAAACAGTTACTGTGTTATCAATTCGTACATTGTCCATAAGCTTTTATTTCATGACTCGGTTTAGAGTTTAAATACTTAATCACTATTTTGTAAATATTCTGACCAATAAAGTTGACACATTGCCCTAAATTATGCCAATGACTTAAAAAACTTGGCCTTTAAACCTGAAGTCCCTTCTGTCCTGTTTGGCTCCCACTGACCCTTTCCTATCTATGACATATGGACTTGCTCTAATAAATATGAATTTTTGTCCTCCCTCTACAACAGAATGTTTTTTTGGCTGACCTCTAAGACCTAATGAAAAGCGGAAGTGAGTGGGAAGAAAAGGACTGTCAAAAAGAGAAACAGACTTCTCTATATTCTTTTGAAGTCCATCTTCGCTAACTGTATAAAACAGAAAGAGAGGCAAGAAGGGAGACTCAATAGCCCTGACAGTCTTTCTGCTGAAATGGTGCGCACAGATTCTATCCAGTTTTTGAGCCTTTTGCATCTTTATCCGCCCTGTCTCTGAGACTGTAATTGTATCATAGCAGATGCTTTTCAAGATACTTGAGATCAGGATTCGGTTCCTTAAAGACTGAATGTTCAGCCAGCTTCTTTTGTCTTTTCTGAACTTTTTGGTTGCAAACAACAGAACTAGAAAATGGAAATATTTGGAAATATTGGAAAACAAAAGATTCATCAGCTTATTGCAACTCACACAATATACATAGATATATCTATCTCACACAATACACATAAAAAGAACAGTAGTCTACTATGAAAAGGCATCTCCTGCTTTATATTTTTTCTGCCTATTTATACCAATCAAAGCCCCAATCCCAGTACAGAAATATCTTAATCACAACAGTCACTAACAATCATATTGGCAATGAAAACACAGCAAATGGAGAAAGTAAGAATGAAAACTGAATTATATTCTTACATGGAAACACCAAATAAGAAAAAATGTACATACATTAGATGTAATTCACTTCACAAAAATTATGGGAAAAAAAAAAGAATTAAATAAAGCCAGCACTCCCCCTCAAATGTGAAACCCCATGCCTGAAAGGCATGAAAAAATGTAAACAAATTAAATGTAATCTATGACCTCATCTAGATAACTCGAGACAATAACTTTATTCTAGAATTATGTATGAAGTATTTCCCAGTCAAAAATTAATGTAGTCAGTAGGGCTTTTTAAAAAAAGCAGGAAAAGTAGAAATATACTGAGAAATTTTATCATTAAAACAGAAATATATCATTGAGAACAATTAAGTGAAGTGTCTCAGTATCTTTAAAACAAAGGAGATTTAAAAATGAGGATATTTTGACATTCAAGTTATTTTAATTGGGTTTCAAATTTCCCATGACAAAATTAACCATCCAAACACTAACAGATTTATGTGAGTAAATGGAAAAATGTCTATAAACACAAGTTCAAGTACAACAGATGAATGAAATGTCTGTTTTCATTCATCCTGAGACAAGCAAAAACAGAACAGGTTTAGCGTCACAACTTCTGGTAATAAAGCTTAAAATATTATTTTAAATATTTCATATCTAAATGTGTTTAGTTTGTGTTTGAAGGGACTGTAATACATGCTTTATTAAACAAGCCTTAGAACCAACATTAAATATTTCTCTAGAAAAAAGCAAAGACATTTAAAGAATAATGCCAAATCTTACCTTGTAAAATAGTAGAATAAAGTTGATAGCAAATGCAACAAATAGAGCAAGAAACCTTAAGTTATAAAAATTTCTTGCTAGGTAGTGCTGAAAATAAAATGAAAAAAAATATATAATTAGTGATGGCCTGTACCTAATATCAAGATAAAGAAAGTAAGCAGCAAGCTTTCTAAGAATGTAAATACGTAATTGTGCTGTCCTCATATACCAGTTAAAATAAGCAGGACATTTCTTGGCAGTCTATTTTTCAATTTAATGGTAAACAGAAGAGTGAACAGGATTAAAAATAATGGACATAAAATTGCAACAGGGAATACTGAAATAGTTTATTAGGGAAAACTTTCTAGAAGGAAATCTGCAAGACAAGTGCTGGAATACTGGAATAAACTACACGAGAAGGTTTCAGAAAGTTCTTAATTTGATGTTTAAAAGAACAAAGAAAGATCTTATAGAACTATAGGAGCTCCCTATTAAAGAAAGTAAAATAATAGATTCTAGACATTAGATCATAGAAAACAAGGAGCTCCTAACAAGGAGCTCAAGAGATTACCCAATCTATGCTACTGTAAGGGGAATCACATACGCACATATATATACATTTTACTCATATAATTCTATGACGTATTACAAAAATCACAAAAGAATCAATAAAGCCACTCTTTTGAAAACTCATGCTAATGTTCCTTTTATAATGAAATTTCTCCCTTTAATATCAAGAAAATATTCTATCTATTATTACATGAATAAAAGTTGAATGACTAACAGAATTTAAGAAAAACTTACAAGCATTTTGGTTTGATAAATTTCCAAAGCTTTGAAGAAGTTAGCCATAACAGCCTCAGGTTTCTCAATTTTTTGTCCATGCCTTCTCTTCTTTTTCTTCACCTTTCCCTCTTCCAGCTGCTCAGACAGTACTTCCTTTGCTTTATCTTGTTTCTCACCATCTTCCATGCTAGAAGAAAGATTAGCTAAGCAAATATGCGTAGACAAACTTCTGTATTGTAAATATGCATTAATTTAGAAAGAATCTAATTCAGAAAGTTTGGTTTTGAATTCAAACTAGTTTTGACACTGTAAGTGGAGATAACTGGGAGTAAAAGAGGAGGTAGACAAAAAATGTAAAATTAAAAAATAAAAGTTAGTCTTCAATTATATGCAAGAATAGAGTTGCCGAGGAGAGATCAAAAGGGTAAAAAGCAAAAGCAAAAAAAAAAAAAAAAAAAAAAAAAACACAGTGCTGTGTATACTCGATGCAAACAACATAAAAATTTCAAAAGTTCATGTGTAGTTTCTTGAGCCTTGGGTTTGAAGGAAGAGTTTAGGATTTGGTACACAGTATCACAATTGAATCTTAGTATCATAATGTGAATTCATTCCAGTCAAGGCAATCAGTATTGTTACAGGGATGAATGAGTAGTAAAGAGGAAGTTTGCTTCACAGGGTCCAACTTTATAATATATATAGAAGATGACAATCGTTCCTCCTCTATGAAAATTAAGTACCAGGACTGTATGCATTAATAAGGGAATTTAGTTACTAAAACAAACAAGCCATATCTGCATATATTTAAAAAAAAAAAAAAGTTTATCAGATTTTGTTGTCCACTGGGATGGACTGCCACCTCTTATGGACTGTACTGCTTTTCGAAATAGTGATGAGATAAAGTGTGTATACAGTGCTTTGAATACTGAGCATTGTTCAGATTCTTTCTGGCCAAGTTATCTACCATTAGGAAGTAGCAAGGAATTAAAGAGAAAAAATAACTTACTCAGCCTTCTCAGCTTCCACTTTTCTTTCTGCTTCAGCTTCTTTTGCAATTTCAGATAGCTGCAAAAAATATTTAACTGTCAAAATGGATCCTTTCAAATGAAATTTTGGTAACTTTTGTTACTGTTTTCTAAGAAACAAATTGGTTACCAAACTGTATCTTTTATACCAATTTGCACTTTTAAAGAGTTAGATTTTATTTAAATGGACAGCTCAGACTAGATTTTGACAGTGAACGCTGCAACCATTCTTCTTCTGATAGCTTTTTCAGTATAGTATTATCAATACTGTAACTATTGCAGTTGACTGAATACCGTAAAGTAATTATTCACCATTATCAGACAAATTATGTGACCAACTGAGGATGAAGCTAACTACATCCAGATCACACCCTCAAGTTCACTCACAAAGACTCAGTGCAGTTAGTGGTTATGTAGAAAATGAGCATCAATTTGTCTCCTTCCAAATATAAAACAAGGAATAATGTATTATGTCAGTGACAGCATCAAAAATGTGAAAATGATCCATGTAATTATTAGGCATTACAAAACCCAATTACTTTGTCAAAATCAACTGATGCAATTGAAATCTGATGAAGACCTAAATAACTGTTACTTACGCAATGTTATTCCTGAAACTATTTATCTTAGTTGGATAGATGACCCATTAAACCACCTGGCACAACTCACAACCACCTAAATATATGTTTTCAACAGTCCCTTCAGATAAGGAAAAACCAATATACAATTTAACAGAAGGCTAACTGCAGCAGAGAAGCTGGGGTCCCGATTTCAAATACCTTTAGGCTTTATGTTGCAAGATCAAAGTAAGCTCATTTAAAATGCATTTCAGTATCTAAGCTTCACTGAAAAGCAAAGAGATGCAGGATCCCAAGATCTAGATTACAAAAGAAATCTGAAGTGCCTAAATTTGTTACCATTCACTTTTGTAAAAACCTGTGTTAGCTCTTAACCCTTTCTGTAATCTCTCAACGTGCATAGACACCAGTTGTCTATTGGTGAATTCTACATTTCTGTTTCTCTTGCTAAATATACATAGTTATCTAAACTTTTTCATTACTAGTCATCTGGATGCCTACCTCTTGTAAATAAGTAGTGAAATAATTTAAAAAAGAATTTACTAAATAGATCTTGCTTTACTTATTTCACCTCTCATCCAGTGAGTACCTGTGATGCAAGCATGTATAGATCTTTCACAAAGAGGTTCCCCAAAGTTCTCAAGCTGGTGGAGGGTAATTCAGGGATCGATCCCTTGATCACCTCTAATTCTTCTAAGGGTTAAGGTGGGGGAAGAATCAAAAAAATTCCTATCCATCTTCTCCATCCCTCTATCATATGCTCTCTCAGTTGCCTTCTTTCCAGGCTAAAGAGCCTTAGCCTATTTAATTCCATAGATAAGATATGTTCCATATCTATGATAACTTTTTCACCTTCACTGAACCTTTTTCAGTTCTAACATATTCTTTCTGAAATGGGAGACCCTGGTCTGCAAGATGCAGGTATACCTTGGGTTCATGGGGCATAACAATACTTCATTTTAATTCCCTCAATTCCATCCTTAACAATTCAAAATTTCTGTTTACTTTTTTGATCTGCGTTGACTGACATTTTCATTGAACTGATACTACTGCATGACTCTAAGCCAAGATTTCCTAACCAAGTAGTAATGATGATCTCAAAACCCATAGTTTTACATACAAAATTTTCCACCCATATGCATTACTTCAGTGATATGAATCTGCTATTTTAAGGGTCTTCTTAACTTCTCAGGCAGTTGTTGATTTCATTGCTACGAGTAACTTAGCTCACTATTCACTTCTTTCCTTACTTGTTAACCTGCATGGCTCTCAGCACAGATGCTTATAAATACTTACAAACAAATCTGAGAGAAATGAACAAGTCAAAGAAAAGCAAAATTTGCTGAGGAAAATTTTAGAGTATTTACTCAGATCTAAAATCCTTAAGTTAAAAATATTTTCATTACAGACATAAAAATGAATGCATAAACAAGTAAGAAAATAAATGGAAAAGTATAGTTCAATCTGTAGGGAATAGACAAATCTTGGATGAAAACATTTGAATGAAGAGGAAATAATGAACTAAAAAGTTGTACAATGGAGGTTTATCTTGGAAATTTCTGGAAAGTATATTATAAAGATATATTATAAAGATATAAAGGTATATTAAATCTGATGAGAAGAAAAAAGTATTTGAATACCAAGTAGAAACAGATCTGAAATACAGCTTAAACATGATGCCTTCCAAATCTGACAAAAGCATTTGGGTTTTGACCTTTAGCTCAAATCTATTTTAAAACAGAATTATAAATTTTATGCATCTCAGCAGAGTGGAACACAGTAAATTGTTCACAAATGAATGTAAAGTATGAGACTATGATAAACTTTAAAGTAATAATAAATTCAAGTAAAATTATTTCAAATAAAAGGGAAAGGGATGTTTTATGGTATGTGATTAGTGTATAATTACTAAAGCATGTAGAAGAAAAAATAATGATAAAGAATTATTATGGAGAAAGTAAATTAAAAGGTAATTGAAGCATACTGTGTAAAAAATGGGCATGTAGATTGAACAGGACTGTAAACCATTTAAAGCAAACACTGTGCCTAGCAATCTACTATCAATTTTTGTTTGAATAAAATCCAAATAAACAGTGACAACAACTTACTGAAGTGCAATCTAAACACCTTGTGCTGCTTTTTTCTGCAATGTAAGCTCTTCTATGTATTTTTTTTTAAGAGTAGAGATTATAAAGTATGTTCTTATCCAGAACATTTATTAATTCGTTAACTGGCAAATAATTCAACTACTAATAGAAAAATTAGCAATATATTTGTATTATTTTCTGCAAAGAAATTTAAAATCTCTTAACATACCTGTAATCCTTTTTTCTTACGAACTGTGTTTTCCAAAGAAGACTGGATATCAGAACCAAGTATTTCTGCAATATCCCCAAGTCCAGCATCATGACCATGTTTTGAGCCACCTTCTTTTTTGGTAGGAATGCCAAAAATATCAGAGATAATGTCAGTTTCTGCCTTTTCGCCCTTTACAAACTGGACAAGTTCAGCTCTAATGCCATGCTCAGCACCTTCAGCTTTTTCTGCTTCTGTAACATCATCATGGATTCCAAACTGTGTTGGGTCAGGCATGTCCCCTAATATTTTAGTGACTTTAATGTTTTTGGCTCCTTCAACCAGGCCACCCCCAAATACAGTGCTCCAAAGAATCTGGAAAATTCCCCACACTATAGTAAAGAAGAGTTGGAACATCCCTACAAATAGGATCCAGAAAAAGGAGAAAAACACTTTCACCATCTCTTTTACTGTCATCTTTCTAACTTTCCTGTACTGTTTTCTTAGGTTCTTCACAGTGACCATTTTAAAAAAGTTGGTAACATTCTTCTTCACTGCAGCACAGGCCATTGCAAAAGCTGAAGGAGATTCCAGGGACTTTTCTTCTTCCTCATCATCTCCAATATCTACAACATAGCAAGACTCTTCTTCCTCTTCCTCAGGCCTCTCAGCTGAATCAGTTTCAGAGATCTGTGATGCTAACTGCATTTCAAAGATTGTGTCTTCACAGAAATTCACAAAGAGTTCCATCTTTTCTTGCTCTCCACCTTCATTTACAACATCAAATATGAACTGCCTTTTGGATTCCTTCACCTGTGGCTTCTCCCACTGCATTCTACTGGACTCACTGATTTCAAAGTAAACTCTTTCTATTTTCTTGGCTCCACCCATTATTTCAATACGGCCAAGGTATGGTTCAAAGTAATTAAGAACACTTTCTGCAGGTTCAAGTAAACTCTGAAGGCGTGAATCGTTAGGCATGTGTTCTGAAAGGTTTGTTAGCAATACTGCTACATTAAATCCAATGTCTTTGGCTGGTTCATGGAATCTTTCCACAAAATCGACATAGTTAAACATGTCATTTTCATCAGCTTCTGCACAGGATAGCAGGAATTCAATCTCTGACTGTATATATTGTTTTTGAGCCTCCATTGACTTCTGGAATTCCTTTTTTGAAATTATGCCTTTACCATCTGGGTCATGTTCTTTGAAAGCATCTGAGTTAGTTAGATCTTTTAATTTGAGGAACATGTCAAAAAATTTCAAAATCAATTCTACATTGCTAGATGATTCTACAAGCGTATCGACCATTTGTTTTCCGATCGTTCCGTTTACAACATTACCTAAACAGTGTTAAAACAGTAAGTTATTTGATGCCTCTATATTGTAAATAAATAAATTTCATATTCATGCTGAGAACATAACAAAAAGCCAACAACTAAGAATTTCATTCTTCAGCCTTTGTAATTTTTCGTACAACATGCATTTCTCCAGTAGCCCTCTTTTTCATGGATATGTATATTCCAGAATAATTGTTAAATAAATATGAAATAAGTTTTGTCCTGGCATTTATTATTTGAGGCAACTGAAAAACTGTTTAGAAAGATTAATATAATTATTGCACTTTACATTATGAAGCAGAGGCAATAATATTTGCATAAAGAAAAACAGCTACAACCTTCAAGCAGTGACAACAGCATGACTACCATATCCTTTAGTAGATCTAGCAGTTCTTTAAGCAATTCAATCTGAGCAGAGTCCTGTAAAATAAAAACAAAAAACTGAATATAAGTTTGTGTTTTCTTCGTATTTATCCAGCTCTTCCCTTTTCCTCCTTAGCTGTAGCACAGGAACCATGCTTTTAATGGTGCTTCTGCTCTAACAGATCATCAGGTTTTTGTAACAAGGAGGAAGAGACCAAATTGCCACATTCATTATCATAAAGGTACAAATAAGTTGAAAGGATTAAGTTTGTATTAGAAAATGTTAAGAGCACAGTGATGACTGATGGTTAAAAAGAGTGGTATGACGGTGTTAGTCCAAAGATTCAGTGTTGGACCTCTACATGACAGTAGCCCATGCATAGCCAATGAGAGACAGTATGTTATTTACAGAGTTCAACACTCACTTGACTGTAATTTATAACCAGATGCAAAAAAGCACTATTTGCCTCTTGCCAAATACCTGTGAAAGTTTCATCTGCATATTGGCAAAGACATGAAGAAAGCCAACAACTGCATCCCACAGCCTACTATGAGCCAGACTTTGTTGGTTACCTATGCAAGGGCCCTAAAAAAATTAAGAGAAATATATTTTTTTATTTATATAAAATCAAAATATGAAAATAATTTACCTAAGATTTCTACCTGAAAAACAAACAAACCACCACCACCCCACCACCACAAAAAAAAAAAAAAAAAAAAAAAGATAAAATAAACAATCAAACCCCAGAAATTTCAGACTTCCATGAAGCTGCATGAGAAAGTTTCCCAAAATTCCTGTGGTATGTAGTCCATATAAAAAAAAAAAAAAAGTCAAATATGCAGGCATTACCTTAGTATTAACTTTATACCAGACCAGTGATTCCATGTAACTTTTTCAAAAGTTAGAAAAGTAAAGTCAAATATTTACAATAGGAGATGATCAGACCATGTAATCACAGAACTTCACTGTTAGTATCTTGGGCAAAAAAGTTTTGTTTACCTGAATATATTCTGTAAGGGAATTGAATATTTGTTTGGTGACAGCCAAAGCTTTAGAGAAGTTACGTTGTCCTGATTCATCAATGACATCTTTTCCTGAATAGTACCAATAAAAGTCACTGATTGATTCCTAAGGAAAAAAAAAAAGTGTTATCTTTTCTAATTTTGGATTTTGTATGCAGTATTTACTGTGTGCATGCCTATCACCAAAGGTTGAATCAGCTGCAATTTATTATTTCTTTGTCAATCTATTTCTCATGACAATAGCTTTTTACATTTTTATCCAACTGTGCTGCCTAAAGAAGTAAACAATGAAATAAAGTAACAAACATTTGGTTTCCCAAACAATTCTGAAACGTCATCTATTTTAAGAAGGAAGAAAAGACAAAATTAATTAAATCAAAATTCTTTATTATTAATACCCCTGAAAAGAGTAGCTTCACTTTTGATTCTAACAAAATGTGAATTTATAAAAATGAAGAAAATTATGTTATATTCCATTTTACTCTGATTTTTCCTCACCTGAAGACGCAAGAGATAGTCAACAGTACTAATGATAATATTCACTGTTGTGGTGTTGCCCATCTGAGTACGTAGGTAATTTTGAAAATCTGAAATAATAAGTGATTTGCGCTTCATTACTGTGCATAGGATTGGAAAATATAAGATTGTTTTCATATATTCATGGAGAATACATTCTTTTTAAGTACCTTCCTGAATACAGATGCTCATTATCTGTGCTGGAAATTGAACTACAATATATCACAATACAAACACAACTGAAGAGTTGTTAACCATATGCCTTGCAACAGGCTTTACTGATTAATCATCTGCATAAAATCTGAAAGTACATTAAGACTTAAAAATTCAAATTAAAATCCACAATTAAGATTTTTGGCATGCCACTTTTTCTCAGAATACTAAATTAATTACAGGAAAAAAAAATTTAGAATTGATTCTATTCGGCTGTGTTTAAGAACAGGCTTATTACTCACAGTCATCACTTTTCCCCAAAAGTGATTCAGTTCACTTACCATTGTTATGCCCTTCACAGAGCAGTTGTAAAAATCTAAATAGATCTCGAGTAAATTCATCATGCTGCAACACTTTTTCACCTTGAAAATATATAAATACAATGATAATGTGAAAATTGTTATTATTAAATATGCAGAACACATAATCTTACAGTATCCTTCAAAATTGGAGATTCTAGTAAAAAAACACAGTGCTATAAAAGCTGCTTTAAAGCAATTTAAAGAAACAGACTGAAAATAATGAAAAGGAAAACAGACAAAAAGCAAAGCCAAAATATTTAGCACTCCAATGCATCCATGTGTTAAAAAAAAAACACTAAAACAAAACAACAAAAAAACGAACTACACATTATATATTTAATAATTAAATGGTTAGTTATGAATAAAATCATGCCTTAAATATGAATGATACTTCTTTAATAAGCATCAGACTGTTTATCCAAGCTGAACAGCTTAACACACAACCTGCTGCAGACCATAAAGCTAAACCTAAAGCTGTCTGGAAAGATGCAATTAAAGATTTCTTTCTGTATTTGCAACACGCTTTTGCAACAAAAACTGTATCAAAAACTGTACCCAAACATACCACGCTCACGAACGATGACTGTGGATTAAAGAAAAATAACAAGAATACAGGATAAGAATATTGGAAGTTACAACTTTTTCTTTAAAAATATTGCTACAGATTTTGTAAATATAATGCATATTCAGAAATCAAACCTTAAAATTATTTATATTAAGTCTGAAAACAGAAACCTCAAACCAAGTTAAATAACATTTCTAGTGTAAGAAGGAAGCACAAATAATGTTTTAAGCACCACTGGTTATCAGTTTCATTCTACTTACGAGTTCCTTCTTCAGTAACCATTCCCAGGCCTTCTGCTTTATTTTGTCTCTCAAACGCATTCAAGTCAAGAACACTTATATTAAAAAAAAAAAAAAAAAAAAGTACTGTAGTACACAACAGAAAATCATTTTCTTCTAGGAAATTTTTGGAGGCCTTCAACTACTAGTCTTGACCCGCTGTAATATGTAACATGCACTGCCTCACATTTTACTAAATATGAATATTAAATAAAGGGACTTGGGATGAAAATAAGGCTCGAATGTCCATATCTGTGAAGAAATGAGTCTCAGATCAGGTCTTACCATTCCCCTAACTTCATTTCCAGTAACATCATTCATGGTTTCATGTATAAACGAAAAACAACTTGAAACCACTCTTAAACATGTCTGCCAAAAGAGCATCACTTGAGTTACTTCTCAGTCACGCTGTTTTCCATGACATTTCACTACTTTTATATTGTTGCTGTATATATTATGCATTTTTATATTATTCCTAAGACATATGGAAACTGATTCCATACTCAGAAGACATATATGGAATAAGAGTCCCCATATCTTCTGTGATCAAAATAGCACATTTTTTGTGCTACCTTGGCACAGCCGAGTACCTGGAATAGCAGGTGCTGATTCTTCTCAGTCAGAATACTTCACCTAGAATAATTCACCTAGTCCAAATATAATTATATGATTATATACACTTTTTCAGTTAAACTGTAACGCATACACGTGTTCTAAGTTCTAGTCATATCCTTAAAAACAAGACGTGGAGCATTCTTCAAAGCATTATTTTCATTCTCTTGTCAGTGCTCAAGTCATTTTATCAAAAACTTCTTTTTTAAGGGAGTCCTGAACAATATACATACACAATTGGTAATAACATCATTGCAGGTGCTTGCTACAGTGTTCTACATAAATGGGAAAAATGACAAGATAGAATAGACGTTATTTAATTACACTGCAACTACTAAATGATAATTTCTACAATGCAGGTCAACATCCCTTCCACAGTTCTTCCTTTCCTCATACAGCTTCTCCACTTCTGATTCCCAGTCTACTGCTTCACAACCCTTCTGTTGCTTTAAACGGTTGAGAAAAGGAGGTTGCCTACTGTACGAGTAATCAGAAACACCAACGGTTTTCCACCTTCTTTATGAGAGACATTTACCTTAACTAATTTGAAGTTCTGTTTTGTCAAGTGAATGGACTACAGTGATCTCACCGGCCACATGCCACCTCTAACAAACTTGATACACATGCAGAGGGTTCAGATGAAGAGATTATGTGACTCGTCAGAGATGTGCAGAAACTGATAGTTTAGTAAAGCTCCACTGGCCTGTCTCTCCTTCAGTAATGGCTTTTCTCCATCCTTAGAACCATCCAGAAATCTTGAGGGATCTGGGACCAGTAAAGGAGCTATTACATTTTGCTTTCCTGCCTCTCCAAACTAACCCTTCAAATGCATACATATAATCTTTGCTTTATTTTCTTCTTTGGAAGAATATTCTAAAAGATTAACACACTGCTACTCTGATTCACAAAAATTTTCACAAAAAAACAGAGAGCTCTACAATCTGTGACCTGTCTAATTTGAATCTAACAAATCCACCTGGAGTGGGCAATAAGCTACCAACCCAAATAAAACTGAAACAGTAATAATATGATTTATGGTTTTACCTGCAGGACTGCATCAAGCCAGAGAGACTTTGAAAGAATCCAGCATCCTTTTTCTCCTTCAGGTAGTCTAACATTTTCTAGAGGATATGGGGGACATTTGGAGGAAAAAAGTCTGTATTAAATTTATGTAAATTAACAATTTCCTAAATTACCATTCTAAATGCAAATCACTAGCAAGTAATAATATCACTGTTACTGTAGCAAAAATACCCTGATGTATCTTCATCGTTTAGCCTAAAATTAAATGCACTAAAATAAAAATACAACAGAACACTAGAATTCTCCAAATTAGTTGTTTCCTTTATACAAACAAGACTCTCAATAGTTAGGAAAGCATTACCTGTTGAACTATGGTATTCCCACCATTTAGAATAGCAATACCAAGTTTTAATGTTTCAACAACCATGGGTCCTGTATGACCTGTCAAGAGAACGGTACAGTCAATAAAACTTGCAAGTATGAACTAATCAATCAGAAAAACAGTCCAAAAATTTTACCTAAATGTAGTCGCAATTCACATTTATTTTGCCTCGTTATAGACTATACACAAATTGTGTAAGACATACATATGATATGTATAACAAGTTGTTTATGATACACACATCATACGTATAATGACATAATACATTATATATATATCTCACTATACATGATATGTTTATTGTGTGTACTTAATACTTCACAAAACATTACCTTTGCTTGCACTAATCATCTGAAGGACCATCTCAGCAGCTCCACGATCATGCAAGCGAGCTTGCTGGTAAAGAGTTCTCTGCTTTTCCATTTCTTTCTCCTGGGTTTGGGAACAAAAGTGAGAACAAATTACAGACTGACAAATACAAACTGACTCAGGCAACATACAAATATGAGAAATCTCAAGTTATTGAATGCCATCTGCCTGCATAATCCATGGATTGTCTGATTCCAAAATTTCAGAACACGCTTTCTTCTATATGAATAACCTCATAAAGCAACTCAATACATGCTGTTTTATCCTTGCAGTTATTGTAGTGGACATATTTAAAATTCTATCTTGCACTTTAGGCGATGAGAAAGAAATAAGATTTAAATTCTTACCTCAAATGTCTTCTCTTTTTCTTCCTCTTCTTCCTCCTCTTCTTCCTGACAGCTCTTATTATGTTAAGAAATAGAAATCACAACATTTTCTTAGTATGAAACGTAATGGCGATTTTTACTACAGTATTTAGACTAAAAAAGATAACCATTCAAGGAAATGTTTAAAGCAATAACTAAGTCCAGTCAGAAGATTTAAGATTCCTGTAATCCTACATATTTGTGCTTATCTCCACTAAGAAGCTGATACTATGTTAGGTATGGATACTTCAGGGTATTAATCCAACTATATATGTAACATGTAAGTGTAGGTTATGTGTTCTTACGTCATCTCTCTATTCATATCCACAATATTGATCTTCAAAGTCAAACTCTCCTGATTTGGAAGCATCAGCCATAATCAATCTCAGTGCAAACACTGTCAACTTTCTTTTGACAGACTTCACATAGTAACTCCAAGATAATGACCCTAAGAATCAAGATAACTAATACTGTTAAGACTTCTCAAGTTAACCTTGTACAAAACTAACTGCCAAGTGGTATCAACAGGATTGCACCAACTGGAATTTTATGGTATTATTTTAAAGCAGGAAATTTCTTATTGCTCTGAACACCATTTTTTTCATTAAAAATACAGAAATGACTAGTATGAAGCAGTCCACTTAAGGAGACAAGGAAAAGCATCTGAAATTAATCGGATGTATCTGAATGGAACAAGGGTTGGAGCTTGAAATTCTGTATTTACCTTTGCCATCATGGCAGAATAGGCGATATATAAAGGATCATCTTCTAGTTTGCTATAAAGAGAAAATATTCTAAATTATTTTATGATGTAGTAATAAAAAGACATCATATTCCTAATAATAAGTAAATACCATTTTTACTAATGGGAAGTACGCATATACTTACTTGAATTCCTATTACATTGGAAAATACTATTATAAATATATTTTCTAATCTCAAACCATATCTATGTAACTTTAATTAAACAATTTAGAGGAATATTTTAGACATCCAATTTAGTTGAGTAAGTAAGGATCACTGTCTGTTGCAAGTGCAGAAAAGCATTATGGAGGTACAAATTATAATTATTCTATCAGATAATAAGATTACAGTACAATATAGAAAAATATATGAAGCACTGGACGAGTACTCTTCTTATACTAAATGCATATTCTGATCAACAGTCTAGAACAGAAACTGAAAGAGAATCATGCTAATCATCAATGCTATTTTGGAACCTTTTCTAACATAATGAATAAAATGCAATGAATGCCAACAGTAAGAACACTTATCTATTACCAGAAGAGGATACACTGGATGAAGCAACAGTTCTTGTAGACTTTATGTTTCTATGAGAATTCTGGTTTCATTATTTCTGTATTGAGTATTTAACAAGCTTTTAAAATCTCAAAATTGCCAATATTTGCCTCAATATAAAGGTCATACTGAGTTTAAATACAAGAAAACTCTAATGAAACAGTGGAAAAAAAGTATTCACCATGGATAATACTGAACTACAGTTATGTTAAATCCATTATGTAGTATTATTAGAAATTCAGTTACTGTGTGATTTTATTTAATGCATTTTTCAACACGGCTATTTTACCTCCTCTCTGTGAGAGCATTGCGACTAAAATAAAGGATAATCTGATGAAGTGGATCAGGCTGTTTTTTCTCAGTATCTTCCTCTTCTTCTTCATCTTTTTTTGGAGGTGTCTGTGGTTATATAGATTTATATCAGAATATACAAATTAAGCTTCATGAGTAAGAAAAAAAAGACCGATTAAGCTTAGGAAAGGATTTAATTAATTTTGTTTTGTCCAAATTGTATTAACTTTCAGTACTCATCTTATTCAGCAGTTTACCAGAGCCTGCAACACTATTTGCCTGTATGACTAAGAAGGACTTACAGTATCTGATTCTTTTATTCACATTTGATAGTACCATTAGAAGTTTCTCATTTGCAAGGTATTGAGAATAACACAAGTGAAAATCTTAGGGAGGCCTTATTCAGCAGAAATTATGTGTAGGTTTCCATTGGACCAGAACTGAAAGAAAGTCTCAGCTCAATTATGTTCTGGAGAATTGATTGGTAAATTGAATTATTTTTAATAATATTGTCAGATGCATCATATTCTGGCTACTATTTGCTAGATTACATTCATATATCATCTCTAGGTGACTTTGACTCAAGAAATGTAAGAACAACTCTTACTGTCAACTTCAAACATTTTTGGCAGTTTGAAGTAGCTAGCACTGACAAAAGAGCAGTTTATTACCTTCACCTTATTTGTCTTGTGACCCTTTGGTGGGGTTTGTAATTATTATAGAATTGTCGTAATCACTGTTTTGACTAAAATTTGCATTTCTTCCTTTCAAAAAAAAAAAGCAAAAAATGAAGCAAAGACCATACAATTGTCTAGAGTATAAGAATATATTAGCTGTAATTTTGGAAGATCATACAATGTTCTATACCAGCTGGTCTTTAAAAAAAAAAAAACTGCTAAAAAAACAACATAATTGCTTCTGCTAACTCTGAAGCATCTCCTGATGCATCTTCATGTGATCCATGGATCCATATATTCATTTTCACGGTGTTTACATATCACCAAGATAGGTCCCATAGAAGTATTTTAGACAAACTGACAACAGAGATGGAAGAGATAAAACAGCAGTTTTTCTGAATTGATGTAAGTACCAAAATGCTCAAGTTTATCAATCATTTCCATCAAGTTCACACATAAAGCAAATTTTTGCTGAATATGGCTGCATATATTTTCATCTCCTTATGATGTATCAACAATAAAATAGCAAAAATAATTTGCATCAAAGCTGAAAATGTTAAAATTAAATATTATGCACCAATGAAAATTTAAAAAAGGGGAAAAGCATCAATTGCGTCAAGCTTTAAAAAGAAGAGTAAATAAAATATAGGAACATAGGAATTACCATAATGACAAAAATAGTTGGACAGTTCCTCTAAACCATCTCTCTTCCCAAGAATGAGTATAACTATAGTTCAACTGAAGGCATAAAGCACCTTAATGCACTTCACTGTGCATCACAGGTTGAATGTCTTTTTGATCACAGCAGAAAATGAACTTATGCCCTGGGGCATAAGGATTGATATTTTAAAAATTTATGTGTATGTATACAGTACATAAAAATAAAATATAGGTTATAGATACATGAAATATACACTGAAGTGGGCACTGAAAAGATGCCCAATTATATCAGTACTTACAGCCAAATCCTGAACTAGTTTCTCCTCAAATGAATATTCCTCTGTTTCTATCCAATAGTTCTGATAGCCATGGAGGAAGAGGTTAATAGAACGGTGCCTGGGGGGGGTTGTGAAAGTGAGATCAAGAGGGGTAAAGGAACATAGTATAACAGCTCAGGTGGTTAATGATTAGTAAGGATACGTGTTTGTACAATTCTGATCCTCTGATTGGTCAGTGAAACAAAAAGTAAAACATAACTTTCAGCGACAAATCTGCACATATTTTTGAACATTCTTACGTTGTTTTTTTTTTATTACACACGTATATAAAACTTTTTCTTCTGAAGGCTTTTAGAGTGCTAATACACATTGTAAGTGAAATTATGGGACTGGTGCCTTAATACAAGCATGGGAAAAGTACATACTTTAAAAGACTGAGAGCGAGTGGGTGGGATTTACTCCTACTAGATGTAATTTAGTTTACTAGATCTAGCACATAGAGACAGCAGAAGTTGGTTGTCAACAGCAAAATAATTATCAAGTGCTTTCCAGCACGTTATGTGCAGACAATCACTGCCTTCTTCCACACAAAGAAGGCAAACATCAGCTTCTTTCCTTTCAGTTGCAACTCTGGGCAGTGATAATGTGTCCTCAAAGAAGCTGCATTAAAAATATCTAAAAACTTCTCTAGAAAAAGACCAATTTTAGAAAACTCTTAGGTATATTGATTACTATTATAAAGTAGTAATTTAACTGGAAAATTTTCCACAGAAAATACAGCTCATGGCAATAAGACTACGCATAATATTGACCAAACCATCCCATAATTACATCGCATTTGAGGGAAAATCTTGTTTTGAGGTGCTCTACATGAGGTTACAAAGGTTGTTCCACAAAGCCTTTTTGTTCACTTTTATCCTGCACCGATAATTATACAAATTGATGGTATATACTATGACTTGTCTAAAGACACTGCACATAAATTCTCATTTTATGGTGACACAGATATTTAGTCAACCCTTTATACTCTCCCTCCTGCACTGGTGACATTTTATTATCAGTTTTCAAAAACTGACCAATCAGAATACACTCTGAAAATTGTACAAATTCATGTTTTATGGCAACATCAAATCATGGCTGGGAAGGAATAAGTGTGCGCATAAGGAAGAGGCTCTCCACAAGTTACATTACCGTTAACTTGAGTATAAGCCTGTCATACTGAGTTTTTTCATGTACTTTTTCCAGCCAAACACGTTGAAAGGTGCTCAGGAAGAAATTGCTAATTTTGTGTCTGAAGAAAAGCATATAGGTTTTCATTGAAGAACTAACAACAAAGGCACAAGTTAAATTCAATAAAGTAGTCAGAAAGAATGTATTTGTAAACTCTGTATGAAAAATTGCCATGTATAACTTTGCTGTATCTATGTGCATATACAGATGATAGACAATAAGACAAATAATTTACAAATTAATTTCCTTAAAAGATGAAACATAAATATGAAAATCTTAGAGAATGCATTTCTCATACAAGACACTATTTCAAAGCTGTTAACATACATTCATTAAACAGAGAATAAAGAATTAGTATTTTCTAACTTCACTGACATTTTTTCCTTGGAAAAAAAAATAAAACTACTATTTATTTTGTACCTCATAGTACTTCTCAGAAAAGGAAGTACTTGAAAAAGTTATGAAAGAAGTTAAAACATTTTTTCTATAATTTAACAAACCTGCATATCAACAAGACAGTTCAATTGCTGAAATATCCTACTGGAATTCCTAAAAACTGATACATATAAGAATGCATTTGAAGAAAAATAGATTTAAATGGGAAATTAACATTAAATTATATTGAAAGCCATATAAATCTCCAGAAAATTATCAAAAGAAAGGGATCATTATCCACTGAAGATATTAATCTTTTCTAGGATAAATTAAAGTATCGCCATAAACTGTTTGCTTACTGCCTTTTAATTTACTGCCCTTTAAATAAATCATCAATTTTAGAACTAACACTCCCAATACAAAGCTGCAACTAAACTGAGGAAATATACAAGATATCAGGAGCTGCATTTGAAACTGTGGTGCAATTCGATTAACATAGCTCTTAGAATTAATCACACCCAACTTGAAATTAGACTCCCTAGGGTTCAGATGTCTTAACAACACTATCAATTTAAATGACAGAGAGAGTTATATATGCAATAAGGTGCAAAATAGTGTGGTAGCCTTATTTTCCTGTCAGAATCCAATGATTTACCTAGAAAAATCTGTCTATAAACTAATGAATATTAAAACTTTTTTTTTCTGCACCTATCAACTGAGGAGTTTTTTCACTCTTGCCTTTTTTTGAAATGCAGATATCAAAATTAAAATTTTAATTAAAAATTAATTTAAAAAAAACAATAAAAATTGGTTAAAATAGAGAGCTCATTTTTATAATCTGGAAGAAGAAATAATGGGACAGATTTGCCTCACATTCATACTAAAATTAGGTTTAAACTCCACCATAAAATCTACCATAAAGATTGAGAAGAACCAACCTCGTTGTTTTTTTTGTTGTTGTTTTGTTTTTACAGCGAAGTTTTTAATGAAAATTACAGATACTCTAAGTTTTATATTTCAATGAGTATTATTCTGTATTTTCTTGAAAACGAAAACACAGATTCATAACACATTTTGCCCCTTGGCAAGTCTTACATCAACCTCATGAATCCTAAATATATGTTTTTTAAGACAAAAATAAAATGAATTATTTTTATCATTTAGGTGCTCATATATAATCCAAACATGTTAAGAATTATAAATCCAGAATACATTTATAAAAAAAAAACTTCACAAAATTGTTATACTGAAATATCTACCACTTCCTCTTGTTTTTTGAAGCAGAGTTCTTGAAGATAAAATACTTGATAGTTCAACCCTAATCAGTTTGGTTTCATGTTGTTTCATTTCATTTCTTTCTGTCTCCATAAAGATTGCCTAGTGGCATTGTGACAGTTTAGAGAGCTATTAGACTTTAGAACTACTATTTTCATGAAGATGTTTGCTTTTTATGGTATAACTGGCTTTTATTTGTCTTGTGCAAACCTTGCATTCTTAGTATGTTAGTGGCACAGCTACAGACCTTTAGCTGACAACAAGCATGTAAATAGGCTTTATACAGGCATTTTAAAATGTAATGCAACTCTTTTGTTAAATACTTTGCAAACAATCTTTGAACAAAAATATTAAACATGAACCATGATAAAACACAAAAGTGAAGAAGCAAATTTCATTAGAAATGTGCTTAGGCTGCACCTGAATACAAAGCACATTGAAAAGAACATGGTAGTGAAAGGACAGTAATTGCTTATGGTGTTAATACATGGTTTAAATCAGTAGATGACTCCAGGCATGGGATGCACTTTATCTCAGACTTTGTGGTATCTACTTTCAACTGGAGTAATAAGCAGAGCAACACGCAAGTACAAAATCTCATTGTGCACTGCTCTGCCGCAATATCTCCTTTACTGCATATATAATTTGGATGTAATAGCTGAAGATGCAAGCTAGATGCAAGCTTCATGCAAGCTAGAGCATGGAGTGTTCATGCAATAAGAGTATTGCCATATAAAAAAAAGCTTTAAAAATATACAAGCACAGGAGAATAAAGCACAACCAATCAGAGGCAAAAAAAAAAAAAAAAAAGGACAGAAACAGCAACAACATCTTAACATATTTTTCACAAATAACATGAGGAAATATAGAAAATAACGGCTGACAAAAATGAAGCATTTTGGTTTTGAAGCAGTGTAATTCCTATGGTCTTTTTCCCCTCTGGTTATTTGTCATGAGACACGTATTTTGCTACTGTGAGGAATTAGCTGATAACTACCCAACTCTTGTTTCTTAGACTCCATTACACAATCCAAACAAGTAGCAAACTTGCAGGTATACACACAAGTAATATTTCCGCTCAGAAATGTAAACAAAATTAATGAAAAATAAATCTTTCAGCCATTTACCTGGGCAGGTTGTACAATGGTGCCATTCTAAAACAAGCAACAACAGCCCTTTTGCGTTGTTTTGACAGGAGTTTATGCCAAACAGCTTTCTTTGATCTCAGCGGTTGTTCAACCTATGGGAAAATATCTTTTATTACATACTATGGAAACTCCACGTTTAATTCCAAATTTTCTTTTTAGACACTGGTTAATGTATCTAAAAAATGAGAAAATTTACAATTTGCTAACAAGTTAGAAAAGTTACAAAAACCCTACATCATCTGAAAAAAATATATATTTTTAAATACTTTGAAAAAATACTGAGGGCCTTATATACAGTGCCTCTCAGTTCATACAGGAAAGCTTGAGATACCAGAATATCTCATGGGTGGGACTCCTACATAAAACTCCATAATGATTACTTTGCCTGTTTATAACTATGCATATTTAATCATTCATGTGAACAAATTTCTGTGCTATATCACTTGTGAATGAAAAGAATTAACTTTACGTGGGAAGATTATAAATGCATTTTTGTATTTAAAATAGTAGCATTTGAATGCACAGACAACTAGATTCAAAAGTTGCTATAGAATCCTCGTACAGAAATGGAAGACAGGCTAAAATCAGTAATATTAGAAGTAAATGTACATGCAAACATTTCTCCCTAAAATTCCAGAGTTTTCATCTACTGAATGTTGATGTTTTGTACGTTATACTTCATACAACTCTTTACAGTAAAGTTTTGCAAGGGCAAATACATCCTGAGATTTCCCTGAAACAAAATTGAGGCACTTCAGCACATGACATTAAAAACTTTGCATATATAGACATCTGTGTGTGTGTGTGCATGCATTGCTTTCATCTGAAAATTTTAATGACACACTCTGAATTGGAAATAATTTCTATAAGGAAAGAAACTCATTCTACTTTAAAACAAGCACAGTGTAGACATGTAACTTTATACCTGCTCCAGATGATACAGAGCAGCTGATATCCTCTGCACACGTTCCACATTTTTCTCAGGGTCAGTAGGCTCATCACTTTTCAAAATGTCTTTATACAGATTTAACTGCCATTTCACAGCTGGATCATCAGACTAAAAAGCAACATATTTCATACTAAAGCTGCTGAATGAAGATAGTGAATTTCACTACTGCCATTATTATTCTCATAGCATAATGAAGAATGTTATAGGTATTCCCACTTCATCTGTCCCTTTCAGTCCAAATTAGCATTTGCTAGCTGCTCAGAAAAAAAGACATTAGATTCTGAACTCCGTTCTCATGCAAGATTCTATTTCATGAAACCAAATAATCCACCCTGAAACTTCCTTATTGCATTTAACTCCATTAAAAATAAGGAAGCACATTTAGCACTGAGATTGGTGAAATTCTGTACTGACAGTGGAAAATCCGTTTTATGGATTTTAATCAAAGACAGCTGGAATGTCAGTAGGTGAAGAGTCACAGCCAAAGTTTTGGCTTTTTTTGCAACAGCCAAGACAAAAATATGAGAAAACACATTAGAATTACCTGTTGTGTCTAATTTAAATTTAGGTAAGCTCAAATTTATAGCAACAGGACAGCCATTTGCTACTAGAGAAAAATGAATTACTTGTATTATGTTCAAATATGGGCAATGATCTTAATTAAATATTTGTAGAACAATGAGGACTCCATTTTGGTATCACCTTTGACAATATATTCAGCATCTAAATAGTAGGTGCTATTCTCATGTGCTTGAGAAACTCTCAAGTGCCAGAATGACACATGGTTTCATTATTTCATTACAGTCACTTTAAAATGCATATTAGTAAGTACTATTTAATGGTTAGAGACAGTTAAGTTCAAAATAGGAAGCTGAAATTAGTTTAATTTTATTTTCTTCTTGGATTGAGATAATTTTAAGTAATTATAACTTTAAAACTACCATTATCTCTTTCTTTACACTTCACTGGTTCTATAGGACTTCCTGAAACTTGAAAATACCAGCCAAATCTACAAAGAAACCAGGTTTGTCACGAAAATATTATGAACAAAAATATTAAAATGACAATTTTTCTAATAGCTTTTCACTTGCTTTTTTTATGTACCACGATCATGATAAACAATTGCAATTTTCATGTTTAAAAGTGCTATCCCAGACAGATTTTGTTACCTTTTCCTGCAAATGTAAGTTGTTACGTAAATGTTCTTTGACTTCTTCATCAGTGTCCCTCTGTAGAAAGATAGAAGTGCTTCTCAGTTTTTGATTATGATTCATCTTATAAGAACATGCACAACATAAAAAATTATTGTTATAATATAAAAGTAACCTCATTGTTTTCAAAGTACGTATACTACCAGAAGAGCATGGGACAAAAGCGTTTTTAAATTGTGACCACAAAACAAGGATTAAACTTTGAAATGAATTAAAGCTAACTAATGATCTTTGAGCATTTGGTCCAAATGTATCATAGAACCATACAATGTCCTGAGTTGGAAGGCACCCATGAGAATCAAAAAATCCAACTCCTGACTCCACACAGGGCAACCTAACAGTTAAACCATCTATCTAAGAGCACCGTCCAAACACTTATTGAATACCAACATGCCTGGGACCACTTCCCTGGGGAGCTTGTTCCAGTGACTGACCATGCTCTCAGGGAAGAATCTTTTCCTAAAATCCAATCTGAACCTCCCCCATACAGCTTCATTTCATTCCCTCAGGTCCTACCACTGGTCACCAGACATATCACTGGTTAGTGCCTTCCTTTGGACACTCTCTGATAGTTTTATATCCTTATATTGTGGAGCCTAAAACTGCACACAGTACTCAAGGTGACGCCACACCCATGCTGAGTATAGTGTGACAATCACTTCTGTCGACCAGGTTAGCTAAACTGTACTTAGTGCACCCCCATAATACAGTTGGTCCTTTTGGATGCCAGGGCACAATGTTGACTAACATTGAGCTTACCATCACTCAAAAACACTTGATCCCTTTCTGTAGGATGGCACTCCAGCCATTTGTTCACTTGGCATATGTACATGTAAATGTACATTTTCACAGAATCACAGAATCGTCTAGGTTGGAAGAGACCTCCAAGATCACCCAGTCCAACCTCTGACCTAACACTAACAAGTCCTCCACTAAACCATATCACTAAGGGCTACATCTAAATGTCTCTTAAAGACCTCCAGGGATGGTGACTCAACCACCTCCCTGGGCAGCCCATTCCAATGAGTAACAACCCTTTCGGTAAAGAAGTTCTTCCTAACATCCAACCTAAACCTCCCCTGGCGCAACTTCAGCCCATTCCCCCTCGTCCTGTCACCAGGCACGTGGGAGAATAGACCAACCCCCACCTCTCTACAGCCTCCTTTAAGGTACCTATAGAGAGCGATGAGGTCTCCCCTGAGCCTCCTCTTCTCCAGGCTAAACAACCCCAGCTCCCTCAGCCGTTCCTCGTAAGACTTGTTCTCCAGACCCCTCAGCAGCTTCGTTGCCCTTCTCTGGACTCTCTCGAGCACCTCCATGTCCTTCTTGTAGCGAGGGGCCCAAAACTGAACACAGTACTCGAGGTGCGGCCTCACCAGAGCCGAGTACAGAGGGACAATCACTTCCCTAGACCTGCTGGCCACACTGCTTCTTATACAAGCCAGGACGCTGTTGGCCTTCTTGCATTTTATACAAATGGAAAATGCCATGGAAAGGATGATAGCTGTCTGTGCACACCACTTTGTCTTGTGAAAGCACAATTAGCAGCTGTAATTGCTTACAGTACATTGACATATTTTATTATATTAACTGCTTAGATATTTATGCCTCCAAGTTGTTAATAAAGTTCTGTTTATTCTCCATTAAAAACTATTACAAATTATGCACTTACATGGCTGTATCTAGTCTTAGCCAAAGAGATGAGCTCTTGATCTCCAGGAGTACACATATTCAAGCCAATAGGAAGCATCTTTTTAAGTGCAGCTACAATCAAGGATGTTTGTATGGAGTACAAATCCCCTCTACGTTTTGACTTCTTTCTTTCTTGATCTTGTCCTCCAGACTGTAATAAAAATATTTAAATTAAATAAATAATACAAAGGTAAATGACTGTAATTATTCTCCTACCACATACTCTTCCAACATATTCTTCTCCTAGCGGTCCAAGAAAACTATGTTCCTAATGTAGTACATAATTAATTAAAAATGCTACATTAGAGGAGAGGTGTACAGTCTTGAGTGGGAAATTACAGGAATATTTTTGGTGTGCTCCAATGATGAAACTGCAGTAACAGTAATATTTTAATTGCAGTAAAATAGTTTTGGATGCATTCATACATATAAATCTAGCTATATTTTCTGGATCTTACCTCTCAAATCAGAAACAGCTATAGAGTTAAAAGCTATGTCAGTCTCAGGGGATGGTATTAGTTTGCAACGTTACAGAGTCAAATTCAGGATGTTTACATTTTTTTTAGAAACTTTCATGAAGATACAGCCATCCACAGTTTCAATGAATGAATATTGTCTGATTTACCTCACCTAAGAAATAACAGTACCTAAAATACTTTGATTGGTTGTAATAACATGCCAATGAACCAATGCCTCTGGGAAAAGCACTGTCCTTTGGCTTTGGCTAATGTAAGTAAATCTGGAATGAAAAATTAATCCGTTTACAGCTTTGGAGATTGTGAACAATAGGAAAACGAAAACAAAAAAGACAGGAATAAACAGAACAACAAAATAACATTGTCCTATCTTCAATAGACAGTGTACAATGGTATTTCACGCAACTTTTAATTTATGAGACAGCAAACCAAAACCTTTAGAACAGATCCATATATTTAATGAACATATGGTAAACACCAACAACATAAAAATAGCCCAGTTCTGAATTCTGTACCTAGATTAAACTCCTACTACAGGTAAGGGAGTTTTGCCTAAGACAAGATTTCAGGACTAGGCCTAGAAGCTTATAAAACACTACTGAACAGCAAATGCTTGCATTTAACCCTCCACATCCTTTTCCCTCTGTCAATTAAATTTTACTGACTACTCTTTGTATAATATATTGTGTAGTTCCACATAAGGATACAGCAGAATCCATTGCAATCCATAGTTACCAATTATTACCACACTATTATCACATAACTGAAAAGAAAAAAATGGTAGCTATACATAATCCAGTAGATGGGAAATTTTGGCAGATTCTGTCTTCTAGATGGTGAATCTCTGTGTATACAGCTGGTGTTGAAATCATTTTGCAGGTCAGAGGGAACACACAAGGGATGTGGCTTCCTTTCTTAAGGAACTAGCAATTGCAAGAGAGTACTTTGCCTCAAAGCTTTGCTTTTGGAAGTGCCTTAGAAATAGCAATGATGTAATGACTATAATAATGATATTATTTGTACTCTACATTGACAGCAGACAAACAAATCCCACAATGTATCACTATATTCCAGTGGCGTCACTATGCATATTAAATAAGGAATACCAACATATATACATAGATCTATTAAAAAAAATAAAAATAAAAGGAAGAAGAGAGAGACTTTTACTTTTCTGCATCTTTATGCCTAGGGACATTTTACACATCCAATTTTTTTTTTTAAATTTTCATTTCAGATTAATAACTAGGTGAACATAACACCTGAACGTTTTTAAAACATGAAAAGAAGATTCATTCTGCCTTTGCCATCATATTCTGCTGTCTATTAATTTGCAACTCTCGTGGATAAATGTGTAAGTAGAGTCACAGACAGAAACCTAAAAAGCAATAATATTATGTCTCTTTACGTTCTAATAGGTAACTATATAAGTGAACAAAATACCTTAATTTCAACGTAAAGAGTTTTAAATTGGGTATATTTTCCCCTAAAGAATTAGCTGTGCTAAAAGAACCTCAGCAAGAAGAATGATATATTCTGATCGCCTAACAATGATCTTATTGCCTAAGGATTTGAACACACAAGCTGAAATTTCTTCAAACAAATATATATAGAAAAAGAATTACAGATTTTCCATTAGATTGATAATAATTGAATATATAATCAAAAAGTAGAATATTTATATTGAAAAAATATAAGGAATATTTATATTAAATATAGCTAAAACAGGTTAAGATAATGGAATTAATATTTTTCCAACCCTCCTTAGATAAACCATTCTATCAGACCATCATGAGAGCGTTCATTAAACCCTACTCTATATACCTGGGTAAGTTTGAAAATAGCAAGGCTTGAAGTCAGATCTATTTAAAAAGTGAGCAGTTGTGGTATCTTATGCTTCCAGTTTAATTAATTACAAACTCTTCACACCATCATCATACTTCTCAGGGCACAGGGTGAAGGGACAGATGAAATGGAAAACCATGAAAATGGATCCCAAGGGATCCCAAGGGATCCATTTTGCTTTTCATTCTGTATCATCAATGAAGAACACACCATAGGCTGAAAAGTATTTATCTCTATTATCTCTATTATGAATTATTATTAAAATAATACGAATGATGGAAAGGAAGATGAACTACGGTTCACTGGAGACTAAGGAAGCCTTGAATACATTAAATGTATAAAAGAAACAAGGACTATTCAAAACTGTCCTCACATCTCACATGATTAGGAAGGACCCATTTTAATTTTGGAAAAAGGTAGTAGTTGAACTCTGTATCTAATTTGAACTTCTTCATTCTAACACAATCTTCCATTCATCTACAGACAGGATACAAGCTATAACACTTTTTCCCATTTATTCTTCTTGAATATCATAAACCAGATATGTTTCTGATGACTCTACTTAGGCATCATTTTTACAATGTCTGCTACAATATATTAGCAAAAAATACCCCAGAATGCAGAAAGACAGCAGAGGGGGAATGCACATCTAAAATAATTACAAAATACAACTTTATTACATTTTTACATTAAAACAACATGTGGGTGTGCTAACGCGAATTTCAGCCGCTCTGCTCAAATGCTGCCACTTTAACTCAGAGAAAATTTATAGTATTTGGGACTTGGGCCTTCACTTTGTGACGCCACTGCTATGATCAATGGAAAGAATGCTTGGAGCCTGATCATTTCTAAAGATAAAACAAAAACACATCATGCATTTTGACCTGTACCTTTACTTGCATGGCCTGTATGAAAGAAAAATAAAGGGAAAAACATAAGTAAAAGAGATGAAAAGATGGTAACTTTACAAGTTAGTAATAAACTTACTCAGCTCTATCAGGACAGTAAATATTGTAAGTTTGTAGCTAAAACAATAAACTGTGAGTGTATAATTGAGACCTTAGTGAAATAATTTTTATCCAGCTTAATCCTTATTAAATGATTGTACTTCTAAATTTATCTGCTGCTATTCAGCATGATATAATACATCACTATTCAGTGCTTCAGCATGTAAGGAAGTATATCTAATAAGTAAACACATCAATATACTAATTACTGAAACTTTCCCCAGTATTGTTAAAAGGAACAAGGTGTTTGGAATTCTGGATAAACCAATAATGAAAAATATTCCAACAATATAACCCTTCCTACCCCCAACCCTAAATATCAATGAGAAAAAAAATGCTTAGAAATAGAAAACAAAATCAAGACACCACCAAGAAGATGGAACATTTCACTTATAGCTGTATTTTCCCATTGTCTAACACGTTACTGTCTTGTACACAGTCTGAGAGAAAACTTGAGTTAAGCTCATATCTCCCAGCAGTACCCATTTTGAGAACACTATTATAAACTCAGCTGTAACTCACACATACAGTTTTATTTACCTCTTTATTATGTTAATACCATACATACATACACATAAATGAACATGTATTCATAGCCAAAGCTAGGTTATGATTGTGTCATGTAATATCAAAAAGATAACAAGACTATGTTGCTACAGTGAAACAGCACAAAAGTTTAAGCATTACTTAAGGGAATCCTTGACTGAGCATGGGAAAATACTGTAGAAATCTGTTGATTAAAAACAAAGAGAAAAACGCATAAAAACAAACTCTACCCCCTGCTTTCCATGATTTCTCTCATTCTAACTTTGCTTTCTTGTGATACTCGAAGTAGTCTATAATGTTTGCTTTTTGGCCTCAAACTTTGAAGCCAAGCTACTATTAAAATGTTTCTATATCCTACGATAATTATGTCACATAGTAAAGACCTTCTGTAAATCAAAAAAGAATGACAGACTAATAACCAAATAAGTGGTAAGTACCTTAGAATCTTCAATACCGTACTTAGACAAATAATACATTTTAACTGAAAATGTGTGAAATATGTAGATGCTGCACAGACATGGTTCAGTAGATACACGTTAAAGGTAAGTAAAGGCAAGTAAATGCTAATTCCATTTCATTTATTAAAAATGACCATAAAAGTAATCCATTCATAATTTACCATAATATAAGTAAAGGAAATATATTCTATGCAATTGAAATGTTCAATGTTGAGATCTAAAATTCTTGCAGAAAATATTAATATAAAATCCTCAAATAACCATAAATTTGCAAATAATATGTATAACGTATTACAGATGGGCACAAATCATAATGCTGTTTTGTAATACAAACTTGATTTTTTGACTGCCTCAGGCTTCTATAATAGGCCTATACAGATGCTTTTTAAAAATAGATATAAAATTGTATTAATGAATGCCAGTCATATTAAACTTCAGTAGGATATACAAGTGTTTAGCAACTGAGGTTATATATCCAACCACACCTTCATTTAGATTCCAAAGATTACACAGAAAAATTGCCCACATATGTATTACACATTTATTACGTACATGTTAATGTCTACATTTAGACTTTTATACCAATTAACCGTAAAACAATAGGGAATTATTACATTCTAATAAAAATACTATTTTATCAACAAACCTATGAAGGATTCAAAAACAACAAATACAGGATGAAAAGAACATGTTTAATTTCTCCATTTCAACTGCCATCACAAATCTCTTATTTCAATGCAATCTAAGTTACCAGTCTCTCTCGCACTAAAAGTTCTCTAACTTACCATTCCCCTCCGAGCACTCTGCTGCCATTTTTTTAGAAAAGAAAAATTAAAAAACTTTCTCAGCTGTTATTATATTTATTTGAGAATATATTAACAAAGTTAATATTGTATAATCAAAACACAATGGGTACTATATCTTTTTTTTATTTATTTATTGTAACAGTGAATCATTTGTCACCATTGATATCAGCTACAGAAAAATAACGTAACCCTAAATCTTCATCCTCAGCACAACTTTTTCTGCATTTGGCATATAAAGATACAGAACCTCCCATGATATATCAGACATTACACATTACCACCATCACAGCATCCTAGATCTTTGGAAAGCTGGTAGTCTCTGCTATAAAGTAGGCAGTTGCCTAAAGCAGTCTGGGATCAGCATAGGGCCCTTCGCCTTTAAAGAGAACTGTTCGTGTTGGACTCACTGTTAATGGCCAGTGTTCACTTTCACATTTATTTATATGTTCTCATGCTGGGTAAATACTGTATATAATTGCTTTCATTAAACATAATGTGAATAAAGGAGAACTCATAATAAAGAGGAAAGTGCTAGTTATTCTTCTGTCGTACTGTCATTTCTGAGCTAAATGTTAATACTAAAGCAAGAAATTATAAAAATATTGTTCCCTAACATAATGTGCATTACTGATTACTCCATTAATATATAAATAAGTAACAAACCTCATAGTAAATTCTGAAATTCTGTTACTTAGATAATTTCTTGTTCATTCTAAACTATGCAGTCTTAAAAAAAAATCAGATATAAATGCATGCTTTAATGAACACACTGGGGTTTAAGAGCACTTATATGATATATTATAAAATGTTATAAATTTCCTGATTAGAAACAATATATAGAGAACCAATACAACACTTCTAAACGATGCCTCATGTATTGTATCATGGCATTTGAGTCCTGAAAAATGGCCTAAATGATCAGCTGTTCTGCAATCACTATTGCAGATATGGTACCAGGTTAACAAAACATTCAGTCATTAACAACAGTCTTTTATTTCTGTTCCTATATTAGCAATAACCATGCACAACATCCTTGAATGTTATGATTTTGCATTAGTATGCTTACAAAAAATTATACGTATATAAAAAGATTTATGATCTCAGTGTATTGTATGGCCATATGAAGAAAAGCACATTACATATGCATCTACATCTATGTTATATATAAAAATATATTAGTTAAAATATATATAACAGGTATTTGGAAATCTAATTTTAAAACTAAACCCTTTCAAATTTGGGTTATATAAATTCTTGATGCTGAATCCCTGTGATTTTATCTAAATCAGAGCAGTATGAGGCTATCCTTTTTTTGGTGAAGATTTGTTTTGTCATTCCTGCCATGCCATCTTTTACTAAAATATGACACTAACAGTTTACACCATCTTTTCAATACTGCAGAGAGATACAATTCAGATAAAATATGAATTATCTGATTCTAATCTACCATGATCTGAAAAAAAAAAATAAGAAAAAGAAAGAAAAGATTGATTTATTGGCTCCTGAGACCAATTCTAACGCACAAATTTCAAAATCTATGTATTATATGTATGTGTAGCAATTGCCATATGATAAAGTATAGAGATTTCTGTTAGACTGTGTTAGCATGTAATTAACCATCACATAACGTGCATTATGTCCACTAATCATCTCACTAATGAGGATTATACAAACACTTCAATACTATCATTAAATTTCAAAGAGCTGTATCTTGAAAAAAAGAAAATGCACTAAAAAATTCCTTTTCAGAATTTTCAATATAGTTTGAACTGCTGTTCAGTATCAGTCATGAACTAATGATGAGCAGAAAATCCACTATTTTTACTTGTAAACTTTCCAGTAATATGATTTGGCTCAACCAAGTTTCAAAACAAAAACTTAGAAAAGAAGCAAATGTTTTTCAAGAGAATTAAAAAAATGTAATGAGACATTTTTTCTGACTCTCTATTGTATAAAGTTGGGCTTACTGTAGCTAAGTTACAGACAAAATCAAAATACAGTGAAATACAAAACAACAAACCCCACCTCTTCTTGAAGCATTTCTAAACAGGATTTCTCAAAACACATTATAAATATAAATGATTTTTTTTCCTATATTTACCAACACTACCTTGGAATTATATTTCATCTGACTTGTGGATCTTGTTATGAGCAAGGCAGTCTTCCTCAGCTAATGTCAAAGGACACAATGACATTTTCTCTATTATGCAGGTAACAAATGTATTTTCCAGCCATCATGTCAGCATCTTGTCATATTGAAAATGAGTAAAAAAAAGAACTGAATGTGGTCATTAATAAGAAATGAGAAAAACAGTGCACATATGGCACACTATGCGTATGAATAAAGAGAGATATGCAAATGCAGCATTACTCCGTCAAAGCTGAACAATACCGACATTCACAAGAAAAAGAGCAGGTGGACTTACTGTCACTTATTTTTACAAAATATTCTACCTGATTTGTTTTTTAAAGGACCAACAAGCTATATTACATATTACGACCCATGTTCTCTTTTATATGTAACTTCTTCAAATCAAGACCCATGTTTTAATCTCATGTCTTTGAAAATTTAACACACTTATTAACTAACTCAAAGGTACATAGTCTATATTGTGCATAGTTGTTTCCATGCCTGTCATCAAGAAGCAACATTATTTTTTGTTTCTTCTATCAGCAGAGCAGCAGCAATCTGAGTAGATTTTCAGAGCCTTCTTACAAAGTATTAAACACATCTGAAGATTTAATTGATCCAAATATTTTTATTAACTTACTTTAGACATCTTGCTTTTGGTATCTCCTGTTAAAAATGCCAAGTTGTTGATTTCATTCTGAATCACAAAATTTTGTTCTTCTCTTTTGAAATTCTAAAAACAACCAACAAAAAAATCACAAACAATTTAATTCATCTGCATGTACCACACCTATATTTACAGATGGAATGAAATGGAGAAAAAAGTATACATCTTATCTTACATGTGATTTACACCACAGGATAAACACTTCAGCTACCATTCGGAAGAGTTCATCAGAGTCTGCATCTGGTTTCTTTAGCCAATTGGCTCTGGTTAAAAATAAAAAATAAAAATAAGACATTTTAAATAAGACACCTGAATATAGATATTGGTCTCTTTAATGGATTGGGTTACGTTTGTGTAGTTAGTCTTGGAACTTAACAACAGTCACTTCAATTTTCCATGACCATGGCTACAGAGGCCATTTTTTATGGCAGTTTAACTTGTCTCCAACAAAATTCCTTATTCTTGGTTACTTATTTTTGCCTGTCACCCTTCCCCATGGTGACAATGTGTTTTTGTGCCTTCCATGAATTGGACCAGAAAACAAACCTAGCTGAAAAACAGAACTCATTCACTGAGTTTTTCTCTTCCTTTTTCTTTTTTCCTTTTCTTTCCATAACAAAACCTTTTCCTTTCTTTTTTCTTTTCTTTTTTTTTTTTTAAAGAAAATCATTGTGTTGATCCAAAGAAGAACACTAATGGGAAGAGGATGAAGAGTAAAAGGAGTTTAATGAGCGGGTAGAGCTGTAAGGAGTGACTGCTTTAATTGGTTTATTTTTGTAATGCAGGAACTAATACAACTTCAGTCTGTCTGCACAAGGATCATCAGTAAACTTGGGCAAATGAACTAACAGATGCAGTTCTCTTAAATATCTCTAAATTAAAATGCACTAATATGCCCATACATAAAGTAGGCATAGAATCATAGAATTATTAAGATTGGAAAAGACCTCCAAGATCATCTGGTCCAACCATCTCCTACCACCAATATCACCCACTAAACCATGTCCCTAAGCACCACCTCCAGCCTTTCCTTAACACCCCCAGGGACGGTGACTCCACCACCTGCATGGGCAACCCATTCCAATGCCTGACTGCTCTTTGCGAGAAGAAATGTCTCCTAATTCCCAACCTCAACTTCCCCTGGTGCAGCTTGAGGCCATTCCCTCTAGTCCTATCACTGGTTACCTGTGAGAAGAGGCGACCCCCAGCTCCCCACACCTTCCTTTCAGGTAGCTGTAGAGAGCAATAAGGTCTCCCCTGAGCCTCCTCTTCTCCAGACCAAACAACCCCAGTTCCCTCAGCCGCTCCTCACAGGACTTGTGTTCCAGGCCCTTCACAAGCTTTGTAGCCCTTCTCTGGACATGTTCCAGGGCCTCAATGCCCTTCTTGTACTGAGAGGCCCAAAACCGAACACGGTACTCGAGGTGCGGCCTCACCGGAGCAGAGTACAAGAGGACGATCACCTCCCTGGGCCTTCTGGCTACACTATTTCTGATATAAGCCAGGATGCCACCTGGGCACATTGCCAGCTCATGTTCAGGTATCTGACAGCCACCATGAAAGGAATTGTAACATTTTAATTTAATCCTCATTAACTCCATCCCTGTAGTTGGACTTCTGTACAGCTTAGTGAAGTCTGTGTTTTTAAAAATTAAGTGTTCTCCTGCCAACAAGATCTGATTTAGTAAAGCCTAGTGCATCTAGAAAGAGTAAATTGGTTCACAGCATAAATGAACATGCATGCAATGAAAATGCTCTTAGCTATCCTGTTATGTACTAGCACCTAGAAAAATTTAAGTGGACACTGACTGTGTATATTAGAACAGTGTTGTTAAGAATAGCATTAAAATACTGTAGATACTTAGATACTATAGATACTTCAAATACTCTTCTGAAGAGGATCTCAGGAGTGTGGTCTGGGGCAAAGGAAAAGGAAAGCGTAGGCACGGAATAATCCTTAAGTAAACTGTTGAGTAGAAAATCTTCTGGTTATTCCAAAGGCAATACAATATTGTTCAAACATTTTTATCTCCTTCTTAAAGAAATGCAAAAAGAGAAGATAAATATTTTTGTAGTATTAACTACATATATAGTGATTCAATTGAGGCAAAATAGCTTTTCACCCCTTCATTAGTTAAGAGTTTTAGCCATTTTTTAATTTTCAAAAGGTATACTCCTGTGTAATGACATTGGGCTGCTGTAATATACATGAAAACTCTGGTCAGGATATGAGTTCTCCACAGTAACACTGCAGTTATAATACAACCAGATAAGCCAAAATGCTTGTGAGAAAAAGATGTGAATTCAACATAACCCATCCTGTAAATTAAGAATCTTAAACTACTCAGGATCTGAATTCAGGAAAACATGAAATGCATTATTTTCTTCCTGATTATCTGATCACTGATTCGAAGTAAATTAACCAATAAATATGAGTTTAATTATTATTTACCTGTTGTTGTCTACATAACGTATCAACATTGGATAGAAGGCGTAGAGGTCTCTACAAAGAACAGCAAATTCATCGAGAATGAGTAGCTCAGCTTCCTGGGTGTCAGTTTTACTGTCTGCTTTCAGTTGCTCCTCTTCCATCACAATCTTTATAGCTTTCTTCTTCAATTTCTCAAGTGTTGGAATAAAGTGAGTTTTCAGCAGATCTGGTCTGGCTTTGCTGATGATAGGCTGAGCATAAACTACACATAAAAATACATATGACCTTACGATTAATACACAATTGATGCTTTTAATTGTATTAATATGAATCCTCTGTGGTTATAGAAAACAAAGGTCATAGCACTCCACGTATTTCTGGAGCACCATAAAACTATTAATTATACTATGATTATAGCTTTCTCAACCATGTATATTGAGAGGTTAAAAGCCAGTTACTGGGAATTCAGATTATATGTATTTCAGTATTATGTCAGAGTATCCCAGGTTGGAAAGGCACCAGCAAGGATCATTGAGTCTGACTCCTGGATCCATACAGGAACATCCAAAAATAAAACCTTACTTCTGAGAGCACTGTCCAAACAACTCTTGAATTCTGACAGGCTTGCTTTTGTGACCACTTCCCTGGGGAGCCTGTTCCAATGCCTGACCACCCTTCCTGTGAAACACCTTTTCTAACATCCAACCTGAACATTCCCTGTCAAAGCTCCATGCCATTCTCATTCCTTCAGGTCCTGTTGCCGTCACCAGACAGCAGATATCAGTGCCTGCCCTTCCACTACCCCTCATGAGGAAGCTGTAAGGCCACCGTGAGGGCTCCTTCTTTTGACACTCTCTAATAGATTTTCATGTGTCTCTAACCTTGTTGGAATCTCAATAAAATAAGGATTGAGTCACTCAGTCCTCAAAAAACAGCTTTTTGGGAGGTTTCTTTTCTGTTTTTGTTTGGTTGGTTGTTTTTTAATACAATGTTTAAAATAGTCAGAAGGCAGTGTTCTAGAAAAATTTGTCTTTTGACTTCAGCAAGCTAACATAGAGAGAATGAATGACTCATTCAAGATCATATATCTGTGTTGTGGAAACATTAGTAAGATAATGCAGACCACCTAAGTCAAAAATCCTTTCAACAACCACACTAGTACATTATCCACTTTTGATTAGCAGTGTCTACAAAACTGGAAGCACTGGTCTCCATAATTAAGCAATGAACTTCTTACTAAATTTTAATGGAATTCTTAATATTAGCTTAAGACCTTTCAGTATGTAGAATAATTCTCAAAACCCAGTACTGATATAGCATTACAATTTAGCAGGAAAAGTCTATTTTTATATAGATTTTCTTGACTCACCATATGGCATACTATATTCCTACCCTAAGATGAATGCTAACATTTGTATACAGTAGATTCTTTCAGCTAGCTGTCTGCTAATATCTTACAGGACATTTTGAGAATTTTTCTCATCATTTAGTATTTGACAAAGCAACTACTTCTGAATGCTAGTTACTACTTTTTTCTTTTTCTTCACCGTATATCATTTTTTCCCTTTGTCTTGATACTTTACGAACAAAAATCACAGTATTTATACACTCTACTGCAATGCCCAATTCTTTGGTGTCTTGAGACTTAATGGTATTTACAACTCCAGATTAAGTACTAAGGCTTTTATGTAGTGTATAGGGAAGGTAAGATTTTCAAAATCCATTCTGTTGTATAGAAAGCTCTCTGCTTACAGTGATACTATGGTGCACACACAAAAATAATAACAAACTTTAGAAAAGAAAGACAATCTCTTATTGTTCTTTATCTGCTTTTTACCTGACCTTCTTCCTGCTGATTTTAATTAAAAAAATATTGTATCACTGGGTAATATGGTAAATTGTAGCATAGGAATTAAATATTATTAGATACAACTACTCTCTAAAAATATTTACAGTACCTGCAATTCTCTTCATCCAAGATGCTTCATCTATTCCCAGATTGTTGTTAATGATTTTCAGAATGTTTCCCAGAATGATGCTTAGATGTTCAGATGTTATCATTGTACAGAAAGGCCCAGCACTTTCAGGAACACTCTCGGACCCTCGTTCCCACCAGTAGGACAAATAGTTGCATAGCATGGGTAAGATAACCTCAATTACATGAGGCATTTCAGTATACCTTGCTCCAGACTCTGCTAAATCATTAATTTCCTTTATTAGTCCATCCAACTGGGGGATCTCTGGACACATCTCCTCTACTGTATCAGGCATACCTAAAACTGCAGGTAGAATAGAAAAGGGTAAAAACCAAAAAGATTAATTAACAAAATACAGGAGATCATCTACATTTAAACCTAAAAAATACAAACAACATTTTCACTGTTTTTTTTTTCTTGTCACCATCTTGGACAGACATAAACAATAAGACTTTGGGACATACAAGGGTCTCTTATCTAACAAGTTATGTCTTTCTGATGATGTGCATATAGCACTGATGTAGACAATAGCAGCCTCACACATATAGTGTCCTGCAGTTTTCTGCTAACCAGCCCAGCTATGTAGAAGTGAAAAACTGAGAACTTGTATCAATATTAGAAAAACACTGGCCATAGTTTTCACAATCATTCACAACTTTCATGTTCACCAGCAAAAAAATCAAATCCATTTCAGGGTACAAACGGGCTTTTAGTAATATTGTGACCAGCTCAAGGTTATGGGTAAGACTAAAACTTAAGTGTACTTTGTTTACAAACTCAGCAAATCTACCCCCCATATGAGATAGATAAGAGTCTGTCAAGAATAAGTGAAATAGAAGCATGTGAAGAAAAACTGTGTAGAAGGACTTCTGCTCCCTTGATTAAAGTTTCATAGAATCAGTCAAATTCTGCCAGGAGCTCCCTATATTGAACTGCATTAGAGTACTGGTAAGACAACCAGGTAGCATAGATATTTTTTCTGTTCACATGAATAAAAAAACATCTTTTGCGTGTTGCTAGTCAGAACACATAATTGTACAATTTGCTAAAACCTTCTATAATGTGAATGTGACCTTAGGTTAAGCTTCAAATATTACTGTATTCAGCTTCAGCAAAGAATTCAAACATGATGTTCAGAAAAACATTGACATGCGAGAAGAAAGGGAATAATGCTAACATAGTCTCAGCAAGGCTCAAATGATAAGCAACAATATAGTGATAGTAGGAGTTTTCTCCTTTTAAAAAAAAAAAAACAATTTCTTTCTAATATTTGGGGAGAAGCAAACAGCTTTATTCAATCATTTATTTATTTTTTCCTGAGGAATGATACTTACTTGCTCTTTCTCTTGCACTTTTTGTGTTGAAGACAGACAATGGGTTGTAATGGTTGAGAGAAGGTTCAAGAAATGCTACCGGAATGGCTGCCGCAAGAGATGCTAAGCACTCACCAAGTGCAGGGCGCTGCCTGTATACGACAGATACTAAAAGTTATCAGAGAAAAAAAGTCTTTCACTGGGCTTCCAATATCTAGCATGCATTATAAAGCAACATTAACATTTATCGCTGATTCAGTTTATCTTTGTAACACAGAAACTATTTGACAATTTTGAAAAATTGTATTTCTCACATGAACAAAATTATTGGAAATTACAATGGTACAGGAATACATTTTTTAAAAAATACCCCACACCAAATGTTTTACATTAAAGGTGAACTGTGTCTCAGTGTAACTACAGACTACAGAAAACATGTCTACAACGTGCACAAAGAATAGGTTAGTGGTCACATTATACCTTTTCTTTTTATACCCATTGCTTTGCTACACCCATGTCTAACATCCAGTGCTTATGGTTCTTGCCAACTAAGTGGAGACCTGTGCTTTGAGCTCTTCCCTCAAAAAGCAATTAAAAGACAATCAACTTTTGTTTCCTGTGATATCATCCTGACTCCTATAGTTAGAGTAAGGGTGAGGCACTTTCTATTTTGCCTACAAGATCAGTGTCAAAATGTATTAAAGATTTTTAAGTCTAGAAGGAAAAAAAAAAAGTGTGTAGCTTTATAATTTAGTGATGCACATATAAATGACTAAATGTGCAGATATGTGAACATGAGATTTTGTGCACGGGTACATGCATGCACATGGGAAGAAAGAGGAACTGTCCACCAGACAGCTCTTGCATTTTTCATGGAACAATTACTGAATAAATTCTGGACAGATGGAAGTGGAGAACAGCATTCCTATGCAAATGCTCTCCTAACTGGACTACAGAGCTGTATTTCCTCCAGTTTAGTATCTCTTGGACCCTGTAAATTTTAAACTTTTAAGATCATGTACAGTGCCTAAAATATAGGCTTCAGAAGAATAGGAAGGGTTAATGATTACCTCTGCTCCTGTCTTTTGACAGACTAGCAATTAAGGTTCCTTTTTCTGAAGTAGCAGATACAGATATGAGCCTCTTCTAATGGAAGAGGATCCAAAATCCAGGTTTTGGAACATACCGAAAGCACTAGATTCTTTAAAGAATTTAATACCCACTCTTTTTAAAACACAAGTAACTGGTAAATGGAATTCCTTTGTAGAGTTAAAGGGTGTCATAATGCTCTACATATGGTCTTTAGGATTTTATGGTCTAGACAACTGTTCTGAGAACTCTGTTTAGATTTATGTGTGAGACAGACATTAAGTACTCAACCTACTTACCACACAGGCATGTCTGGTAATATGCAGTAGCCAAACTTTGGGAAGCTTAAGGGTGACCCATGGAAAAATTTAGTTTTCCCTATGGTTGAACTAAACTCCCTGACGATACACAGCAATATGCAGGATGATTTGTTTTGCTTTTATTCAGTTTGGCATTTCTTTGTGTAGAACTGAACTCTGAGATATAGGCAACTACATTCCACCTAAAGTGTATTTTAAACATGTTCACACTGTTTCAGATTCACTTTTAATTCAAAACGCTTTATTACATACACAACAAGCTCCTAAGAAAAAGAAAATTTTGCAAGCTGAGTTTTTCACTCAATACCTTTCAACATAGATGTTCTTCCCAGTCCCAAGGGAATAGAGGCTACAAAGAATTCTATAACATGAAACTTGTACATCACCCACTAGAGGAAAACAAGAAGTAGGTAATCAGTATTTATTCAGCTAAAGACTACTTTCTAAATATAAAACAATGTAATTTTAACCAATGAATACATGGTATCTAAAACTTCAATTTATCTTCAACTTTTCTGATACTTATATGTCACCTACAAGCATTCCAAAACAGATCATCAGACATTCAAATAAGCCAGCAGGTACTTGTTAAAAAAAATTGTGCGGACTATCACATTTGCAGAATGTAATTTCAACTTAAACCACATTCAGTCTGTGTATATAGCCTTTAGAAACATGATCTAGAGGCTCCCCACCTTCTTAAAGTTTTTTAATTGCTATCTATCTTTGAATCACCTTCTTCTATGGAACTCTAATCCCCAAATACACTTAAGAAATTTTAGAATAGCATATTGCTGCATCTCAAGGAAGCATTTTGATAATTTTAAGTTAAAATACGCAAAAAAAATCAAGGAAACTTTAAAAGCATTAACGCTGGAAATACATCTGTTACTGAAAAAGGGAATTCATTCCTTTGAATTCCTGTTTTAATTATTTAAAAAGTATTATTATAAAATAATTCAGAATTTTAAAAAAGTACTTACAAAGTAAATCAACTCCAAACTGATACTGTGAAATATGCTCAAAAATTGATGTCAAGACAGGTAACAATGCTACTGTAGTATAATTGATATTCTGTGAAACACCCTTGATTTGTGTTCGTGAATGGGTAAATTTTCCAAGTTTAAGATTTTCTGAAGTTTTTTCCAGATCTTCAGCTGCATTTTCAAAAAAGGCACGTAATCCAGCTTTAACTAGCTCAGATCCCGATTTCATAACAGTTCTGAAAAATAATAAAGGAAAAATATTAATTTTACATTGATCAACAATATACTATAGATGTGTGAAGTACACATTATTTACATTCTATCAGTCTTTGAAGATACATAGGTTTCAGTGTACTTTATATTATGAACTGAAGAGGACAGTAGTACCTAAATAGCCATATAAGCAACACTGTCATTGTAGTATTTCATACAAAATAATAACAGCAGAGAATCTGCTTCCGCAGACTTCTTGTTCCTGTTTTTGTGATCTGCCCTTAAGTATGACAATGCCTTCCCAGAAAACATCACCATACTCTAAATTTTTATGGATGCCACAGTAACTAGGTATGCAAATCAGGATACACATTTATGTGTAAACCTAGAAAACGCAACATTAGCATTCCAGTCCCATTCCTTAATCTTGCACTTTTCTCCAAACGTTTGATGAAGTTCTCCTGTGTCATGTGCATTGTCAAGTTCATTGTCAGGCTGCTGCATAACATAAGCAGGCGAGAAAACAGTCCAAATAAAACTATCCTAGATGGTATTTAAATCTACTTAAGCATTTTAATGGTACATGGTAGAAGTGAGTAAAAAGCCCATACATTCTCATATTCTGAGCACTTCTAATGCCAAATTTTCAACCATGCACTGAACTGTTATAATAGAACAGTAGATATCTACTACAGAACAACAGAACAATAGCTATCTACAAGCATCAATACTTGCAGTTCCAAAGTTTGTGTCATTTATCTCTCTCAATAAAGTCCTCAAATGCTCTTGGAGAGCTTGACAGGAGTTTTCAATACTTTAGTCACAGACAATGAACCCCTGCGTGTGCTAATATGGTGGTTGTTATACTGAAACTACTAGTATCAGTAATTACAAATACGGAGTAAATAATACAGGAGTAGTCTAATTGCCCTGAAAAGCTCTGTGATGCCTATGTAGTTTTGTAGTTGGTACAATTCTTTTTAACTTACCGAGTGTCAAGAGACTGAGCTAAGATGTGCAGGCAGCTAACCATTGTTGTAGAATCACTACCTGTTTAGAAAGAGATACTGTGAGAGCACAATAGCACAGAAAATGTAGGATAATCTAATAATCTAAAATGTCACTACTGGAAATATGCAGGTTAACAGAACATGGAATACATATTCCACCCCAGGAGTTAGGTCTGGTTCCAGAACTAACATTCATTTTCTTAAGTCCATTTGTATAAAAGAATTGAAAAGAGTAATTGGTGTCTACTTAGGGATCATTTTTATCACTTGACCCTGAAATACTATGAGCTTTGTATCCTGTAGCTTATAAATTTCTTTCATAATTTTCCTACCAGTACCTTTAAAAGAGGTATTCGACAAGCTTATAGCTTGTGAAAAGGTTCAGTTAAATAGAAATAACTGTTACACATTCTTCATGTTTTTAACTTTATTAAGATCTTTCTTAACAACTTACCAAAAATTGAGATCCTATGTCTAACAAGAGCAGCTAGTTTGCAGAACAGGCTAAAGTAGAAGAGAACAGAAAACAGCAAGACAAGACAGGACAAAGATTAAAGATTTGTTTAGAATATATGAGGTAAAGAATAATAAGAATATGAAAGAGAAAACACAACATAGTTCCTGGAAGGAGCATTTCAAATCACACATGATGACAGTAGTCTGTGAAATAACTGCATTAAGCAGCATAATCTCAGAAGCTTCTGCATTCTCTCATTCTCTAAGCTTCTCTAATTCAGAAATTACTTGAAACATGAAATTTTATTTTCATTACAGCAGATTCCAACAATTACATATTATATGGTTGAGTCACTCTTTATAGCTAGGAATTATTTCTGAGCAAGAAATTTTGGTAGGAACAAGAAAAAAACTGAGCAATATTTTCTTGTTTTGCTATAAATCTTCATACTATTTCAAACAATTTGAGAAGGTATCATTTGCAAATATTTTGCCTTGTGTATTGCTCATGATAATCCTGAAATATTTACAGATTTCTGGCAAGTATGTCAGGAGCTTGCATGTCTAACCTCTCTGTCAAAATAATAGGATAATTAAAAGAAAAATCACCAACTCTCTTGAGATTAAAGGGGCTACCTTAACTTCTAAAAACAAAGACAGCTAGGAAGACTTCCTTATCATCTGTGATACACCTTACAAATGGAATTAAAATGTAATAAAATGAAGCAAACATACTTTAGAAATTGATATAGTTTCTTACTAATAAAAGATTGTCATTTTTATCTGTACAATAGCAAGAAAAAAAATACTTCCTTTAAGAGGAAAATGCTGATAGCTAATTTTCTCAACTAAGAATGGACAAAGAATTGTAAGATATTTTTAGATTTCTAATAGCAAGCATGCTATACATCTAACTTATTTCACATGCCTTTGTAAAGGCATTTTGTAAAAGCCTAATAAGCATCTCTCTAACTTCATAAACCTGACCTGACTGACGTTAGGGAAATACGAGCATTCAGAAAGGAAGCATGATATTAAATGAAATGAAACTTCGATCCTCCTGAACCTGAACTAACTTCCCTAGCTACTGGAGGACCATCTTGTACATCTACATTAAATATACCTGACAGCTCAGAAAAGCAGCATCTTAGCATCTTTGGAATGCTGTTATGGGGAGCTGCAATATAAAAACTAAAACCTACCTAGAAGATGGTAAAGAAAGTGTAATAATAATTTAGGGGAAAAAAAACACAACAACAACAACAAAAAAAAACATGTCAGAAGATAAATGGAAAGATGGACCCTAGAAAGTTCAGTCCTAGGTCTGGTCTTATATAACAACAAGCAAACAACAAGCAAACAGCCTTTACTTTAAAAATTTATATCTACTGGAATAAGTAGTTAGCACTGGTCAACAGAATGAAGGAAATGTGAGAAATTGACAGCTTAAGTAAGAAATCATGAGAGTAAAATACAGTTTGAAAGATTATAATACAAAATTTCCCATAGAAAATAACCAGCAGCATACCTTCAATGGGGAGAAAAAAAAGATTGACGACAAAAATATTATCTGACCAATTAAACACTCAGCTGTGGTTAAGGTATGTTTTTTATATATATATATTTATATATATATATATTTATATATATAAAGCGTCTATCACCGTGTTGATAAACACTCTTTGAAACCACTCTGACGGCAGGGGTAAGAACAGGAGTTGGCCTGTTAGTACCTCAGCACTTCTGTTTCCAACCAATTTAAAAAAAAAAAAAAAAAAAAGCCACAAGACTGCTACCAGCCTGGCCGGCTGGCTGGTGTTTAATACTGCTACTCCATCAGGGTTAAGAAGAAATTAAATAATCATTTTAAAATGTTAATTGCAGAAAAATCAAAGTCATATTTTTGTAAAGGCAAGACATTGTAAGTTAAAAGGCAACTGTCTCTTTTTGATTTTTTTAGAATAACTGAGTCAAATGGCTGATTCCAACTAAGTCTGACATGGTACACTTGTCTAGAAAACTATAAAATTCCAGAAATTTGGGGGTAGGGGAGAGTGAGCAATTTTGTAGAGAAGAGAGAAACTATAATTCCCCCTAAAAAGCTTCATCATGGTATTTTCACATTTTCTCATATTTGAAAATTCAAATGTGAGACCATTTAAATGACCCAACAGTGGGCTAAGTTTCAATCAGAAACTGTTATCAACAATAAAATAGAAATCCGTCAAAAATTAAGCTTTATTAGTTTTATTGCTCACAGCATCATGTATGAATAGTTGTGATACTCTCCCCCTTACAAGTATTTGTTCATGGTGAAAACAGGGAAATGTACCTTAGTACATTAATACCGTAGTAGAAGAACTCTGTACCAACATCTTTTAGGCTTCAAAATTATTTCCAAAAAGAAATGCAGAAATGCCTGAATTGAATATGAATGACATCACTTTTGATCCACAGCCTACTATTTGAATGTTTCAGTGAAGCACACAGCTCTCAGTTTCTAAGTAAGCCTTGAAAACTATCTGATGTGTGACTAGTGATATTCCTTCATATGCCCTTTGTTCCAGCACCACCCAGACTCCATCACAGACACGTAGTAAAGCTTCACAGGACCAGGCTGGGATTCCCTGACTTTCTTCCTTTTAGCTATCATTCTGACAATGACAGAGGCAGATGTCTTCTCAATAGATCCTGGTTGACAAAACTCCATTGGGAAATAAAAAACAGGAGGGAGGATGAGGAAAGGCAGCCAGCTGTTTCTGAATTTTGCCATTGGGAGTAGAATTTAGAACAAGAATTCAATAACGGGAATGTAGAACCTGGGAAAACAAGCAAGCTAGAATAATAAAAAACAATAGATGGGACATAATGGAAGAAATCAAATAGATCCCTAAGGACTCCCCAGTGATCTACACTCCAAGTATCTCCTAACAACATCTTACATATGTTCCCAACACATACCTCAGTTAACTCTCTTAGTCATCCTTCAGTTTGTTCCAAGCTTCATGAAAACATGCAGTGGTAAGATATTAAAAGATCCTTGTGCCCTTTTTTATGACATTCTAGCACAAGGCAACCCATTTTTTGGGTATATTGGGTAATTTTACTAAAGGTCAGACCCCAAGAGCATTGTACAATCCTCAGCCCCCCAGTACAGACTGGAATTGTTCTCTACTTTCACAGATGGCAAATGGTGCATTATAACAGTTCTTTCAGTATGTCAAGAAATACAGAATTTCCTGCAAGAGTACTTCAGTTGTCTCATACCTAGGACCTTTGACAAGGCCTGGGCAAAACTTTTTTTTTTGTGATCAAATCTGTAGTGCAGTCTGTCAACTAAATAGTCCTGCTTCATAATGTCTGATGTGCAATTTCAACTGAGAGAAGTCTTAGGCCCAGAGAACTATTATTTTCCTTATCCCATAAATGTGCTTTAGATTTTGCTCATGCAGTTTAGATTTTGCTGAAATAAAAACTTCTGAAAAGTGTTTATATTAATAGAACTTTTTTACTTTATGCCAGACATAATAATTAATGAGCATTCTCATCAGAAAATAATTAATTGTAAAGAAGGACACTGAGATTCTGAAGAGTAAATCAGAGAAGGAAAGCTTATCTGGACTTGGCAGTGGTGAAGGACAACTTTCTGAAATGTCTCTCAGTAACTTGTTGTTGTTTTTTGTTTTTTGTTTTTTTTTTTTTTTACCCAGTTGCTAAAGCACTAGGTATATGGGTTTGATTATATGGCGTTTCTAATATTTCCAAGTATGAGAATGAGAAGAAATAAAGAAAAGTGCATACCCACAAATCAATGTTTACGAATTTCGGATGACAAATCTAGTGTCAAAAGTCATGATAAGAGAACATGTTTTTATTTTCCATTAGCTCTACAATAAACAAAGCAGGGACACAAACCAAGTAATGAGGATAAGTCATGAAACAGCTCTTAATAAATTTTCTATTCCTGTGTATTCTTTAGTATTTAATATTCATTTCACTGTTAGCTGAATGTCATCTGCAGCACAAGCAAAAACAAGGTTGCATGAGAACAGCTGAATGAACCCGGGACATGATGCTAACATATCAGAGAACTGCTATTAGAAGTAATATCGTACTGGGAGAGAAAGATTTAAATGATTCTATAAATCTTTGTTTTTTCCTTAACTTTTTATCATCATTCTACCTATACCAAAGAAAATGCTTGCATTAAGCTGCATCTTTCATATTCCTGGCCATGTCTGTGAAATAGCCTGGCTATGACAGTATGACAGCTGTTGTCTTTTGAACATTCTTTCACATAAGATGACTATATTTTGCAAGGCTGTTAACCTCTCAATGTGTAGAACTTTAAGTTAATAATCTACTTCTGAAATTTATATGCAGAGAATGTGTACTGTCTCCTTTCACAATATTATCACCATTTTTGTTAAAAGTTTCTCTCTTTAGAACCATATATATGAAATTAGTGTGAAAAATGTGTTTTTTTTTCATCTTGTCTGATTATAATTATAAATAATAATTAAATTATTATTACTCTATTTTCTTTAGATAAGGTTGAGTTTTTTTATATTTTGTAATTAGAAAAACAATCTTATTTATTGTCTTAGAACGTCATGTCTTCTGTTTAGCAATGAAACTGAAAGTAGACAAGCTTCTCTAGTTTTGGGCTCAAGTCAAACCAGAGGATACTGGATAACACCAGAAAGAACAAGTGATTACACAGTACATAGCAATACAAAATGACTAGTTGTCTTCAGCTTACAATGAGGTTGGCAGGAGACAATGGCAGTAGAGTTGCTAAGCAGGCAATACTCTAGGCCATTGACAATTAATTAGTCAATTAATTACTATTAATTAATAAGGGTGCTAGTCTACATAAAGACAAGTTGTCATCAAAATTGTAAGACACTAAAGAGACATTCAGTGGTATCTATCTTAACCAAGAAAACCTTTTCTAAAAATGCTTAATTTCATAAAGTTCTTAAGTATTGAAATATTCACCATAATACCTACAGGAATACTCAAAGGATAAACAGAACTTCCTTACATATGGAACTGATGGAAATGATGTGGAAACTTAACTTTAATGATATATAATTAATAATATGTATAATTAATATATTTTAATATATAATTTATATGTTCAATTCTTTAATCAGATATTAAAGAATATTAAGATGAGGAATGCTATTCATCATCTGCCATTCTGCTAAAAAAAATAAACTACTTCACTTTCTACTTCAGGAAAGTGAGCTTTTGAACTAACTAATCTAAGAGACTTTATATTATCTATATAAAAAGCTCCTATGTATCTTAATTTTCTACTTACCTTGCTACCATTTCCTTTTCCTTATTTGATGCATATCCACTGCTACTGAGTGTTTTTGTTGGAGAAGACAGGAAGTACAGGCAGTGATTTGTAAAGTACTGATCAACTAATGGTAAAAGAACCTAAGAAATACAGATACAAAATGTATTTTTCACAGAGCACATTGGTAAGCGTAGCAACAATGCTCTGATTGGTCAAAGTGAAATCAAGCAATTTTAGAAGTTCTGTTACAGTTGTATTTTCTCATTTCAGACATGAAGTCATATAAATTAAAATCTTAAGTACTACAATTTAAATTAAAAGCTACAAGAATATTAAACAGTGTTACACAGATCTATCTATTTTGGATCTAATACTGCAAGCTTACTTTTCTCACATTCAACTGTCACGAGTATCACTGAAGAGGACTTTTCCTCTCCACTCTTCACATAACAGTTGTCCAGTACACATTGTGGACAGTTGTCCAGTACACATTTAAAGGGAGAGGTGTTTTTTTTTTTTTAAGTTCCTAAATAAAACCTTAAACGTTCCTTACTTCAAATCTGATCATCGACAGCATTTGTCTTAGTACATTTGTCATACAAATGTGTAAGAAATTACTACGCATAGCAATATTTATTCCTGTTAATTAAACAATACTACATGCTTCAGTTTATACTGAGGCAAAAAAAAAATCAGAAATAATGTATATGTTTAGCAAGAGTATTTCATTTCATGTAATAAATAAGCTGCCTTTTAAGTTCTATGTTCCTTATCATGTATAATCTTTTCCAGCAAACATATTGAAATATTTTGAAATATTCTGAAACGCTTGAATCCAGCAAATATATTGAGTTATTTTGGAACACATTTGGAAATATCTTTTAATGACATATCATTCATTACTTACCAGGAAAAAAAACTGGAAAGACATGTTTCTGTTACCTGAAAAGCAGTCTTACATTACAGAATTCCATGTTCTGTATATGTTCTGTATTCCATGTTCTGAATGTTATAGATATATATTACATCTGTAATATGTATACATATATTACTTGAAGTACTAAATCACTCACTTTCGCAAAGAATTTTATTTCTTGGTCATGTGGAGATTTTTCAGTTTTTCCACTGGTTACAATGGCTTCTGCAAAGATACAATAAAGACAGACATGAATAAATAGTTGGTTAATAATAAACACATTAGCTGTGATACAACCTTAGAGACTTAGTTTTTAAGTAATACAAAGAAAACAGCAGAAACAGTTTAGCCAGTTACTGGCTAAGATGTCCAAGAATTCAAACTGCAAATTTAAAGACAGAATTACAGTTTCTTAAAGGCATTAAAAATAGTGGTCTCTGCAAATTTAGACATACCAACCCAAATATTTAAATATCAACAACTTGAATGATTTTCAAAATAAAATCTGCAACTTACCCAAATGTGCAATGAACTCTTGAGCAGAGTCAACATATTTTAAAATTTTCTTCAGAAACTTAAAGGCAAACCTCTTTTCCATGGATGAAGCATCCAAATCCATGTCATTCAGACCCCTATTTTAGAAAGCATTCAGATAAATTGCATTGGTGAAGACAGTAGTACAAATGATGACAGTACTATGAAGCATTCTATTCCTTTTAATCTTTTGCTTATGGTAAATTTTTGTAAATAGCAGAAAATGACCTTCCACAGCAACTCTTAGTTATCAATTGCATAGCAAGAAGCATTAAAATCAGTTCATGTTTCATGTTCTAACTCAAATTTCCATCATAAAAACTCATAACAATAAGGAAACACTGGCTATCCATAATGGCTACATTCAAATGCTTCTGTAGACTTTTCAAATAGCGGTAGATAGGAAGACTTTCACTTTATCAATTAGGCTGGGACAACCTGGCTACAGGAGATGCAGAAAACATTGAATGCAGATTTATGAGACTACAGAAGGAAAGAAAAGAAGCAGGGAAGTTTGTGGCATGGAAGAAACTTCCTTGCAAGAAAGCAAAGTTGATGGACTCAGTGTTGTGGAATGGAGGAAATGATCACTTGTCCTGAGATTCTTCAGCACTGGTTCAGGAGTAAATTAAGGAGGATAAATGAAGATTAGATAAAAACTGCTATGAGGTGAATCCAAGGAAATCAGTAATTCTGCAGAAGAAGTTTGATGCAGCAGAAATTTTAACAATGAAAACACTAATACTAAGAACATGGTTCATGACCATGTTAGAACATGGGTAGGAGGAGAAGAACAGGTATAGTCTGGAAAACAGAACCAGGGAACCAAGAAATGCATTCTGATACCAGTTTATACATAAACATAAAAGGACTCTTCTAATCTCCCCCATCTTGGAGTTTCACTTAAAGACAAAAAATCTATTTGAAGAGTCCTAGTTTACATACTTTTATGACCTATGAACTGATTTACTACAAAATGCAGCATCAAAAGCACTTGTATAGGCTGAAAGATGCTTAAAGGAATACCCCATCCCTGGAAGTGTTCAAGGCCAGGTTGGTTGGGCATTGAGCAACCTGGTCTTGTGGAAGGTGTCCCTGTCCATACTAAGCATGTTGGAACAAGATGATTTTAAAGTTCCATTCCAACCCAAACTATTCTATGATTCTGATTCTGTAGTCCAACATTTTTAACAATGACATTCTGAAAATGTGATAACTTCAATCAGTACTTCAAAATATTTTATATTTACTTAAGATATGTACATATTCATCTGAAGAAAACACTTAGACAATAATCTTGACTCACCCTGATACAGACAATTACTGCAACTCTTTGCCCATAGCCCACAAACAGCCTGAAAAGATTCTTTTCAAGTTGACTTGTCTCATTATCCAACACTCAAAACATTGCCCTCCTAACCATAATAGATGCAGCTGTAAAGAGGTATTAAAATCAGCATTTGAGCAATTCCATTGATATTTCAAAGACCTTTCCTTTGCAGGAACTAAATTTGCTTCTCTTAAACAATATTTCTAAAGCAGTTATAGAGGATATAAAAATGCCTACCGGCATACATACTATTCGACTTCAAGCTGAGAACCTACATATTTTGTAGAACTGAATTTTTCTCTGTAGGACTGCAGAAATGTATCTTTAGAGCTCTGTCTTCTAATATTTTTAAAATGGTATTAATTGGTAAAGCGAACTGAAACCACTGAAGTTAACTTTCACAGATCCCAATAATCAATTTATATAATTTTCTGGATGTATACTTTCACTAAAGGCACAAATTTGAAGAAAAAAACATATGAAAACAAGTAAGATATGTCTCTATGTACATACAAAAAATGTTCATGAATACCGTGTGGATTACAAAAATGCTTAATGCTAGCAAAATAGCAGTTTCCTATGTGCTCAGGAATTTTGCATGTAATACGTAAATGACAGCTATGATACAGTAACTCACAAATCCATCACACAAATCCAGAAACATGGTATAATAATAAGCTATTTTAATTTTGATGGAGTAAAATCCCAAAGGCCAACATACTTCCAGATACAACAATTCAATTTATAGTACAAATAATATGCTGTTCCGCTTGAGCAAGTTAAGGAGGAAATGCCCGCAAAAATGCCGACTGTGTCTTACTAGTTCAGAAAACTCAAAACAACATTTTTCTTAAGTATTAGATTAAAAACCACTTTACAGTATCAGACCTCAGATTTATTTTCCCATGATCTTACTGACAGCTGCTGGTTGCTAATTTAGAAGTTTTGAATCATCTGCTCGCTCAATTGTATTACTGTTGCATTTTGTATTTACTATGATCACATACTTATTAAAACAGTTAGCTCTCTACACTATTTCAGATGCGTCTTTCTGCACATAAAAATAATAAGGACTTTGATTTACAGAAGATAGAAGATATACCAAACGGTAAATATGTTAGCACCTAACAGAATGCACAGAGATAAGGAAAATTATCATGGTTTGTGCACTGAATATAAGCAAGTATTTCAAAAAGTATGCACCTTACCGAGATATGATTATACCATTCACTTGAAGGAATTTAAACAGCTCCTGTGCCTTTTCACGGTCCCGTGATTTCTCCTTGGCTGTCAATGTGTCATAAGGTACCAATAAAGGATGACTACCTCCACCTTCGGTAAAAATTGAGAGAACTGTAAGGGTTTTTCTTTGTTCTAAGATTTATTTTGTTTCAAATACAAAAAATAAACTATTTAATTTAGATTGTCTTACACTGTCTTCTTTCAGACTGTTTCTTCTCCCTCATTTTGCTTGTCTTTTTTGTGTGGTTTTGGCACAGGATTCTGGCTTACCTTTGCTTTCCAACTCCATTTTCTTCTTTTTGGCCCATATATTATGGTAGTTTTCTGCCATTACCTCAACCATTCCCTATATTGCCATCAGGAAAAATAAGATGATGCAAAATTAAAAGATGAAAATTAATAATTCTGTAATTATACATAATTCTACAGTCTTGAGCATAGTCTACAGTCTTTGGTAAAGAAACATCACCCATAGACTCCTTGGCTGAGTTGGTCTATGCATCCAAGCATTTACCTCAGTAAAGTGGGACACAAAAAACACAGATGCTTTCCAGATCAAATAAAACAGTGATAAAGTCATTACTTATTATTATTACCTTATGCTAGTTCTTAAATGACTTTAGTCATAAAGCAGTACCTATTAAGCTAGGGACTGTAATGCATAAAACAAAATGAGAATAAGTGTCTTCTAATTGTATGATGGCTAAGACTGAGCTACAGTACAAGGAGAATCTATGCTGAAGGTAGGCATTAGACATCAATGCCCCTAAAGGCTATTGCAATGACAATGGGAAGACAATCTACAAAGAAGAAAATGTAAAGATCTTTCATCACAGATGATGACAGTTAACTAAATACAAACATCTCTTTTTCAGGAAGTACAGACTACTTTCTTTCTCTTATATTCTGGTTTATAATAGCTTACATCCTTTGGACACAAATACAGCTTACAGTCTTTGCACATAAACAGCCTAACAGATCTCTTTTAACAGATAATATGAAGGACAGTCTTGAGTCTGTTCTTATAAAAGCTTAATGAAGTAGCACTACAAATACTTATGAAGGGCAACAATGGAAAAAGCAACATACTGGTTTGCAATTTAGCATATACATAATGAGAAACAAATGAGAAAAAAGAGGAGGAGTTAACAGAAAAATCTGAAAGCAAAACAAAGTAATATGAAGCAGATTCCATTTGTCTGAGTACAAGGGCAGAAGCAATAGGTTACAAAAAATGTTAAACGGAGGCGTTTTCTAATTAGCGGTAGTTAAGAAAAAAAGAGATGAAGAAATCAAAACATAAGACAACAGAACCCCGGATAAAATTTTCACACAAAAGAATCAAGCTTTAGATCAAATCTTAGAGCTAAGATAACTAGCCTGGATGTGTGAGAGATTTAAGTAAATAATGCTGAAATTCTACATCTGAGAGACTATAAGGATATCTATGCCAACCACAGTTATCAATAAAGGAAACATACGGAAGGATCTGCCGGAGGAAGTTCTGAGTCAAGAAGGACAGAAGACAAGGAACACATTCAAGAAAAACAGAATTTGTTTTGGAGAGAATGAAAGTATGTGATTTGTCCCAAATAAAATTTTGCTTCCTTGTAGACCAAGGAAAAAAAGAGCTAGGACTAAGCAATATAGAGAACTTCTTTACAGAAGTATCAAGATAGAATACTTAGTATACTTTGAAAGAATGATTAGAAAGGTAGAAAGAGAACCAACAGAAGAGACAATCACACAAGCACAGAAAAAAGCAATGGATGATGTAATTCCTAGAACATCAGCAGGGAAAAATGCATCAAAACAAGGTATTTTTTGAAAACTAACTGAGTTTTGGCTAGAAAAAGATCAATACAGAATTAGTGATAACAGTGTGTCAGTACAAAACAGGGATTAGATTGCATGTTGGATACAGTAAGATTCAAGAAGACTGACAAAAAGTCACTGTAAATATTGAATTAAATGAGCTCTTGGATGAAAGAAGAATGAAAACTAAAGGAAAAACAGGAGTGATGTTTTTTGTACAAAAAAAAAAGAAAAACAAGAAATTTCAAATCAATAACCTTTGATAAACTAAGGTAACTAGTCGTCAAGCAAAAAAACCCACAGTGTTGGTACACAACAGTGTAACAATAGTGAAACAACCATTTAACTGCAACAAAACCTTTTTGAAAGTATTCATGAGGACAGGGAAATGGAGATCCATTTTTACAAAAGGAAGCTAAAAGAGGTTAATTGTTTGTAGCAAAACTGTGGCTGAAAGGGAACATCAAAGAGACAAAAGGTAGAAAGTTTAGCTTAGAATCTTCAGAAGGTAGAATCTTTAGCTTATAGACAAAAACAATAAATGGATGATGAATACACTCGAGTGAGGTTCTGAGCAAAAAAAACTATTAGGAAAAGCATATGGAAAGGAAAAGAAGAGGGAAAAGGTCTAGTTGTAGCACATAGTTTAGTCTATGAAATGGTTTATATTAACTGAAATACCATGTTGCTGTGAATACAGATGCAAGGGATAAACAGAAAGAAAACAGGCTAACCAAAAAGAGAAAGTCATAGAATGGTTTCAATTTTCCCTTGGAAACACTTATTACAGAAAAAGAAGTAGAGGCATGAGGAGGACTACATTTAAAGAAGGAATGAGGGTGGAAAGAAGTAAATAGGTACCTGATTATGAGACTGAAATTGAAAACACTATTTATAAGACAACAGAGCTGAAAGAATCTAGAAAATAAATTTTAGTTAAGAAAATCAGCTTGGCCATGGATTTCCAACAGAAATGGGAACGGATTAAACAGTTCTGTATCAAAAGAACAGGAGTGGAGGAGGATACTGGCATGGCAAAACTAACCCCAGCAGTCAACTAATAAGAATTTTGAGATGCACAAAGAAAGGGACATGAGATGAAGTGAAGAATGACAGTGAGAAAAGAAAGCAACATGGGCAGATGATTAAAATTAGACAAGAAGTCAACAGCACATACAGCCAAGAATGGAAAGGAAATCTTAATGTGGAAGACAGAAAGTCTGACATTCAATTTTCTGAAGACGGGTACTGATCACAGTGACCTTCAGAAAAAGACAACACAGAAGGAACAACTTCAGTGAGATGGAGAGTTAAAACAAACTGAACAACAAAATAAAACCTAAGAAAATATGTATCTCTGTGGTTGTTAACACAGGTGATGAAATTACTCCAGAATGAGCATAGGAAAGAAAAAAAAGAGAGAGATGCCTGTTGGATGTATAATCATAAAGGAAGACTAATATGCAAGTTTGAAGCAAGGCAGATGGTATAAATATTGTTGAGGTAAAGAGAGATTTCTTTACTCTTCAAAAGACATGGAAAAATATGGTTGAGAGGGAGGGTGAGAAGAGTTGCAAATAGAAAATAAAAGGAGAAGCCCTATAAGGTCTTAACACACTAAAGAGCACACTAAAAACACGTAGGCATCCCTCAAGGAAAAACAAAAACAAAAAAAAAACAAGCAAACAAAAAAACACCTTTCTTCATTCTGTATACACTTTTTCACTACTATTGCTCTATTTAAAATTTGTACGTCATTTTATCGATAAGAGTAATATATGCATTAAAAAATAATACACAAGCAAAACCACGTTTTATAGCTTTCTTTCTTACAATGAACCTGTCTGGAATAATAATACGAATTCTTCCATTCTCTCAGGCTTTTAAGCATATGGCTGCAATGTACATGGTCTGTGCATAACATCAGGAACATCAATATATTCAACTGTTATTCAAAGTAAGCACAGGCATAGGCTAAATATATATCAAATGCTGTTTACAGTCCCTTCCCTAGCTTCATGCTAACTTGTTCTAGGAATTCAGGAAGCACCAATGAGATAAAGAACAGAAATCTCTTTTTAAAATTTATAAATAATACATGTGAACCTTTTTACAACAGTGAATCACAAACAAAGACAGAAGTACACTCATAAAATCTGTTAAAATTCGAATAATTAATAACAAAGTCTACTAAGTCTTTCCATGTCCTAGTTTTGCCTGGAACAGAATTAATTTTCTTCCTAGTAGCTGGTATGGGGCTGTGTTTGGGATTAGGAAAAGAATAATGCTGATAACACACTTACGTTTTAATTGTTGCTGAGCAGTGCTGACACTAAGTCAAGGACTTTTCAGCTTCTCATACCGCGCTGCCATTGAGGAGGCTGGGGGTGCGCAAGGAGCTGGGAGGGGACAGCACCAGGACAGCTGACCCAAACTGGCCAAAGGGGTATTCCATACCATATGGCATCATGCTGAACAATAAAACTGGTGGGGGGTGCTGCTCAGAGAGGAGCTGGGCATCAGTCTGAAGGTGGTGAGCAACTGCATAGTGCATCACTTGCTTTGTATATTGTTTTATTATTATAATTAATATTTTCCTTCTTTTTGTTTCCTACTAAATTGTCTTTATCTCAACCCACAAGTTTTTTTTTTTTTTCCTGATTCTCTCTTCCATCCCATTGTGGCAGGGAGGAGTGAGCAAACTGCTGCGTGGTGCTCAGCTGCCTTCTGGGTTAAACAACAACATTCTTGCACAAAGTATGCAAAATACAAATACAAACCTGAAGCTCCCTAGAAAGCACCACATTAGAGAGATCAAGTGGTGCTGGGCTATATCCATTTCCCTGAGGGGAAAGAAAAAGAATTATTTTCAAATATTTTAGATAAAAGAATCAAATATTCAACTACAACACCTCTCTTATTGATCTAATCAGTGATAGTATTTACTTTTTTTAACTTCCTTGAGAAATTGTGTTCACCTTTTGCCTTGTAATGTGTTGGCAACACACAGGATGATTAACATTACATGTGTTGATATGGAAATGAGAAAGATGCAGAAAAATTCAGATGCCTCTGTTGGCAATAGATGACAACCTGCTTTTATATGCTTTTCAGCCTAAGTGAGGAGACCAATCATGAGACATTCAATGTGTCTTCAAAACATGACAGAACGGTGTGACAACCACCTGAATGAACCACATATATTAAAGATAAGACACCATAATGAAAAGTTAAAGTTAGTTATTGCCTACAAGAATTTACAGACTAAGAAAAAGGTGTAAAATATTTATGCAATCTTGAAATGTTTAAAGTGTGAAAGCTCCAATGTAACAAACCTATTCATGTGATTAAACGTGAAGTCACACCTAAATCAGTGGTTTCAAATGTACTGAAGTTAAACGTGCTGAAATCCTGTACTGAATCATGTCATGCATTTTGTTTGTTTGAAACCATTTTTAATTGATATATTTTTTTAATTGATATATTTTGGTACTATCAAGGCAGTCTCTATTTGTAAAACCATAACAGAATTAATGGTATGGTTTAATATGAAACATTTACATACATTTGCTGTTAGCCAAATCTTGCTTGTCATAGTTTTTAAACAGCTTCCCTCACCCTCCAAGACACATATATTGAGTAGAAATTTTATAGCTCAACATGTTATAGCTCATGCCTGGCTATCGGCTCTTCAGGAGGGACAGGCAGCACAAAAGGGGTGGTGGCGTGGCTCTCTACATTAGAGAATCTTTTGATGTTGTGGAACTCCAGGCTGGGAATGATAAGGTTGAATCCCTGTGGGTTAGGATCCGTGGGAAGGCCGGCAAGGCTAGCATCCTGGTGGGGGTCTGCTATAGACCGCCGAACCAGGATGCGGAGACGGATGAGGAGTTTTATAGGCAACTGACAGAAGTTGCAAAATCGTCGGCGCTTGTCCTCGTGGGGGACTTCAACTTCCCGGACATATCCTGGAAACACAACACGGCACAGAGAAAGCAGTCTAGGAGGTTTCTGGAGAGCGTGGGAGATAGCTTCCTGACGCAGCTGGTCAGTGAACCTACCAGGGGTGGTGCCCCGCTAGACCTTCTCTTCACAAACAGAGAAGGACTGGTGGGAGATGTGGTGGTCGGAAGCTGTCTGGGGCAGAGTGACCACGAAATGGTAGAGTTCTCTATTCTTGGCGAGGCCAGGAAGGGGACCAGTAAAACTGCTGTCTTGGACTTCCGGAGGGCTGACTTTGAGCTGCTCAGGACGCTGGTTGGCCGAGTCCCTTGGGAGGCGGTTCTGAAGGGCAGAGGAGTCCAGGAAGGCTGGGCGCTCCTCAAGAAGGAAATCGTGATGGCACAGGAGCGGTCCGTCCCCACGTGCCCAAAGATGAGCCGGCGTGGAAGAAGACCGGCCTGGCTCAACAGAGAGTTGCGGCTGGAGCTTAGCAGAAAAAAGAGGGTTTATAATCTTTGGAAAAAAGGGCGGGCCACTGAGGAGGACTACAAGGATGTAGCGAGGCTGTGCAGGGAGAAAATTAGAAAGGCCAAAGCTCATCTGGAGCTCAATCTGGCTACTGCCGTTAAAGACAACAAAAAATCCTTTTACAAATACATCAACGCGAAACGGAGGACTAGGGAGAATCTCCATCCTTTACTGGATGCGAGGGGAAACCTAGTTACTAAGGATGAGGAAAAGGCTGAGGTGCTTAATGCCGCCTTTGCCTCAGTCTTTAGCGGCAATACCGGTTGTTCTCCGGACACCCAGTGCCCTGAGCTGGTGGAAGGGGATGGGGAGCAGGATGTGGCCTTCGCTATCCATGAGGAAATGGTTGGCGACCTGCTACGGAGCTTGGATGTGCGCAAGTCGATGGGGCCTGATGGGATCCACCCGAGGGTACTGCGAGAACTGGCGGAGGAGCTGGCCGAGCCGCTTTCCATCATTTATCGGCAGTCCTGGCTATCGGGGGAGGTCCCGGTTGACTGGCGGCTAGCCAATGTGACGCCCATCTATAAGAAGGGCCGGAGGGCAGACCCGGGGAACTATAGGCCTGTCAGTTTGACCTCAGTGCCGGGGAAGCTCATGGAGCAGATTATCTTGAGGGTCATCACGCGGCACTTGCAGGGCAAGCAGGCGATCAGGCCCAGTCAGCATGGGTTTATGAAAGGCAGGTCCTGCTTGACGAACCTGATCTCCTTCTATGACCAAGTGACGCGCTTGGTGGATGAGGGAAAGGCTGTGGACGTGGTCTACCTTGACCTCAGTAAGGCTTTTGACACCGTTCCCCACAACATTCTCCTCAAGAAACTGGCTGCTCGTGGCTTGGACTGGCGTACGCTTCGCTGGGTTAGAAACTGGCTGGATGGCCGGGCCCAGAGAGTTGTGGTGAATGGAGTCAAATCTGGTTGGAGGCCGGTCACTAGTGGAGTCCCCCAGGGCTCGGTACTGGGGCCGGTCCTCTTTAATATCTTTATCGATGATCTGGATGAGGGCGTCCAGTGCACCCTCAGTAAGTTTGCAGATGACACCAAGCTAAGTGCGTGTGTCGATCTGCTCGAGGGCAGGAAGGCTCTGCAGGAGGATCTGGATAGGCTGGAGCGATGGGCTGAGGTCAACTGCATGAAGTTCAACAAGGCCAAGTGCCGGGTCCTGCACCTGGGCTGCAACAACCCCAAGCAGAGCTACAGGCTGGGAGATGAGTGGCTGGAAAGCTGCCTGGCCGAGAAGGACCTGGGAGTATTGGTGGATAGTCGGCTGAATATGAGCCAGCAGTGTGCTCAGGTGGCCAAGAAGGCCAACGGCATCCTGGCCTGTATAAGAAGCAGTGTGGCCAGCAGGTCGAGGGAAGTGATTGTGCCCCTGTACTCGGCTCTGGTGAGGCCGCACCTCGAGTACTGTGTTCAGTTTTGGGCCCCTCGCTACAGAAAGGACATGGACGTGCTCGAGCGAGTCCAGAGAAGGGCGACCAAGCTGGTGAGGGGTCTGGAGAAAAAGTCTTACGAGGAGCGGCTGAGGGAGCTGGGCTTGTTCAGCCTGGAGAAGAGGAGGCTCAGGGGCGACCTCATCGCTCTCTACAGTTACCTGAAAGGAGGCTGTAGAGAGGTGGGGGTTGGTCTATTCTCCCACGTGCCTAGTGACAGGACGAGGGGGAATGGGCTAAAGTTGCGACAGGGGAGTTTTAGGTTGGATGTTAGGAAGTACTTCTTTACCGAAAGGGTTATTAAGCATTGGAACGGGCTGCCCAGGGAGGTGGTGGAGTCACCATCCCTGGAGGTCTTTAAAAGACGTTTAGATGTAGAGCTTAGGGATATGGTTTAGTGGAGTACTTAGTGTTAGGTCGGAGGTTGGACTCGATGATCTTGAGGTCTCTTCCAACCTAGAGAAATCTGTGAATCTGTGAATCTGTTAGCAACTACAACAAAAAAACAACTACAAATGAAAGAAATAGCCTGTATCACATCAAAATGCTATGTACTATATAATTATCTGCAACACTTGCCTGTAAGATTTAACAAAAAGTATTAAATGAACAATCTTATTTGTCTGTCATAATTATAATCTTGACAGAAGCCAGTTTCAGGTTCTTCTGTTTGACCAAGAAAGAAAATTTCTAGATTTAACTATTATAAAACAAAAAGCTTTAAATACTCTGCCATGTATTCTTTAAATGACTACACAAAATCCCTCTCCATTAGAAAATTAAGAGATATGGTCTCTGACCATCTTGGCTTTGTAAAAGTTGCACTTTTTTGCAGTCCTCTCTTTAATGTTACAGTACATTTTTTTATTACAGTGACAAGACTTCCAACCTCAAAACTCTAATTTTAGAAGCTTCCTTTCATTGAAAAGAATATAAAATAAACATAATTTTGTATAATTTCTCAGTAAATTAACAACCAAGCCTTTTTTTTTCTAGATTTAACCAATTCCATCTTACCTGGCTCGACTGAGATATGCTACGGAGCTTTTCATTTTCACGCTGATGTAATATTGCTTCTCCTCCTTCTTTGGTCCTTTCTAGGCTCCATCCCATGGCCAACATGGTTTTCAGTGATTCTCTAGCAGGCCAACGATAAATTTCTTTTTCCTTTGAAGCAAATAATTTTCCTTATTTAGCAAGTCGCAAAAACTTAGTAAAAATATTCTGTCCTTCATCATAAATTGTCACATGCCACAACAGTTAAAGAAATCCTGTAGATATGATATAGTACTTTTTGCCTGAGAAACAAGCTTTAAAGTAGTTACGCACCTTTTTGCTTTTATCTTTGACTGTTAATATGTCTATTAAAAGCTAAGAGAACTCAATTGAGTTCTGAAGCAATAATGTAGTTTGTATCTGGAAACCTACTAATTAGCTACTCCAGCCCAAAATAATCTAAAACTGATGGCATTAAAATTACAAATTTCATTTACAAGAAATTAGTTAAGTATGTACATTTGAACACAAAGCTTTTTTTTTTTTAGCGTTCCTATATTTGTATCTATTTACAGATACAGAACATTACTGATCTATAAACCTCTTCATGTAAGTACAGCCATCAACAGCAAATTAGGGGAGAGCTTTCAGTCCTTTGAAATGCAAAGGTGTTATACAAAATCTGAAAAGTTGTAGGAAAGAAAATTCTGAGTGCATCATATTAAGACTTCTCAAATCAGCATAATAAAAGTATTTCAACTCTTAACCATAAATAAGAATTTTTATGATACTTATTTAACAGTTTTTATGGAAAGACCTGATTTTAGAAATAGTTCAGAACTTCAAATCTGAGACCATTTTGAAGAATCCCTTTAAACAGCTTTAATAATAATTCAACCAACAATACTTCAGGTCCTCTCTGAAGATTTCAAAGCAATTTACAAACCTTGGGAAATGAAAACTTTTGTTTTTGTCATCTCCATTTTCTGAATGGGAAAAGTATGGTAAAGGGGGACAAATGTAATTGACTTAACTAAGTCACCCAGTGAATCACTGCAAAAATAAGCAACAGAATTCCAGTTTGGTTCAGTGTTTTGACAACTAAAAAACATTCATGCCTAGCCAAGAAATTCAAATATAAAGTGTATTTAAAATATTTTTAATGTTTTTTCTCCAATTTCAACTGAAGCACATTCTGCAATTTCATTAAAATTTTCTACCATCTTTCTTGAAGACAGAATTACCTTCAAATAGATATGTTAGATTACTTTCATCTAAAACACAGGAGCAGTTGCCAGTCATTTCCTCATCCACAGAGGCTTGAAAACCCTGTGCTATTGATGCCTTTAATACCAACTGGCTCAGGCCTACGAAGGCTGCCTAGCGGAAGCATATCATTTATGCAGGACTCTATTAACTAAACAATCACTGTAGCATATAGAGATTGCTGTTCTTATCTGTAAGAATTATAGTTTGCCTCTCCTTCATTTGTATAACAAATTTGAATTGGATTAGAAAAAGTATACAAAATCAAGCTACTTTCCATTAATACAGCTTAAGTATTCTCTATTACCTTTTCAGTTAAAGTTTTGAAAGGTCTTATTAATGGGTGAGTCTTTGTATTTTCATCCAGTGAAACACCGTATTTCCATCCATTATTAGTCTGAAAAATATATATATATACTGAAATAAGATGAGAGCAACACAGATGAGTGAAAACCAGCAAGTTTTGTGTGTCATACTGAATTGCTAATCTACTCCAATACCTACACTGTGCCACAGAAATTTGTGTGTAATAGAATACATCCATCTGTGGATACACCAGAACAAAACATGGCCTGAGAAGATCAGAGTCTATCTATCAGCAGTAAGTCTCATGCAACGATTTGTGAGCCTACTATACGCTGGCGGCTTTCAAACTGACTAATGCATTAACATGGTACTGGCTAAAGTTTCAAAACAAAAAGAAAAAAGCATGTCTACTCTCTGGGAAGCTACAGTCAGCAACACAGAGAAGAAAGATCCTACTTGCTTCCAAATTTCAATTTCTGGAAGCAATCAAACACCTATATCTTGATTTTGCATTAGCCTATGAGAAATCAGTATCTGTTTTTAAGTTCAGTGACAACATGATAATTTTACATAACACAGATGACAGGCAGTGATTGATACTCTCTACTGATTTAGTATCAAAGATACAGGCTGTGGTGATTGAACTAATTAACATCACACCAAAAGCAGTCTCTCAGAAAAAGAATTGTGATGCAATTGCTGGAAGCAACACACTACTTGTCTTATGGAAAATGTGATGTTAACAGATCAAGTACCAAAGAAGGTAACTTACTGAAGCCTTTGCTTTAAAGAATGTTAATTGAAATTTAACTTTTGAGATTAATGCATGTATAGTATGTATATGTATATATACATACTATATATGTATATATACATATACATATATACATATACACACATCTGTGTGTTTCTCTACAGATTTGCATATACAGACATACAACAACAGAGTTGTTATTTCTATATAATTGTTCAATACAATTGTTATTAATTGTCACAATAAATTACGTAACTCTACCCCATCTTTTCCTTCAATGAAAGAGAGGTTTAAAATTCATTCTTGGATTAAATGAGTTACTCACATCCAAACACTTTCAACATACTTAGTAAGAACTGCAACTCTATCAAACTTCATTTTGCTCAGTTTTAACTCTGAAAGTTCTAAACATCAAAACTTGCAAACTGTAACACTAAACAGCCCTTCAATAAATTTAATGTTTCCTTTTAACATTTAAAAGTTCAAAATCACAATATATATTTCCTTACACCTCTTTTGAAGTGCTGAACCACAGACAACACAGTGATAGAACACTTGGAAAACTATAGGGCAAGTCAATGCGTGACAGCCTTCCCAAAGTTAAGAATAAAGAAAAGCTCTAACGACATTTTCTGAAATAATAAAGGACATTAGACTTCCCAGGTACTCTCAGATCACAGAGCTGCTGCAGTAAAATTGAATTTCTGACTTCCATTAAAAGAACATAATTACCAAGGCAATATGATGCTAAGAAATATATATTTTTACTTTAAAAAACAGAAACAAAACAAATTAAGCACCCCTCCTCAGTCCCTACCAAATATTTGTCCTAACAAATTCTGGTCACTTTGAAAAAGTGACAAGTATCCATCCATTTGCTTGAGCAAAATGTTTCTTCCACATATCCCTAAAGAACTATATAGACATTAATGCACACACTGAACAAGTGCCTATCATTTAAACAACTCACATTTGTTTTCAGCAATCACCCCAGGTATTACTGGGGTAAGACAGTTGCCAGTCTTAAAACAATTCCTACCTTATCAAAGGCCCACTTATCATGGGAATGTTCAGCATACTTGCTGACAATATACTCCAACTTTTCCGGAAGTACAAGGCTGTAAACAAAGGAGAGTTTGGTCATTCAATTGTAAGTTACTGCACTCTGATCTATGAAAAAAACAAGCTTCATCTCCAAATGAAGGCAAGACATTTCGCTTGGTAAATATTTTTATTTAGAATAAATAACACAAACCAAAACAGAGCTATAATGGCATTTACAGAGAGTCTTCAAATACATAATTCTTGGTAATTCTTAATGCAAGACAGTATTAGTATGGACATTTCACATTAAATAATGATGGTTGGTGGAGGGTCTTGATTTTAACAGCAATCACCAATCAGCAATAGTAATTTCTTGAATATAGAAATTTTAGAACTCTGTATTTTAGAATTACTTAAAAGCTCATGTCTCTACTAAACCATCACACATGATTTTCTTGTTTTGCTCTACCAGGTTTCTAAGATTAAGTCTCAAAACTAAATGAGATTTTATAAAAACTTGGTAATAGGCTAATTGAATCACTTACTAGATTTTGATGATCTTGTACCATTTGCTATCACTGTACCACATTCTAAATAATGACAGCATCAACTGTTTTAAGGCTGTAAATATCCCAAATATTTCTAATGGGGTACATAAGAAGTACTAATTTACTACTTACTCTGCAGAATATTGAACATCTCTACAGGGCTAAGAGTAGTGTGTTTTTTATCTGCTAAACAGGATATGTTCTAGCAAAGCATTTGGCAGCAAGAAGCAAAAATGCCTGCATTATTTCCGAAAGGTACTAATATCATTAAAAAGTCAGTCACTGGCCACCACTCTATATAGAGGAGAATAAAGTGTTAGTAAGGAAATTGTTGTAAAAATATATAAGGAAAGGAAATTGTTATGAAATACATTACTCACTTTGCTGTACTGACAGGTTTGGGATCAAAATTTCCTTCTGGATCCACTGAAGTCTGCTTTTCCAAAGTTGATCTAATTCGTGTATCTAAATAATCAGGAGGCAAGGCACCAGCTATAGCACTTAAACAAGGCAAGGCCATTCGAAAGAGCTCTGGATCATACTTCTGCAGGAGAGATAGGAACTGGTTGGAAAACCCAACAGAAAAACATGCAAAATGTTAGTGAAAACCAAGCAGCCATATGTACAAATATTAGAAGATGCAAAGAGACAGTAAAGCACATTTAAAAACTAAGCACAGAGCAAAGTTATTGCTGTATGACCTGTATTTTTCTTGCTATCAACCTGATACATTTTTAAGACTGTTCCAATTACCGTAAGTATGCTGACACTTGTATAAGCATATACAATACATGTAGGAGCATGTAAAGATTTCTTCAGGCCGTTAAAGCCTACATAGGAAGAATCAAAGGTTGTTTACCTAGTCAGAGAAGTACAGTAATCTATAAAATACTGTCTTTAACTACAGAAGTCATTATCATTTCTCCCTCTTTTGCCCTAAACTTCTTAAAGTTTAAATCATGCCAGTCAGAGAAAACTGTGTTTTACTGTTGCAAAGCCAGTTCACTATCTTTCGGAGTTGTCCTGTCAAGAGGTGAACTAGCACACTTTGTCTTCTAAATAGTTAGCCTAATAGTTTAATTAGCTCTAGAGATAACAGTACTTGATATATAAAAACACATGGTGCAATTACATGTGAAGAATTTATCCTATCCTTAGTTAACTTGCCATGAAAAACATTCAAGGTCAATTGTTACACACAGAGTTAAGTGTGTAATTAAGTTATTTAAAAAAGGGGGGGGGGACATAGAGAAACTAGCAGCAGATCATAGGAGGCCTACATTCTCATTAAAGCTCTCAAACTACATTCTTAGTGTGCCTGGGAAAAATAATCACTTCAGATTCCCCACTTGTATAACATGCATAATGATGTACTTTTAAAAGACTTTAACAGATTTACTGTTGAACACTGTTGTGCAAGAGTTCCATGCTATTATAATTATTTAATAAATTGAAGAAAGATTTCTCGTGCTTCATTGAAAGACATAGGAAAGCTATATGATTTTCTAAATTTGTATGACAAATTCGTTTATTATTTTTGTGTTAACAAAATGCTGAAGAGCAGTTTTAAGGTCCATTGAAGATTCTTGCTGATAAAATTATACATTACAGCAAGAAGAATGCCTAAAACTTTGAACCTTTTAACTTCCTTTAGTTTTGTTACAATGCTCTTTAGTGCTTAAGGCACAAGCAAAAGAAGTGAGATCACAGAGTGAATTACTTCCACTAACACAGCTGGAAGCCATAAAAATACCAAACCTGTAAATATCTCAGTACAAAACAGAACAATGGAGAACACTGTAGCTTAGCAGCTTTACACAATGCTCTCATTGGACTAATAATCATATACAAAATGATACAAATCCTATTACAGAGGGCCACCAATACTGACAGAAATACATCGTCTTCATTTCTTTGTAAAATGCTAAGACACAAATTGAAAATGGTTCATTGTAACCTCAGGCCCTACTGACACTGTTTGTACTTGTGACAGCAGTGTCCTGGTTCCAGTTAGGACAGAGTTAATTTTCCCTCATAGTAGCTGGTAGGGTGCTATGTTTTGGACTAGGATGAGAAGAGCGCTGATAACATGCTGATGTTTTAATTGTTGCAGAGCAGTGTTTACGCCAGGCCAAGGACTTTTCGGCTTCTCGCTCTGTCCTGCCAGCGGGCAGGCTGGGGGTGCAGCAGGAGCTGGGAGGGGACAGACCCAGGACAGCTGACCTAAACTGGCCAAAGGGGTATTCCATACCATCTGATGTCATGCTAAACAATATATAGGGGTGGCTGGCCGGGGTGGGGGGGCCGGCTGCTCGGGGATAGGCTGGGCATCGGTCAGTGGGTGGTGAGCAATTGCATTGTGCATCACTTGTTTTTTACACATTATTATTATTAATACTATTATCATTATCACTATTATTATTATTGTTATTACTATGTTCCTGTCTTAATAAACTGTCTTTATCTCAACTCACAAGCAGTAAGACAGACAAAGATGTCATTAAAACCAAATACAAATAAGGCTTAAAAGCCATTCTAGAATAGTGAAGAGACAATGTTTACTTTCATACTATAAAAAGGATGCCTAGAGAAACGATCACCTGAATTTGTTCACTAGAGCTGGAATGGACATTCAGTGGGATGCACTGAAAAATATTGCTACATTCTCATAGTGAGAACTTGATTTTTGAGCCAAGTTCAAAGAGAACAAGTTTGAAAAGTATTTATCCAGAAAGGCATTTCTAATATGAGAAATGTAACATTTCCTTACTTAGAAAAAACATTAGTAAGTGCAAAAATCCTAAGAACACACCTTGGAAGAGTAGTACAGGAAAATGTTTATTTATGTGAAGGTTGGATCATAAGTTTTTAACCTAAGCAAGGACCAGCAAACTATCAAAATACAAATGTCTGTTTGAGAACAGGTAATTTAGATTTACAGTGCATACACCAATAATTTGATTAGCATATACACACATTTCTTAAAAATAATGCTATTATATGTCAGTAAAAAGTATTATAAGAAGTTTAGGAGAGCAAAGTAGAATAGAGCTGAGTAGAGAACATTGACTTGTCAGTGCAGCAAGCAATCATTAACAGTGGAAAAACTGTATCAAAACAAAAATCTCACATTTCATTAATTTGGAGAAAATCCTTCATGAATCAGGACTCCTTTTTTTTTATTAGAATGTTACTTCATTGGAAACATTCTTTGTCATACATCCTGTATTATGTGAAAGAATTGCTGAGACAGGCATTTTCTGTTCTTGGCACTGCGAATTATCATTGTAATGCTTTTATAGAAAGCCCATAGTGAAACATGAATTCTAATCATTACCTTATGAGACAAGGAATCAAATATTCCCCAGAAAAGTTTCTCAGTTAAATGTAATTCTTCTTCTGCTGCAATTCCATAGCTTCCCATTCCTGAAGGTAGACAATAGTATTTCCAGCACTGTTCATAGTGATTTGTCAGAAGCTAGTTGTTAAAAAAAAAAAAAAAAAGAAGTGTGTAAAACATTGATATTTAATAATATGACTCACTGGGTAGCATCTGCTTAAACAGTTACATAAGTATTATTATTTATTATTATTACTTATGCCCACCAATACTATTTATTCTTTATTTCTAACAGATCTTAAAGAGAGTCTTTTTTTCTTCTTTATCTTTTTGGGGGAGCAGTAGAGCTGTGCCACTAAAGCATAAAGACTCTGTTATCCCCAGCTAGACAGATTACTGTGAACTGAGTTTTATGCTGAATGCATGTACACAAAATACACCATTTACCTTGAGAGGCATTTTACAGTACTCATTGAGTAGCGGTACATCAAAAACTAGCCTTCTCAACAGCTGTTGTAGCATAGAGGGACGTAAGTGGCTGTAATTAAAAAAAAAAAAGAAATGAAAAAGGAAGTTCTTGTTAGTAAAAATTCATACAGACCAGTGAAAATGAAATACAAATTTAAACGATTTTCCACATCGGTATTCAAATGACTCATGAAAACTATTTTGAGAAACATATGGTGTGCACACAATGAAAAACAAAACGAAGAGTTAATACCCTCAGGTGTATAAAAAAATCATGAAAAAACAAATACTAGACTCTCTAAATAAGTTTGAGGAACCTGACTCTACGTCATCTATCTAATGATATAGCACAAAGATAAGCAGCTTTTGGACTGTCTTATGCAATTAGACAACAGCTATGATTGTTCATATGACAGCAGAGGAAAGGCTGTTTTTTGTTGCTGTTGGTTTTTGTTTGTTTCTTTGTTCAGTTTTAAGGATTCTTCAGGGTGGTTTAGATATACAGAAGAGACAATCAAAGCAAAATAAACAGAATATTGCCCTAAAAGAATGGTTTTTGATATGAAACTACAAAGCAGCAAAACACTCCTGACTGAAAATGATCTTGGAAATACATTATGATTACTATTATTAGAAATAAATCTGTACATCTCTACTACATCAAGGCTCAGTTCAGCTTTAGGATCAGTTTTCGGATTTGGAGAATGATGGATAGTTTATGTTTTTGTTTTGGTTTTAGTGTTTCTTTGTTGGCTTCTTTTTCTCTTTTTATTTTCATTCTTTCCTTTTTTTAAACAAAGAACAAGGTTCTTCAAACCACAATAAAAAATACAAACACGTCAACCCTTTAAATCCCCAACACACACACGTTGTCAAACTCGCCTAAACATTTTTAGTAATTACTGGCATTTTGTTTTTACAAATAATCACAATTCATCCTGTATCATTGCAAAGCTCATAGCAATGCAACAGCTTGTAGAACGCAGTATGAGTAACAGAAAAATCAGAACTATTTTCTCTTAGGAAAAGAAATCCTGTCATACAGTCAGGTCATTTATTTCATTCAAGAGTAAAACACTCTTCATTCTACATTATACACAATGAAGAAAATTATTAAAATACATATTCTTATTTCCATACACACACAAACGAAATCAATTTGAATATATGTATCATACATACTGGCAAATAGCAAGCAGGCATTCTTCAATAGTGTCTCGTTGTGCTTTTGTAAGGGAACGTCCTTTGGATAACCTATATATTGTGTGAAGCATGGAGTCAACCAGAGAAGCATGATGCTCTGTTCCAGAAAAGAGGGGAGCACATCTTTTGAGTAACGGAAACACAGCTGAACAAATATATCTATTTAGTGCGAGAGCTGCCTCTGTGGTACTTAGAGTAACCTGTATGAAGTAGTAATTGATTGTTAGTATCATATGGAATAAAAGTTACTAAATATGAAATTATAAAACATAATAATGACATATTCCTGAGGTCCCCTTAGTGCCAGAGTGCTAATGTAGTATTCCCAGTAAATGCATGAGGACAAAAGCCATTTTTTTTGAACTTGAGAAAATCAAGTCATCCCACTTATCCCATTAAAAACTGATTTCTTGCCCCACTGCTCTCTAAACCAATAAAAGCAAAAAAGAAAACAGGCAGCTTATTTCTTTAAACAGGTTATGAAAAATCACCAAGCATTAGGTAGTGTTTTTCATCTCACTCAATTTCTTCCTACCTACACATACATAAATTTTCAGTGCAATTGGAAAACACACATGAAATAAAAGTAATCATTAGGCCTATTACAGAATATCCTATGCACTTATAGCATAATTAAGGTAAGCCTGCATTTAAAGTACAGTACACCATTGCTTTCAGTGGTACTGAATACTTACAATTAAAACTTAAACAGTATAAATGAATAAAAATATAATTGAACTGTTACTGCTTGGGTTTACAGTGAGCATATTTTTTTTTTTAAAGATTTTTTAATTTGAAGTTCCATTTAATACACTAATTGAACCATTAAATCCAGCCACAGCACCTAATCTGCATAGCAAAATACTTACTGTATCCAGAGAGGCAGAAGCTCTTAAATCTGGTAAAAATCCAACTTCCAATAGGTGAAGGAGGAAGCTTTGGTCCTTAATACCATATACACGGTCCAAGAAGAGTACCATTGGTGCTTTATGATCAGGACAGAAATTTGCAGACATGTCTGGCTCATTTACTGTGCCATCTACACAAATATATAATGGCTTTTAATAGAAAATCACTGAATAAACAAGAAACAAGAGGACAATGAAAGACACTATAATTATATTTATTGACTAAAATCAAATGTTTGAAATCATAGTCTTGGTTCAGTTTTCTTGTACGCTGAAAAAGAATTCAAGGTAGTTATTAAAAAAAACACTTATATTGCAATTGATTAATTTTTCTGTCTTAAATGAAAAGAATGAATGGCTAAAGTATTCTACTTGTTTCATTACTATTACAGAGAATATTTTTAAGGTAAAATTAAAGAAACATATTATTGCGAATATTAATATATAGTAACTGAAGTTTCAGAAGGTTAAGAATTTTCATTTCTGTATCATGTAAACTAGACTAGAAAGAATATGTAATCCAAGCAAATACAACAGTAGCAGACATTAACTGATAAACCATCTGTAAAGGGGAATAGATAATTCTTGTGAAAAAGAAAGGAAAACAGAAGGAGGGGAAGGAAGATAACATTACTTTGGAGTAGAACAAAATGATAGATTGGTAGCTTATAGCCAGTGGAACATGCAGCAACTAACATGAAAGATGAAGATCATATACCATAAAAACCTCTTCCTCTGTTGCATTTATACTTTACATAAAATTACAGTTTGTAAGGTTATCTTGGAAGTTATGTTTGGAAACAAATCCACCCTGGAAAACTGTAAGACCGCTTCTAGGAAAGAATCAACAGTCATACAACAAGCAAGAATACATGATCAATACCCCTTTTCACCTTGAACTCTCTGATTTTGTAGTATTTTTAAGTTTCAAAGTGATGAAAGTACAAAGGGAATGAGGTCAAGCTTACGTGTTATACCTAAAGAGATAGTGTTTCTATAGCAACTGCAGGAGACAAAATACTGGGACAGATGGGCCACTGCAGTGTTCCAGTAAGGTATTTCTTATGTTCTTACATTCTCTGCTCCACAGGACCAAGTATCTCTTCTATAGGTCTAATTGATCCATACCTAATTAAAATCTAAAGAACATTTCACACCTGAAAGTTATGTGTTAACAGCTTTTTATAAAATGTGAACTTATCTACTAGAAGTATTGAAGTTACCTTTGTTAACTGTTGACAGCTTTAGTGGTATACTTATAATTCCAACCAAATCTTCAGTTGGCACTAGAGATCGGAGGATTGACCTGATTCGAATAGCTTCACCTTTTCCACTTTGAATAAGCTGTTAGAAAAAGTTCATCAAAGAAACTTAATACTGAGTGAAATCAGAAAAAAAAAAATCAAAATACTGATATTAGTATGGTTTTTTGGAAACACTGTACTGCCTGGAAAAAAATCATAGAAATCCAATCTATCACAGTACTATAAAGGAATGCTGATTTTAAGCTTATCCTACTTTTTCATCGCTCCTAATTTTGGTATAATAAATGGATAATTTATTGATGCTATAAATTCCTAATAAAACAAACAAACAGCTACATGGCTAAGCTTTCCAAGGATCAATCAGACAAAGTGCTGAAAGCAAAAATTTCTGAAAGACTCATGTTACTTAGAGAACATTTGGTGATAGCTTTTCAGCTTGCCTTTTTATACTATGAACAGATGCAAACCTGTCAGATGTATCTACACATTGTCCTATTATTTTTATGCAGTAAAAATCACAAAAGGAATTAATAATAATGGGGTGACCAACTTGATTTAACTTCCAGCAGAAATTACGTATTCACAATCTATCTCTGAAAACCTCTTCCAGTAATTTTCTTAACATGAAACTAGCAATATACAGCTAGATACAATTTTACAGCTAGTAAAGCTAATAGCTTTGGTAATTTTAAGTATGGACGTTACAAGTCAAATCTCTTGCTTATTGTTGTACTGAGACACACAAATATGGCACTTTCATCTGGATGTATGCTACTAAAGCATTTTAAATAGTGACAAAGAAAAGTCACTTTAACACCAAGTTTTACATGTGGCTGTTACAGGCATTACACATTCAAAACAGTTATTTCACTTATTTTTTCACATATTCGTGTAGTGTTAATAACATATTTCAACAGTACACAAGAATGAAGTTCTGTATCACACTGTTATGAAAATTACTTTTGTGGCTTTCTAGAGGACAGTAAAGGGCCATCTTCAGAAATTTTATTGGCAGTGTAAATGTGTACCACTAGTAGTTCATTTTTGCTTTAATCCTACAGTCATGCAAAAATCCCAAATTTTACATAAATAACAGAGCACAAGGAATCAAAAGCCAGTGATTCTTTATGAACAGTTGTCAGGGAACATATCTGTATAGATACAGTGAAAAATGCAATAAAGCATACCTCCTGACAGTAGAAAGCCTTTGAATAGGGAATATTTTAGTTAGACACATACAGTTCTGTTTACAAATCTCCCACATTTTCTGAGCAAGTGACAGAATGAACTTACATGCATTTCTGGTGCACAGCGTCCAAGTAAATCTATGAGAGCCGAGTAAAATGACATGATTGCATTGCCCATGTGCACAATCTCCTCCTCTTCCTCCTCCTCATCACTAAAAGATAATCAATAATACCAGTGAGTATTTTTGCTAATCCAAGTTTATAGCTCCTCTCTGGAACTAGATCCATGATCCAGAGACTATAAATGAGATACAACCATTTCCTCCAGTTACAGATTACAATTTTTTAATTTTTTTTTATCCCTGGAGTTAGGAAGTAATTGAACAGTAATAACTACTTCATACCATCCTTCTGTCTTCTTCTTGCACTTTACCATTATCTTAGCTTCATTCTGTAACAGACTTCTTATTTGCTTTGTCCTTCAGGCTTCTTCTCTTCTGTAACTCTTATTCTACATGATCATGTTTCAAGAATTCTATATGACAACTGCTTGTGGGTGTGAATCTCTAATGTTTTGTGTTTGTATAATGACTTACCCAATAGGGTCTATTATCTATATACCTCTGGTGAGATTAAACCAGCTATTAAATCATCATTTTCCAAACATGCATTCACATTTACTTACCCTTCTCTCCTATATCCTTGTGAGGGAAGGTCACGAGAAGGATTCTCTGAGATTCTGATAGCTTCTTGCATAGCTGCCAGCAAACCATTTCCTCCTTCTCCTCTAAGGTCTGGTCCAAAGCACTCTGGCCGTCGAATAAGGAGCTTGACAACAACACTTGCATTTTCTTCAACACTTTCACCTGAAGACCAAAATAAAGTCTTAGCACAATACATATTTTCCCCTGAAAGGTATCCTTTCGTCAGAAGGAGACTGTATTTTCCTCTGAATTTTACAAAATATAAAATAAATCTTCAATCTTATTTCTGAAAGCAAAAATCTATCATTTTGGCAGCATGAGATGTGCTTTACCAAAGGATATCTAGGTTTAAAAGTGACAGTATAGTCACTGTCTATATATAGTATATATAGTGACAGTATAGTGACAGCCTTGCCACAGTTTTACTACACTCAGTCTAGAAGGTTCACTTCAGAAGGTTAACTTGCTTTTTGTGCCAAAGACTACTTCCTCCTAGAGTTAAAATACTGTGATAGGTTCTTTTGCACAAAATGGACTAGAAAGTAACCCAAACATATAATACTGGCAAGTGAGAATGCCACTGAAAGTGGCAATTATCTATTCCTGGGCAATCTGTACAAATGATGATGAGACATAGTTTTTGATGGGCTCCATTTAGAGACAGGTAGATTTTGAATAAATTCATTCATGGCTTTAGGAAATATCTTGTAAGCACCACTCCTAGCACACGGACAGAGAAACGTACTTCTTACTAAAGTTCATGATACCACACACATTGAATAAAATTCACTTCAGCTTCTTGTATAAAGGGTAATTGCAGGCAATAAGCCTGCAATTGGGCAGGTGAAGGGAAGGCTGGGGGCGGGGGTGTTGACCCCAGTAAACAACCACCCAGCCTCTTGTTCCCCCCCATCTCCTGCAGGAGAGGGAGAAAACAGAAAGAAGGTGAGACAACTCATGGGTTGAGATAACAACAGTTTAGCAGAGAAAGCAAAAGCTGTGCATGCAAGCAAAGCAAAAAGATGAATTTATTCACCACTTCACATAGGCAGTGAAGTGCAGCGTAAAATATTTAGCCAGTTCCTGGAAAGCAGGGCCCCAGAACACATAATGGTTGTATGGGAAGACAATCAAAATAACCATGAACATCTGCCTCTTCCTAATCCTTTCCCTGAGCTTTTATTGCTGAGCACAATGTCATGTGATATGGAATATCTCTTTGGTCAGTTTGGGTCATCTCTCATGTCTATGTGTCCGCTGCCAACTTCTTGCCCACCCTGAATGTACTTGCTGGGGGCGAGGAAGGGGGCAGAGTGGGAAAAAATTGAGAAAGCCATCACACTGTGCAAACACTGTTTAGCAATAGCCAGAACATCTGTAGTTTATCAACAGTGTTTCAGCACTTTACGGACTCCTATGAAGAAAGTTAATTCCATTCCAGCCAGACCTAGCATAGGACAAGAATTATTTGATTTTAAATAGGCCAGCTAAAACAAAAAATGTTGCTTAACATTCTGGCCTTGGTACTCCATCAGTGGAACACTCATCTCAGAGTTGAATCTTCTCAGTATAACTAAAGAAAAACAACTCATATTTTAGACCAAATCAATCTGGGGTAAAATCTCCTGATTCTTTCTACTGCATACTTACATGTTGGTTAAATACTCTTCTTGTTGTTTAAAGCCTGAAATTGAATACTTCATCTTCTCTATACACAAAAAACACACATTAAAATCAGCTTTGTGTGGAAATGTATGTGTAGTTGAAAAGGGAAGAGAGTAGGTTATCTATTGTATAAATTCCAAAAGGGCACATAGGTTGTGACCCAGATGCTTGCTGAATAAAAGTCATTAAGAAAAGAAACTTTCACATAAATGATCTCTTTATATTTAATCTAACTGCTTTTAGTGCTTAAAGTTTAGCAGTTGGCATGTGGATATAATATGGGTATAATAATTGGGTAAAAAAAAAAAAAGCCCAGCTCATGGTTGAATGCAAACATTTAGAAAATTCACAGTGGATACCTTATAAAAATAATCTGTGGGATGATATGAGATTAATGGGACATATAGGAAGAAAACAAATTAAAGGAAAGGAAAGAGAGTTCAGTCATTGAACCTGTGATGTCAGTAGCTTTATCCCACAGATCATCAGTATCAGTATTTTACTTACAAGCTACAATAATAACCCAGTACATAAACTTTAGTATCAAGTTTATACTGAATTGAATTTTGTATCTTGAGCACACACTAAAAAAATGGGATTAGAAACTGTAGTTTTTAGCAAAGAATAACAGGGCCATCAGGAAGTCAAAGCCTTTGATATGGTCCCTCACCACATTCTTCTCTCTAAATTGGAGAGGTATGGATTTGAAGGATGGACTGTTAGGTGAATAAAGAATTGGTTGGCTGTTCACAGCCAAAGGGTTATGGTCAACAGTTCTATGTCTGGGTGGAGGCCGATCACAAGTGGTGTCCCTCAGGGGTCAGTCTTGGGACTGGTGCTCTTCAACATCTTTATCAATGACATAGACAACAGAATCGAGTGCACCCTCAGCAAGTTTGCAGATGACACCAAGCTGAGCAGTGCAGTCAATACAATAGAGAGAAGGGATGCCATCCAGTGGGACCTGGACAGGTTGGAGAAGTGGGCCAATGAGAACCTAATGAGGTTCAACACGGCCAAGATCAACGTGTTGCACTTGGGCTGGGGCAATCCCAGGTATTTATATAGACTGGGAGAATAAGAACTTGAGAGCAGCCCTGCAGAGAAGGACTTGGTCCTGATGGATGAGAAGCTGGATGTGAGCCAGCAGTTTGTGCTTGCAGCCTGGAAGGCCAACTATGTCCTGGGTTGCATTAAAAAAGGGGTGGCCATAAGGGAGGCAGAGGTGATTGTCCCCCTCTACTCTGCTCTTGTAAGACCCCACCTGGAATACTGCGTGCAGGCCTGGGGCCCCCAGTACAAGAAGGATGTGGAGCTCTTGGAACGGGTCCAGAGGAGGGCCACTGAGATGATCAGAGGGCTGGAGCACCCCTGCTATGAAGAAAGGTTGAGGGAACTGGGCTTGTTTAGCTTGGAGAAGAGAAGGCTCCGGGGAGACCTCATTGTGACCTTCCAGTACTTAAAGAGAGCGTATAAACAGGAGGGGAAATGCCTGTTTACATGTGTTGGTAGTGATAGGACAAGGGGGAATGGTTTTAAGCTAATACAGGGGAGATTTAGGTAGATATTAGGTAGATATTAGGAGAAAGTTTTTCACTAAGAGGGTCGTGAGGCACTGAACAGGTTGCCCAGAGAGGTGTGGATGCCCCATCCACGGAGGCATTCAAGGCCAGGCTGGATGTGGCTCTGGGAAGCCAGCTCTAGTGGTTGGCAACCTTGCCCAGAGCAGGGGGGTTGAAAGTAGATGATCTTTAAGGTCCTTTTCAACCCAGGCCATTCTATGATTCTATGAAGTCAGAGTTAAAGGAAGGTAACAGTAGGTGAGATAATTGGGACGGAGAGGTTTTGGAAGGAGCAGCTAAGCACTTCGAACATTTCAGTTTTGTATTTTCCCCACTTAAAACACAGGTATGATCTTGAACAAACACAACTCCTGACTTTGCACAGATCTTGTGTTTTACTAGATGCTTTAAAACCTGATACCTCAGAAAACTATGTAAGCCAGTACTCTATTGGAAAATTGCCTTTTGTAATGCAAAATAGCTTAATTACAAACCTCTAATTCTCCCAGTGGCTTAGTGGCCAAGGAAGTTCTAAAAGCAGAGCAAACTGGTTACGTTTTCAGATATATCACAGTCTGACCTAAAATAGTGCAATTTACTCTATACCACAGCTTACTTATTGATAGAATTCCTAGCTTCATTTGCTACCTTAATAAGATACTCAAATCAACAATAAAAGTTGCAAAAGGAATAACAAAAAAGTAACTATAATTTTGAAGATTCAAAAAAAATATATTAATAAACAGCATATAATAATTACCCGTTGTTTGCGATGAGAAGGGTATGCATTAACCTCTCTTCATCCATTAACACATTCTTATGTACAGAAAAGTAATTTTAACAAACCCTTTTGATAGAATGCCAAGAAATTATACTTACTGTTAACAAAAACTGCAAATCTTAAGAATGACAGGTAACGTTCACCCTCTATTGGATTCCATCCAATGTCTGGATATCCTTTCGCTAGCAATACTGGACAACTCTGCAGGCCGCAACCAGCCAAATAAGTAACAACCTACAATATAGAAGCAATATTTATTCATGTATGTGGAAATAAATTTCTAAAAATACTGCCAATGCATGATTTTTTTTAATAACATGGTTTTAATATAAGAGGTGTTTCATCTGAGAAACTACCAACACAGAAACATCAGTCTTAGTTTCTAGCTCTTGCTTTTGATAATGACAAAAAAAGCCAAACACTCTGTATTTCTGAAACTACCAAACTATATCATGACACAACAACAGAACAACATGAAAAAGATTTAATTTGGAAGGTAAAAAGTAGAATAAAATACTAAGGAATTAAATAGTCAGATCTTTTTTACACTTTTTAAACAACAGTTAAAAATACTAACAACTTCAAAATTGCATAAATAGCTATATATGAATAATTTGCTACAACAGCAAAGTAAACGTTGCATCAGAAGCTTACCTACTGTAAATCCAATTCTAATAGATATGCAAATAATTAAATTTTTCAGAAGATTGATCAATATCAGCGAACAGTCAAGTTTCTGGAGAACCATAAAGTTTAAAATTTTTGGTAATACACAAATACCCAATATAGCATTTCTTATCACGAAGAATATCTTTAAGCAAGACAAATCACTGAGAAATTACAAATGTAATTAATTATAGTAAGCTGAATTTCTGAAATATGAATGAAACACTTTCTCAATAATTTAAAAGGAAATTGTCAGGTAACTGCACAGATGTGATCTTTGTTTTTATTTAAAATACATAAGGATAACATTTGAACATGACTTTAGTCCTCAAATAGGTTTTGAAATAGGTAATTCACTGACTTGCCTAACATTACTTTCCTTGAAAATATGACAGCCAATGCTGGTGCTCCAGTCACTAACAGTGTATCCTGGGGTCAACACTGTTAATATTTCATTAACAATAGAATGGAATGCACTTTTGGCAAATTTGCAATTGATAAAAAACTGGGAATTGTTCTCAGTGCTACCTTTATCTAATTAGTATATTCCTGTGCTCTCACACCCTTTCCATTCATATTCCTGTCCCTGTCTTCTCTGAGCTATCCCCATCATATGTCCATTTATTTCCATTTTCTAACCTTTGCCTCTCCCAATGTATATGCTGAATACAAACACCACCACAACCACTCTTCACCCACTTCTACCCTCATCTACCCCCATACTCCACAAAGGCTTTACCTCTGCCAAACTATCATATTAAACTCTGCCTTCTGGCTTCTGTTTCCCACTGCTGTGTTAGAACATATCCCTTCCCTTTCCTGCGTTACTTTTCTTCTGACTTTGTATCCACCTTCCATCTACTATTTTGTTCCCCTTCCCAGGTATATACAGAGAACTTTATGCCATTTTTTGTATCTTTTTACCCACTATTCCTACTTCATCCCTCTTCTCCTTAAATTTCCCTTTATTCCTAACCACTGTGAATGGTTAGGAATACTACCTGAATCCTGGATTCAATTTACTGCTGAAGCTAAACCAAATATCCTATTCCAATTTCCTTTGTTCATGTATCTAACCTACTATTCTCTTAGATTTTACTTCTGTTCTCCCCATCAATCTCTTTGATTTATTTAAGCCATGAGACCTTTCTTCACATTCTCTTACTTCACCTGAATTTGCTCTTCCCCAGACAATTTTTCCTGACATGTCTTTCTCCTGTTTCATGCCTTTTTTCATGTTATTCTTTCTAGCTGATAATAATTTTGAAAGGATACAGAAGACAGGAAAACACCTTCTTGTTCTCTTTTGCTGTGATTCCCACCAAGTATAAAGCCAAAGCAGGATATAGCGCCAAAGCAAGGAAAATACTGCTCAGTCAACCTTATCCTAAGACAGCACATTCCTAGAGCAACTATTTCTGAAAAGATCATATTCAAAAATTACTGTGATCAGACTTGCCCTTTTCCCTACTACTACAAGTACACTGTTGAATAAGTAGGTTAGAGTGATCACTTACTTTATCCAGATCTGGCTCTTCCAGTGCTAGTGCAAGCTCATTGTTGTCCATTACGGAGGCTGCTGCAACATCTAGTGGTGTTGAACCTCTCATTGAAGGAAATGCTGCAGAAGAATGTTAATGTACAAAAATTAAATTCAGTTTGCAGTAATCACAGTCATGCAGCAGATGGCAGCAATCACAATGGAATCTAAACATATTAACAGTATGTTGTATAGCTGTTCTTCAATCAAGAACATGTTTAACTTTCAAATAATGCTAAAATAAATGCTGAAATTTTTTTCTGTCTTGACATCCATATCCACAAACATAAAGAACTATGCTGCTTTTAAATGCAGATAAAGAAATCAGTGTTAACAACATAGCAAACTAGAAAAAAAATTATACAACTATTTCTCTAGCAGAGCAACATTCTAGCTATATAACTCTAAGAAACTGTACAACCATATCAATTCAAGACTTTTAATTTGCCTTTATTCAGCTAAAATATCCACTTTCAAACTTCAGCTTTGCCTGTTTTCATTCTTTCATTCTTATTCCATTTTCTGGGTTTAATATGGGCAAATGTGAGTATAGAAATAGCAATCATGAACAGCTAAAACACTGTGAAATCACAAGCTATCTTGTCTTGATATACTTTATTGATACAGGCCATCTACCTAGCCAAGAGAAATTTTCTTGAGCTACAAAATCTAGTACATCCACATTTTAAAATCAAACACCCATTCCAAAGGAAAAATACGAAATTCATATCAGTGGACTAAGCTTTAGAGGGACGGAAAACAACAATAAAAATTAAAAAGTGACTTGTGTTGATGCCCAGACGAAACTGACCCTTGAGAGGGTTAAATTAATCTTAGATTTCCAATTGCAATTATATTGGATGGAACAAAATGTCGAACAGCATGGATTTCATCCTAAATCTTTCAAGACATTTAAAAAAACATATTAAACTACTCTGTTTCAAATATAATTAACAGACATAGAAAGATGAAAGAAAAATGGAAAAAAGTATGTAACAGAGGCTTCAGCACATGATTCAACTTGCTATACAAATTAGATGGCAGACTTGTGATAGCACATTTCCTTCTTTGTCTTGGTTTTAACTGTTACAGCTACATGACATACCCAGCCCAACGCTGCTGTTTTCCAGTAAGTAACTAAGATGCTCAAACATGGCTTTTTGGTTTTGACGACTAATTCGACAGAAGTAGCATAGGAATCGACAACAGCTTGCCACCATCTTAGGAAAAACGATCTGCTGAAGAAGAAAGTTGACAAAGCAGTGAAATATGTTAATTACCAATCTGTTCCAATTCTTCTTCCTGCATCCCTAATAAGGAAAGTATAGTGAAGTTACCAAGGTGACAAGCAGTTGATGGTTGCTCTTGTTCTAATTTAAGAAAGGACCTGCATTTCCTTTTAACATTTGTGTTCATTAGACCATTGGGTTTAAAATGTTGAAAAATTATTTTACAGGGAACTACAGGGGACATATAATGAAGAAAAACTGAGAGTTATTTCTCAATTCTCAAACAAAGCAATCTGCAGACTTGCAAATGTGGTTATACATAAACAACATTATGGTAACAAGCTCAACCAAAAAATATTAGGTCACATCAGAATAAAATATTAAAGGACCTTAGTTTATCCAGACATACTCATTACAATAAGAATACACAGTCTTTTAAAAAAGGTTTCTACAAGACTTCTACATTCCTCAATGCATAGGCCTGATAACATATATTAATATTTTATTTTTGCTGTGCAATTTTTTTTAAAGACATTTTCCTTGCTGTGCATTACATTGAAAGGATTTCTCCTCTGAAAACAAAATAATTTAATCTGTAGCATACCCAAATGAACGTTTCACAAACTGCAATTAGTCATAACATCTTCTGGCATGAAAAACTTATGCCAGTCTCACATTTTACTGAAAGGAGATGAAAGAACAAAAATCATGGGAGAGACTTTTGATGATTGTTTTAAGGTTATCCTACCAGATGTATTAAATTTACCATTATATGGCACTTAAAGTGTCAAGCACGGTTGCAAATCTGCATCCTAAGGATGCACAGAAAATTAGGCAGAAAATTAATGACCACCCAGGAGAATTCTTTTTGAAATAATCTGACCAGCTCTCATCAGGCAAAAATAGGAATGTATTCTATATAATATATACACACACACACACTATAATATTCTATACAATGCATTATATTCTGTGAGATCCAAGGTGATATTCAAGCACTTTAATCAAAATACCATGTTTTTTCTTCCTCCGACATCCTGCCTTCTTCACTTCATACCTTGCAACTATAAATAATATTAGTTATACTTCATTATACAAAGCATAATAAATATTGCCTCCTTTACAGAACAACTCTAATTCATTCTAATGCAGCATTTTCAACTGAGACAACAGTTTTGTGGGTAAAATAGTGATTATGTTAATTAAAAGTTATATGATAATGTATTATCTATTCAAGACATCAGGTACATTTCCTAACTTCCACAGACTTGAGTTGATTAAGCATAGTCTGACACAGGGTTTTTTTGTTAATGTGTGTGGCTCACTTGGCTATTTTAGTCATGAAGGTGTTAATATGTAAAAGTAGCAATAGATATGATTTCTATTTTTAAACGTATGATAGAAGAAAATTAATGAAAAACATTCATTCATTCCTGAAAACATTCAGCAAAGCTTCCATCCCCATAATTTACAGGGATTTTAAACTAAGCAAAATGTGTGACATAACCTTGTTTACAGAATTACAGTAAGAGCCACAATGTTAAAAAATTGTCATTTTAGAAATTCTTTATTATTAACAGGTATCGATACAAAAATGGAATTTGAAAATTTCCAAATCAGTAAGAAGTAATTTTGAAGTAAAATGTTTCCATTTTGAGAGTCAAAAAGGGCACTGTTTAGGATTCTTTGAAAGATAACTAACAACAGAGTTGTGAGGAACTCAACTGAGAGCACAAAGAGCAATGTTCTAATGTCTGATGCCACCACTATTCCTTAACTGTACAGAAGCAAGTAATTGGACAAAAGCCTGAAGAATTTCAATTGAGTATATAAAACCATCACTGACCAAGGCACGCACACTGTTTCTGGCCCTACTCCTTTCTTCCTAAGGACACCTTACCTGGGCCAGTAAAAGATCCCCGGCATACGGAGACGTACCTTTTCCAGTTTAATGCTTGCCAGTTCCTAAGTGAACAACCTTTCAAGTGAGACGTCTATACGTGCTTAGAAGAAAAGCATGCCAGCAGGAGATCAACAGACAGCATATGGCAATCACTTTAAAAAACAGTGCTCTCCCTGCAAGGTTCGTATGGAAGATATTTCACATTTGGAACTCAGAAACAACACTTCTCTGCCTGTACAGTTCCTTGTCCAATGGTTTGCTCTATGAAATCTCCCCATCGCAATATCTAAAATCTGTGTTAATGGAGTGCAAAGGTCCATTAATAAGCCTTGCTGTGTTATTTCATAATATGACTCTAGCCCTCTGTTTCCATTTAAAAAAAAAAAAGGGTTCTGAATGGTGGGTATCTGCAAGTTTCCACTCTTAAGGCGAAAATGAGGCACCGTGAGACTGGAATAGATCAAATTCTAAACACACCCTATTTCATATTCATATTTCTTGGTAAGATTTCTATTCCTGTGCCAATCCCAATTCAATGGGTGAAGTTTTGGATTCCACACACAATTTATAGATATAGGGATATAAAATAGGATATTCTGGGTGGCCAGACTCATTACCTGGCTACTGCCGTTAAAGACAACAAAAAATCCTTTTACAAATATATCAACGCGAAACGGAGGACTAAGGAGAATCTCCATCCTTTACTGGATGTGAGGGGAAACCTAGTTACTAAGGATGAGGAAAAGGCTGAGGTGCTTAATACCGCCTTTGCCTCAGTCTTTAGCGGCAATACCGGTTGTTCTCTGGATACCCAGTGCCTTGAGCTGGTGGAAGGGGATGGGGAGCAGGACGTGGCCTTCGCTATCCAT